>NC_092130.1:82913183-83264850 GCF_043159975.1 Macaca nemestrina | reverse complement strand
TCATTCATCAACTTTCCATATAAATGCTCGGTCTTTAAGACTTTTTTTGCCCTTGGTCTGCTTGCTTATCTCTTTGCTAATACTGTGCTGTCCTGAATATTTTCGTTTGAAAATCTTAGAAGTATGTTAGACAAGCCATCAGTCTTCTTAGATGACTGAAAATCATTAGACATTTGTCATTTTTACTACGTATGGAAAAGTAGTTTTTCTTGCCTAAAAAAACCTGAGTTGGGAATTTATGTGATTTCATAGGAATAGCATCTGGAAGTGGTGACATTAATGTCATTTTAACAAACGTGTCATATTTCCTCTTATTCCTTTCTGCGTTGACATTGTGCAATAGAAATTTAAAAAATTGTTATATTAGTATTGTTAAATATCAATTATTGGTTTTATTTACTACTCAATTACATTTAATAAGCCTACTGTCTCTTGGTGTAATCACATGGAATAGGCTCACCTCCCCAGTTAACAAGTAACAGCACTTGTAAAATATTGTCTACCAGGGAAACTCATCGAACACTTAGTGTTCAAACTGTGTTTTGGTGTCTGGTTCTCTAAGCACCACTGCAGTGACACAAAATAATAGACCTTCAGCAGAAAGTTTTGGCAAATATATTGCATAAGCCATTTAGATGCAGTGAGTCATTCTTATTACTTAGGTTGGTGGAATCCCTTTCAAAATGTAAGTTACTAATACAAACAAAGATTGAACTTTGTGAGCAGACATTTTTAAGAATAAGTAGTCTTGGGAATGATAATATTAACTCACTTATGCACATCAGGTAGGACTTTATTATGACAGATACTAGAAATGTACAAAGTGAAGTTAAAAGGTAACTCCTAGCAGCACATCTTACTCCCTGGATTCTCTAATGAGATGGGCGTTTCTACTTTGCTGTTACCTTTTTGAATAGTTCAATTGTAGCATTAGTACTGCTGTGTGGGAGGGAGTATGTGTGAACAGAGTAAGAGTTGTGACAATCACGTCATAGAATAAATGCTTGGAAATTTTAGAATCATGTAAACAGCTTAGGAATTGAGTATAGATTCCCAGTGCTGTGAGTCCCACCCATCCTTCTATCCACACGTGTGGAATGTTCTAGGACTCCGTGGCTTTTGAGGATGTGGCTGTGAACTTTACCCACGAGAAATGGGTTTTGCTAGATTCTTCTCAGAAGATTCTCTACAGAGAAGTGATGCAGGAAACCTGCAGGAACCTGGCTTCTGTAGGTAAGAATGACAACATATTTCACTTAATTACAGAAGTATTTCCCTATCATCAGTGCCATTTATGATTTGGAATGTGGCAAGGGAATGATTTGGTGAAGAAATCAGGCATGGGCACTGTGTACAATGAACATTAAATCTAGTAATGTTTCTAAAGTTTGTAATAATTCATGATAATTTTGTGGGTCTGCATTTTAGGAAACAAATGGAAAGACCAGAATATTGAAAATCACTTTGAAAAACCTGGGAAAGATATAAGATAATTTGCACTGAGAAGAGGAAATAAAGTCCTCTAAAGGAATCTTAGCATGTCATGAACTTAAAAACAAGCAATCAAAACAAGTAAGAGTCACTTTAAATTTATTTCTTTTTAGAAAAACTTCATCCAAAATGTAACGTACTTCAGTGTAGCAGTCAGTGTGTGGAAAACAGTTTTCTTGAAAATAGTACTACAAAATTGTGTATATGAATGTTACTATTTTGGTCATAGTCATGCAGGTGGTGTCTGTGTTTTCAGTAGTAACTCATTTACTTTCAAATAATTCAGTCATGGCAAAACGAAACAAAACAAAAAAATGCATTTTCCCTGGTATTGGTAGCAGTGTAAGTCCAAGACCTATTAATAAGTAGAAAGTTATTAAACCAACCAATAATAATGTGCTTGTCATTTTTTTACAGAGATCATATGGTACAGAGACTGTGTGAAAGCAAAGAAGGTAGTCAGTATGGACAAGTTGTCAGCCAAATTCCAAATCTTGATCTGAATGAGAACATTTCTACTGGATTAAAACAATGTGAATGCAGTATTTGTGGAAAAGTCTTTGTACGTCATTCCCTCCTTAATAGGCACATCCTAGCTCACTCAGCATACAAACCATATGGAGAGAAGCAATATAAATGTGAACAATGTGGGAAATTCTTCATTTCTGTTCCAGGTGTTAGAAGACACATGATAATGCACAGTGGAAATCCAGTTATAAATGTACGATATGTGGGAAAGGTTTTTATTTTCTCAATTCAGTTGAAAGACATCAGAGAACTCACACAGGAGAAAAACCCTATAAATGTAAACAATGTGGTAAAGCGTTCACTGTTTCTGGTTCTTGTCTAATACATGAACGAACTCACACTGGAGAGAAACCTTATGAATGTAAGGAATGTGGGAAAACATTCAGATTTTCTTGTTCTTTTAAGATGTGTGAAAGGACTCACACTTGGGAAAGACCCTATATATGTACCAAATGTGATAAAGCCTTCAGCTGTTCCACTTCCCTTCATTACCACGGAAGCATTCATACTGGAGAGAGACCCTATGAATGTAAACAATGTGGCAAAGCCTTTAGTCATTTGAGTTCCCATTGTAACCATAGAAGTACTCATACTGGAGAAAAACCCTATGAATGTAAACAATGTGACCAAGCCTTCAGTCGCCCCAGTTGCCTTCACCTCCATGAAAGAATTCATACTGGAGAAAAACCTTATGAATGTAAGAGATGCGGTAAAGCTTACACTGGTTCCAGTCACCTTACTCACTATGAAATAAGTCATGATATAGAGGCTGGGTGCAGTGACTCAGCCTATAATCCCAGCACTTTGGGAGGCCAAGGTGTGTGTATTGCTTGAGCCCAGGAATTCATAACCAGCCTGGATTAAAACAATGTGAAACAACCTGGGTAACATGGTGAAACCCTGTGTCTACAAAAAATAAAATAATGCCAGGCGCGGTGGCTCACGCCAGGTACTCAGGAGGCTAAGGCAGGAGAATGGCATGAACCTGGGAGGCGGAGCTTGCAGTGAGCACCACTGCACTCCAGCCTGGGCGATAGAGTGAGACTCCGTCTCAAAAAAAAAAAAAAAAAAAGAGCTGGGCATGGTGGCACATTTCAGTTGTCTTAGTTCTTTTTCAAGGACATAAAAAGCCACAGGGGGGTTGGGGGGAAGCCCTGTGCATGCCGATCACGAGGTCAGGAGATCGAGACCATCCTGGCCAACATGGTGAAACCTCGTCTCTACTAAAAATAAATTAGCTGGGTGTGGTAGCATATGCTTGTAATCCCAACTACTCAGGAGACTGAGGCAGGAGAATCACTTGAACCCAGGAGCGGAGGTTGCAGTGAGCCGAGATTGTGCCACTGCACTCCAGTCTGGCGACAGAGTGAGACTCCATCTCAAAAAATAAATAAATAAATAAAGCCCCTTGAATGTAAGAAATGTGGTAAAACATTTACTCTTTCCCATTCCCTCATAAACATGAAAGAGCTCACACTGCAGAGAAAACTTAAGAATGTAGGAAATGTGGTCAAGCCTTCAGATTTTCCTGTTTTTGAAGATTTGGGAGGACTCAGAGTGGAGAAAAGCCTTTTGAATTTAAATTTGTGGTAAGGCCTTCAGTTGTGTTAGTTCCATTTGAAGACATCAGCTCATTCCTGAGAAAAACCCTATGAGTGTCCAGAATGTGGGAATGTTTCATTTCTCTTGTAGCCACTCAAGGACATATGAAAATGCACACTGTAGCTGGCTGGACCTTGTAAATTCAAGAATGTACACAGGATTAAAACTCTAATAGTTTAGAAACTGCAAGAATATTAATATTTTCAGTTTTAACATTTACTTGAAAAGTCATGTGAAAACTCCCACTGGAATGAAGTTCTAAAAGTGAAACTTTTCTAATTTGGAAGGCCTGATGCAAATTAATTAACGTTCAGTGCTTGAAAAAAAATGTATGAAATGTTACACAAGTTACAAGTATATTGTTTGTATCAGTGGCTCATTCTTAAAGAGTCTTGAGTATGCGTTTCACCTTGTTTTGCAGGGAAACCTTGAGGTGAGAGTTCTGTAAATGCTCTTTAAGCAGTAATACTTGAATTTCGTAGATAATGGTATTTTCTTAAGTTTGTTGGTAGAATTTTTGTCTATTCATTTGATAATGTGCTGGATTCATGGTTGAATTTTGATGTTTTTCTAGTATGTAGGTAAGTTTAATTTTTTAATTTCATTATTTTTTTTTTTTTTTGAGATGGAGTCTCACTCTTGCCCGGGCTGGAGTGCAGTGGTGCAATCTCGGCTCACTGCAACCTCCGCCTCCAGGGTTTAAGCGATTCTTCTGCCTCAGCCTCCCGAGTAGCTGGGACTACAGGTGCCTGCCACTACGTCCAGCTAATTCTTTGTATTTTTAGTAGAGACGGTTTCGCCACGTGGGCTAGGCTGATCTTGAACTCCTGACCTCATGATTTGCCTGCCTCGGCCTCCCAAAGTGCTGGGATTACAGGCATGAACCACTGTGCCTGGCCAGGTAAGTTTCATTTGTGTGTATTGTCCTGTGATTAATGGACCAGTGAATAATGATTGTGAATTGTTAGGATTGTCTTACTAGCCTCATATGGCAAATTTTGATTATCCCTTGTCCATTATACACATTCCACCTTTTTTTTATTAAAGGAAAAACTACTCTTGATGTAAAGATGTTTATTCTTTGCTAATAATGAGTTAGTATTATTTCCTAAGTACATAAAGTTTACCATAGAGTATCATCTCATGAGTTCTTTGCCTTTGTTGCCCTTCATTCTTTATTATTTCTGTCTGTTACTTGGATCGTTCGCTTTGAATGAAGGAGAGAAAACTGTGATAGGACAATATGTTGTAACCAATCTGAGGGAGGAAGCATTTAGTCTGTCAGTCACATATGATAGCATTGGGCTTTTCATCGATGCCTTTGGTGTTGTAGTAGATAGTATTACACCATTATGGTATTATAGTTTATATATTGTGTTTTACAGTATTGCAGTCCTTACCAGTCAGTGTCACATGATTCAGTTCCCTACCAGCCAACAGGCAAACCAATCACATACTCCTGTAGGAACAAAGGAACATCCTCGACTGGGCACAGTGGCTCACGCCTGTAATCCCAGCACTTAGGGAGGCTGAGGCGGGCGGATCATGAGGTCAGGAGATCGAGACCATCCTGGCTAACATGGTGAAACCCCATCCATCTCTACTAAACATACAAAAAAATTAGCTGGGCATGGTGGTGGTGGCCTGTAGTCCCAGCTTCTAGGGAGGCTGAGGCAGGACAATGGCATGAACCTGGGAGACGGAGTTTCCAGTGAGCCGAGATCACACCACTGCACTCCAGCAAGGGTGACAGAGCGAGATTCTGTCTCCAGAAAAAAAAAAAAAAAAAAAAGCATCCTCACTTTTTTAATGCTATAGCACTCTGCTCCCAAGTTAATCCCTGTTTGGGCCTGTGGGAGCTTACACCATCCTCTTATATGTAATTAATAACTGATGTCTGGCTTGTCTGTTTAGTAATAGATGTTATGCGGTTATGTATTTAACGGTGCCAGTAAAAGTAGGGTGCTAATTCCTTCCTCTCTAGTGGGGTGCATGAGACGCTATTGAAACAATTGGCAACACAAATGGAATGGACCAGCCCTCATGCAGGAAACCTGCTCAACTTGACCTACCTGCTGTCGGCTGACAGTTCCGTAACACATCAGCAGTCACCTGGGTCAGAACCGTGAGCTGACGATGGGCCTTCCGCTTGGTCTCCACAGTGTTTTTTGGTCTTCAGGTGTTGTCATCTTCTCTCATACTAAAATGCTGTCATCTCCTAGACATGAATGTTTAATTGCACCTCAGCATGACATTTGGCCTGTGCTTAGCAGGCAGTTTTGAGGCCCTGGCTTATTAATGCACAAAAACACAGCGCATAAGTCAACACTTAAGTCCTAATTAGCAAGAATCAGCCTGTATCTGTGTAGTCCCTGCATCTACTCTGGTCACCATCTCTGTATGCTCAGGGCAGCCACGTGAACATTATTAATTATTGTACACTCCAAGACAATAGTTATTATGTAGGCAGAAGTAGTGGCCTTGTTTGTTTCTTGTGCTGCTGCTCCCCTTGCTGCTGCCCCATACACCCTCCTGATGAGGTGTACATCTGTGGTGCCTCATGGTTCAGGCACTGATGAGTAAAGAAAATGGGAAGAAAGAGTTTGATATTAGCCCCTACTGAAGCATATGAAGAAGCGTCTCAGCTGCTTTCATTGAAAAATTCCTAGCCAGTGTGTGGGCTTTCCTTATCACTGCTGCTTATCAGCATGTCAAAAGTCGAATCTTCGGACTGCAAGTCTTGACGGCCTTAGACATAATGCCCTTACTGCATGTGGAGCTAACCCCAGGAAGATGGAGTGGCACTCTCTGGAGGATTAGGTGGTCTCCTCCAATGTGGGTTGATGGGCTCCTGAACTCTTTCCTTTAGCCATGCAGAGAGTCTACACTGCCAGTGATCATGTGCCGCAACTCTAGATGTAGAAACTCAAAATATTCTGAGACACTTTCCATTGAAAGGATAGAGAAAAGCAGTCAGGTGCCACGCTCCGGTCAAGAGAACTAGTAGATGGCTCACAAGAACACTCTGTCGCTACTGTCTGTGCCTCTGTCACAACAAATATCCTGATCCTTCAATTTTAAGGGTGCAGGGCCATTTTCCTCCCTTTCTTACTGATAGTTCTCAAGATAATGGTATGATATGCTGGGAAGGCAATATCCTGATAATCAGGTGACATTGGTCAGAACAGCCCAGGCTCTGTTATAGTCCCTGCTCGAAACAGAATGGCCTTTAACGCTTGTGTCCAGCAAACCACATCCTGGGAGAAAACCCAAGGTGGGCTGCTTTCTGGGGTCCCTCAGTTGTAGTGCAAGTGAAGTATTTACAGTCAAAACTCCATCCATCTGCTCTGGGCAGCCTTCCTAATCTTGTGGTAGCGGTTCATATTGAATCCTAGACTTCTGTTGTCTTTTGTTTGCTATTTGTAAGTAATACATTCACTTCATGGAATTTATGTATGAATGTGTTTGGTCTCATTGTACTCAGAAAAGTTGGTAGCCATTGCACAGTGAACCCGCTTCATAATTGGTGAAAACACCTATGGCCCCCTTGTGCCACAGCAAGGAGGTTCATTCAGCCAAACATAAACTTCATGTTCGTAAAACCCTGTAGCACAATTGTTACCATGTGGGAGGCCTTTAACAATGGTGATGCTGATTTGAAGAACTCTGAAGGAAGAAATTTACACAAATGGGTTGGATACATGGGAGTCCCTCCTAACTTAAAGCAACCCTTACTCCCCTCTGCCTAAAAAGAGTGGAGAGGCTGGGCACGGTGGCTCAGGCCTGTAATCCGAGCACTTTGGGAGGCCGAGGTGGGCAGATCACAAGGTCAGGAGTTCAATACCAGCCTGACCAACATGGGGAAGCCACATCTCTACTAAAAATACAAAAATTAGCCGGGCGTGGTGGTGGGCACCTGTAATCCCAGCTACTTGGGAGGCTGAGGCAGGAGAATTGCTCGAACCTGGGAGGCGGAGGTTGCAGTGAGTTGAGACCATGCCACTTCACTCCAGCCTGGGTGACAGGGCAAGACTCTGTCTTGGGGGGGGGAAGTGGATAAGAACTGAAACAGGTTTAAAATTTCACCTAATTGGAAATGCAAAGTTTACAAAAATAACATTTAAAATAAAAGGTTAAATGAGTGCTCATTGAATTTTATGCCTCCACAAAATGGGTTGTGAATTAACTTCCACATTTGTTGAAAGCCACCGAAGTTGGGAAGCCTCCATGTCTGAAATTCACATGTGGCTCCAATAAGAATTATACCTGGGGATACCCCAAAGTTTAAATATGGTGTCCCTTATGATATTATGAGGAATTACCATACATAAAACAGGTTGTCTTCCTTTAACTCTGAGAATCATATTATCTTGCCTAAATTCTCCATAACGCATCGCTCTGCAGTATCCTATAGTGGACATAGGTTCCCTGACCAATGAGCACTAAAATTAAGTGTGTGTGACTTATCCTTGTTCTTATCAAAATGGAAATCCCCGAATCCCACCAGTTAGAATAACATGACAATATGTCAGATTTTTGGAATATATAAGTTTTCTGTAAGGTTATTAGGTATTGATTCCATTTTATTAATAGATATGAATATATTTAGATTACCTATTTCTCCTGTGTTTTAGTATTAATAGATTGTGTCTTTTAATTCATCCAGTTGGTCTAAGTTAACAAGTTTGTGGGTTATGGAGATTGTAATATTTATTATTTTATCATCCATGGGCTCTCTAATATAAAGGCCTCTTTTAATTCTTATATGATTAGGTTGGTGCAAAAGTAATTGTGGTTTTGGACCATGAATTTTAAATTTTTATAACTAGGCTGCAACACATCTTTATTAATCAAAATAGAATCCATTACAATGGGCTCGGCGCAGTTGCTCACGCCTGTAATCCCAGCACTTTGGGAGGTTGACGTGGGCGGATCAGGAGGTCAGGAGTTTGAGACTAGCCTGACCAACATGGTGAAATCCTGTCTCTACTAAAAATACAAAAATTAACTGGGCATGGTGGCATGTGCCTGTAATCCCAGCTACTCAAGAGGCTGAGGCAGGAGAATCTCTTGAACCCAGGAGGCAGGGGTTGCAGTGAGCCGAGATTGCACCTTTGCACTCTGGCCTGGGCTACAGAGTGAGACTCTGTCTTTAAAAAAAAAAAAAAAAAAAAAAAAAGGAAACCATTACAATGAACACATTTTTGCCAATGAGAAATAAACTTGTTTATTCCATGCTTTCAGGGTTTGATGAACTCTTAGAAAGCATTTTCTGCATCCTGCTGGTTGTATAAGTGTTTTCCCTGCAAACAGCTGTCAAGATGCTTAAAGAAGTGGTAGTTGGTTGGCGAGAGGTCAGATGAATATGGCAGATAAGGCAAAACTTCATAGCCCAGTTTATTCAACTTTTGAAGCCCTGGTTGTATGACATGTGGTCAGGTGTTGTGGAGAACTGGGCCCTTCCTGTTGACCAGTGCCGGCTCCAGGTGCTGCAGTTTTCCATGCATCTCATCAATTAGCTTGGCATACTTCTCAGATATAATGATTTCACCAGGATACAGAAACTGTAGTGGATCAGAAGACCGGCAGCTGACCACCAAATAGTGACCATGACTTTTTTTGGTGCAAGTTTGACTTTGGGAAGTGGTTTGGAGCTTCTTCTCAGTCCAACCACTGAGCTGGTTGTTGTATGAAATCCACTTTTCGTGGATGTCACAATCTGATCAAGAAATGGTTCATTGTCGTTTCATAGAATAAGAGAAGATGACACTTCAAAAGGATGATTTTTAAAATATTTGGTCAACTCATGAGGCACCCACTTATCAAGCTTTTTCAACTTTCCAATTGGCTTCAAATGCTGGATGACCATAGAATGGTCGACATTCAGTTCTTCGCCAACTTCTCATGTAGCTGTAAGAGGATCGAATTCAGTGGGTGCTCTCAATTGGTCGTTATCAACTTCCGGTGGTTGCCCACTATGCTCCTCATCTTCAAGGCTCTCGCCTTCTTTGCAAAACTTCTTGAACCACTGCGCTGTGCATTAATTAGCAGTTCCTGGGCCAAATGCATTGATGTTGTGAGTTGTCTCCCCTGCTTTAGGACCCATTTTGAACTGGGATAAGAAAGTCGCTTGAATTTGCTTTTTGTCTGACATCATTTCCATAGTCTAAAATAAATAAGTAACAAGTCATTAGCAAAAAAAAAAAAAAAAAAAAAAAAAAAAAAAAAAAAAGGCAAGAAGTGCCCATTACAGTGATGAATAACATAACCACATTTATTTAAAAGGGTATTCCAGTATCAAACAGCAAATTCCAAGAATGCAAAAACTGCCATTACTTTTGTACTCACCTTACAGTAATTTGTGTGATTTCTTTTTTTCTTTGTTAGCCTGGCTTGATAGCTACCAATTTTGTTGATCTTTATGAAGAAACAGCTATTGTTCTATTGAGTTCTTTTGTTGATTTTCTGTTTTCAGTGCCATTGACTTGTCATCTTGTTTTTATTTCTTTTGAGTAAATTTGGCTTATATTGTTCTTCTCTCTTTCCTTCCTTCCTTCCTTCCTTCCTTCCTTCCTTCCTTCCTTCCTTCCTTCCTTCCTTCCTTCCTTCCTTCCTTCTCTTCCTTCTCTTCCTTCTCTTCCTTCCTTCCTTCCTTTCTTCTTTCTTTCGATGGAGTCTCGCTCTGTCACCCAGGTGAACTCGCTCTGTTGCACGAGGTCAGGAGATCGAGACCATCCTGGCTAACACGGTGAAACCCCATCTCTACTAAAAATACAAACAATTAGCCGGGCATGGTGGCAGGCGCCTGTAGTCCCAGCTACTCGGGAAGCTCAGGCAGGAGAATAGCTTTAACCCAGGAGGTGGAAATTACAGTGAGTCGAGATCGTGCCACTGCACTCCAGCATGGGTGACAGAGCAAGCTTTTGTCTCAAGAAAAAAAAAAAAAAAACATATTAGCTGGGCATGGTGGTGCATGCCTGTAATCTCAGCTATTCGGGAGGCTGAGGCAGGAGAATTGCTTGAACCGGGACCCAGGAGGTGGAGGTTGCAGTGAGCCGAAATCATGCCACTGCACTCCAGCGTGGGCTACAGAGCGAGACTCTGTCTCAAAAAAAAAAAAAAAAAAAAAAAAAAAAGAAAGAAAAGAAAAGAAAAGAAGAAAAAAATATATATAATTTGAAGTATTATCCAATGAGAGCAGGTGTTCTGGAAGACCTCATTTAAATACAGAATCTGAATGGGGGTCCATGTCACACCTGCCATTTTTTCATCTTCGCAGCTGGGCTTTTCTACTCTTCTCTGCTGGACTGTGCTGTTTCCCACAAAGTGTTCAGAGAGTCTGCCCTGAATCCTACAACAAGGAGATGAGAAGCACAGAGTGACACCAGCAGGAGAACATAAAGATGCGGTAACAGTTGTCATCCTGCAGAGTCCATAGCAGTGCACTCCTACGGCTGGTGCCCTAGCTAAGCCTGGGGGCCAGCATTCCCGATGATAGTCTGGGAGTGCTGCAGTCAGGGTTCCCACAATGGGCACCCAGCTTGTGCCCTTGCACTCTGCATGACCGTGGCCATTGTCACCTCAGAGCCCCTGGGTACAGAGCAATGAATGCATCCTACCAGAGCTGCATGTGAGGAAAGACCACGTGAGTCCCAGGAAAGAGCTGAGGCCCTGCAGGGGGAGGTGGCCAGGACCGAGACCTGATACCTGTGTGTTGAATCGTCTGTGGGTGTGAGTGGCACTGTGGGGTCAGTGCCCAGGTTCTGCTGCTCCCCCTCCTCAAAGATCAGGGCCCGAGCAGGGGCTGGTGTGTGTGTGGCACCTGGAACTGCAGGGCCACCACCCATGTGTGAGGCCGTCATGGGGACCTGAACACGGTGTCGTGTGCAGACCCCACCCATCCATTGGCCCCAATTCCTGGCCAGCTTCTGCCAAGGTGAGAGGGTGGAATTTGGATTGGGTGTAAGCTGAAGCCTGTCCCCCAGTGGCTGACATACAGTGGTGACACTCTCTGTGTGGGGGAAAGAAAGAGAGATCAGACTGTTATTGTGTCTATGTAGAAAGATGAAGACATAAGAAAGTCCATTTTGATCTGTATTAAGAAAAATTCTTCTGCCTTGAGATGCTGTTAATCTGTAACCCTAGCTCCAACCCTGTGCTCGCAGAAGCATGTGCTGTATGGACTCAAGGTTGAATGGATTTAGGGATGTGCAGGATGTGCCTTAGTGAAAATGTGTTTGCAGGCAGTATGCTTGGTAAAAGTCATCGCCATTCTCCAGTCTCGAGTACCCAAGGGCAGCGTGCACTGCGGAAAACCTCAGGGACCTCTGCCCAAGAAAGCCTGGGTATTGTCCAAGGTTTCTCCCCACTGAGGCAGCCTGAGATATGGCCTCGTGGGAAGGGAAAGACCTGACCATCCCCCACCTGACACCCGTAAAATGTCTGTGCTGAGGAGGATTAGTGGAAGAGGAAGGCCTTTTTGCAGTTAATATAAGAGGAAGGCATCTGTCTCCTGCTCATCCCTGGGAATGGAATGTCTCGGGGTAAAACCTGACCATACATTGTATTTACTGAGATAGGAGAAAACCGCCTTATGGCTGGAGGTGAGACATGCTGGCGGCAATACGGCTCTTTACTGCACGGAGATGTTTGTGTAAAGTCAAACATAAATCTGGCCAACGTGCACATAGAGGCACAGCACCTTTCCTGAAATTTATTTATGACACAGAGTCCTTTGCTCACAGGTTTTCCTGCTGACCCTCTCCCCACCACTACCCTGTAGTCCTGCCACATCTCCCTTGCTGAGATAGTAGAGATAGTGATCAATAAATACTGAGGGAACTCCAGAGACCAGTGCCAGTGCAGTCCTCCGTATGCTAAGTGCAGGTCCCCTGGGCCCACTTTTCTTCCTCTCTTCTTTGTCTCTGTGTCTTATTTATTTTCTCAGTCTCTCATCTCCACCTTTCGAGAAATACCCACAGGTGTGGAGGGGCAGGCCCCCTTCACTCTGATGCCACCCTTGCCCTCACCTAGCTCTCTCATACCTGGGATTCTAAGGGGTCTGCCCCAGGGTTGCATGTCCACTGCCAATCAGAGGTGAGCACGTCGATGCCTCCTGGATGTGGGGCTACTGGTGGTCAAGGCCTGGCAGTATGTGGAGGGTCTTCTCAGAGGGGTCATGGGGCCAGAGAATGGGATGGGGTGCTAACTCCTCCCTGCACAGGAACTGCAGCCCCCAGCCAAGCCCGCCCAAGTATTCCAGGTGCTGTCCACCCTGCATGCACACTGCTAGGCTCCAGGTGGCCTGGTAGAGAGGGATGGCCTGGTGGGTAGCTGAGAAGCCAGAATGAAGGGGGCGTGCACTGCCATCCGCAGTCTGGCAGCCACGAGCAGGGAGGCTGTTGCCTGGTGAGCGAGGGGGATTGGGGAAGGGCAGGCAGCCCAGTCGACCTGATTTACCAGTGAGTGAGCTATGGGCGGAGCTGCTCCTGGCTGAGGGCTGGGGTTGGGGCAGTCTATTTGGACCTCCTGGGCTCCAGGCTGCCAGCTGCCTGCCCAGGGTCTGAATGTCCTACTGTGACCTGTTTCCTCACCTGGCCCAGAGGAAAGATAGGGAAGGTTTGTTTTGAGGATTAGGCAGGGTGATCCCAGTTAGCCCTCATTAGCTTGCCTATCCTCCAGGTCTTTTTGATTTATTTTTTTCTCTTCTTTGTTATGAAACTCTGGAGAATTGTTCCCCAGCATGTTTTCAGCTGGGGAGGTGGAAAGGCTGGACCATGCCCTTGGCTTCAGGGCCCCTTCTGCGTGCCCCCTCCTCCTAGGGTTTTTAAAAGCAAATACTTAGCAACATACCCTGTACCTGAGAGAGCTGCAGAGAACCTCCTACGTGTCCAAACCAGAACACTTTGTTCCCTGACCCCAGGCCCTCATCACACTCCAAAGCCCAAATACTTTTAGGTGGCCAGCTTTAGACAAGAGTCTGAACTCAATGCTTGTTTTCTGGGGTCTACACAGGCCCATATGATGGGGCTACCTCCATTCTACCCCTGTGCCTCCCCCAATCCATTAGGGACCTGAACTCCAGTGATCCCTAACTGGGAGCAAGGTTCCCCAGGCAGGGAATGCAGCCCTCCCCAGGATGCTGGCCTGGTCATGTCCCAGTGGACATCAGTCCTGGAGCAAGAGGTCCAAGGCACGGAGATTCACCCCCCATTTCACCAGGTGTGGTGATCTTCCTGGGTTCCTAGCCTTCAAGATGGGATTTTTACACTGTGCCACAGTGGGGGAAACTGAGGCACAGGGCCAGTGAGTGGGAAAGAAAGAAAACCTCTGTGACTAGGAAACGTGTCCCTTGCCCAGCACAGCTGCTGCAGGATAGCACCGTTTGGGATGTACCGCTGAGCTGTTCTTGTCACGTGGCATGGCACTGGGGTGGAGGTCAGCAGCTTGTGGAGTTGGGGGTGGGGGTGCTGGCAGGAGCAGGTAATTTTGGACCCACCATGGGGAGGAAGGGGACATTGCCCCTTTCCCCATACCTTGGGCACAGCAGGAATTTTCTTCTCTGATGTTTGTGGGCACCAATGCCTATGTGGGTGTGGGTACGTCCTCCCCTTTTGTTGATGAAGAACCTTCCTGCAGCCGTTGGGGTGGGTATGGGCACCACATGTGCCTGGCAGCAGGGTGGGGCCTGTGAAGGCTTGGCTACTACATGTCCCACTGCCACCTCCCCAGGGGAAGCAGACCCTGTGCCCTTAGTGCCCCTCATACTCAGTCCCTCACATTCTTCACTTGGCATCTCCCTGCCTGATTCCCCCAACTCAGCCCCTGCCAGGTTTCTCCAGGCCCTGTGGGCCCTGGGATGGGATCAAAGGAGGCAGCAACTGTGCTGCCTGCCTCTGCCTGAAGTCAGGGATCTCTGGCCGCTACTGGCATCTGGTGGGCAGGGTAGGTGGGGAGGTCAGGAGTCAGCTTTTCCACTTCCTAGCCTGCACTGGCTAAGCCACCAGGTGTAACTGGCCTGGAGGCTGATCTGTGTCTTCCACAGTCCCTTGATGCATTATATCAAAGCCAATCCTTGTGTGAATGACATGACCTGTTGTTACCACCCGGATCAAACCAGAGCCAAAGGACTGTTGCACTTGGGCCCAGAGCCTGGAGCTGAGGCTGCCATGACCACCCTGTTCTCTTCCTTCTGGGGTCCCCAGGAAGCTCCCAGGACTGAATGATCCCCACAAAACACAGTGGCCAGGATGGGAGGGCTGGAGGTCAACTCCCCCCTGCCCCTGCCACCACAACCACGAGGCCCCCATGGAGGCTGGCCCTGAGCTGTGTGTCCCTGTGGGATGCAGGCTCCCATGGATACTTCAGGGGATGAGCATGGGTCCTCCTGGCTGACAGGAGCCTGGTGGGCACTGGGTGTATGGGGCCTGTGTAGGTGGGTTGGACAGCACTGGGTCTAGCCAGGGAGCCAGGGACTGGTGTGGCCAAAGTGGGCAGCAATATGTTGCCAGAACCAAAACTACAGTGCAACCAGCCCAGCTGGTAGGGAGAAGGAGGCCTGCCTAGCAGGACCATCCACCCCTGTCCTGGCCCCAAGCCTAGACTGCCTGCCTGCCTGTACTGGACACTGCCTGGTCCAGGAGGCCTGGGCATGATGGTCAGGTGGTGTGTCCCTGGGTTCCAGGCCTTGGCGGTCCCTTGGGAGCTGAGCATCCTCTGGGTAGGAGGAGGGCCAGCGGTCCACTGTTTGCATCTGCCCCTGGGGGTCTGTCCCCACCCCAGCTTCTCAGCCCTCATGGGGACGTGGCCAGAGCTCCTCACCTGCTCTGTGGCTCCAGCTCTGAACAGCTCACTGGGTGACTCTGACAGCTTCCTCCCCAAAGCTTGGGTCCTCATCTGTGGCAATGGGGTGTCCCAGGCCCCTTGCAGGCAGGAACCCACCCCCAGCTCCTCTGGTGGGCCCTCCTGGGCTTTCTTACCTACTGGCTTGTGAGACCCGGCTGGCCAAACTTGGTGTCCTATTTTTATTTTGGCCTTTTTCTTAGTGTGTGTTTTCTGTAACTACTGCTGTGTAGAGCTTCTATATGAGGTTTAGGTAGAGAATCTTGCCCACCCAGAGGTCCCTCCTCCCAGAGAGCCTCCACTTTGGCCCCCACGACTGGTCCTGCCTGTGCTCTGCTTGGTGTGAATGTTGAGTGTGATCGATCCACACGGCTGCTTGACCCTGCATCTCCTTCCTTCTTGTTGCTGAGGCCAGTTCTGTTCTCTCTTTCTCCACTTGAACTGCACTTGGAGCCAAGATGGATGAGAAGTGGTTGCTAAGAAGGACCCCTCCTGCAGCGAGTCTGTAGTGAGGAGGTTTCACTGGCCCAGCCTGTCATTTCCTTCTTTAAGCTCATTCCAGAGGTCGGCAAGGGGCAGCCTGTCCCTGCCTGCTCTTGTGGCTCGTGAATTAAGAATGGATTTTGCATTTCCAAATGGTTGAACAAATAAAAAAATAACACTTCATGACACTGAGAAGTTTCTATGTCCATAAGCAAAGTTTTATGGGGGTGCAGTCAAGTCCATCTCTTCACAAGCCACCTGCAGAAGGCTGCTGTCGTGCAGCCATGGCAGAGTTGCATCCTTGAGGCAAAGATCAGTTGGCAAAGCTGAAAATACTGACTCCTGGTTCTTTAGGGAAACAGTTTCCAGTCTCTGGTTTAAGGGCTGTGTGGCAGGACCCCAGGATCTTGGTCAGATTGTTCCTCACTCAGGGCCTGCTGTGGCCTTTGCTAGTATGTTTGCAAAGTCTGCGTGCTATGGTGCCTCTCATGGGGGCGTTGGGCTCTGTCGTGCTAGATTTCAGGGTGTCTGCCTCATGCTCATCCACCCCTGTCCTGGCCCCAAGCCAGGACACAAGAGAGACCCTGTGACCAGATTCAGACTGGCAGGAACAGTTGGTCTTTGGCAGCAGGGATACCTTAGAGCTGAGCTGCCACCCACCCTGAGGTGGCCCCATGACACCCACTGTGTGGGTGAAGGTTGGGGCAGGGCTGGTGTCCTGAACTGCCGTGCGATGTGGAGCTAATAGCTGGGGGGTGGGGGGAGAGGGGGTTGCTATTACTCCCTATATCGTGGGGGGTGCCTCACTCCCCTGCGATGTGGATCATAATAGCCAATTACTCCCCCCTGCAATGTGTGTCCATTATTAGCAGTCTCTTTTGTTCAGGATATTAGGAACAATTTCACAGGTGGTGTGTACACAGCCTGCAATAGGAGAACGAATACCAGCCTCTGCACCTCCGGATATTAGGAACCATATCACACAATGGGTGTACACTTTTGGGGAGATTTGGGGTAATGTCGTCCTGTGTTTCCCTGAATATTTGGATACATATCACAGGGCGATTGTACACCCACTACTCTCTTGGCAGGAACATCATACTTTACCTACTGGAAATTAGGAGCAATATCACAGACTGAGTTTCAAGCCACTGTCATATTGGAAGTAATATCATGCTCTCCCCCACAAGTTATGAGAAACAATATCACAGGGGGGTGTGTACCTTCTCCGGTAGTGAGACTAGTATCATCATCTCTTCCTTTAGTGGACAGGAACAATATCTCAGGGTGGGTGTACACCCCGTGTATTTTTGGAAGCAATGTCATTCTCTCTTCTTCTAGGTTTTACGATTCATATCACAGGCGGGGTGTACACCCCTTGCTATATTGGATGAAATCTCATCCTCTTTCATTCTGTATCTTTAGAAAAATATCCCATGGGGGCTGTCCATCCCTTCAATATTGGTAGTAAGGCCATCTTCTCCTTTCCTGGATATCAGAAACAATATCACATGAGGGGTGTACACCCCTTGCAATATTGGTAGTAATATCACCTCTCCCCTGTGATATTAAGGACAAAATCCCAGGGTGGCTGTACGGTTAATACTTTATTGGGAGTAATATCATCCACTCACCCCCTGGATATCAGGAACCATGTCACCGAAGAGGTGTACACCCCCTTCGATATCGTCAGCCATGTCATCTTCTTCCTGCCTGGATATTAGGAATGATACCCCGGGTTTGGGAGCAGTGTACACCCAGTGCGATATCAAAAGTAAAATCAGCCTCTTTCCCGCTGGATATCAGGAACCATATCACAGGTGTGTGTGCACCTTCTGGGATATTGGGAGTACTATCAGCCTCCATCCCGCTGCATATTAGGAACAATATACAGGGGGCAGGGTGGTTACACCCCCTGCGATATTGAGAGCAATACTCTTCTCTTTTCCCTGTACGTTAGGAACTACATCACAGGGGTCTGTACACCTTCTGTGATATTGGGATTAATGTTATCCTCTCCCCCACTGAATGTCAAAAACAATATCACAGAAAGATGTACACCCCCTGTGATATGGCCAGTAATATCATCGTCTCTACCTTTGGATACTCGGAACAACACCACACCACAGAGGGTGTGTACACTCCCCTGCGATATTGGGCATAATGTTATCCTCTCTTCCCCTGGATATTAGGAATGATATCCCTGCTGGTGGGAGGTGGAATACATTAAGAACAATATCACTGGGTGGGTGTACACCCTCTGTGATATTGGGTGTAGTATCATCCTCTTTTCCCTAGGACATTAAGAACAATATCACAGGAGGGTTGTACAGCCACAGCCCCTGCGTTATTGGGAGCAATAGCATCTTCTCCCCTTCTCGATATAAGGAACAATATCCCAGGGTGGGTGTACATCCCCTGCGATATTGGGTGTAATATCATCATCTCTGAAAGTGGATATTGGGCATAGTGTCACAGAGGGGTGTACACCTTCTTCGATGTTGGGAGTAATGTCATCCTCTCTCCTCATGATTGCAGGCAAAATATTGAAGGGGTTTTACAACTCATGCGATATAGGCAGTAATATCCTCTCCCCACCTAGATGCTAGGAACTGTATCACAGGCGGCGGTACACTTCTTGCGATATTGGGAGTCATATCATCCTCTCCCATCATGGATATTAAGAACAATATTACAAAGGAGGTGCACACCCCCTGCGATATGGAGAGTAATATTATGCTCTCCCCTTTGGGATATTAGGAACAATATCGCAGGAGGTGTGCACAACCCCTGCAATATTGGGAGTAATATCATCCTCTCCCCCTGAATATAAGAAACAATATCACAGGAGGATGTACACCCCCTGTGATATTGTCAGTCATATAATTTTCTCTCCCTCTGGATATTCGGAACAATATCACAGTGGGTGTGTACACCCCCTGTGATATTGCCACTAGTATCATCATCTCCCTCCCAGAATATAGGGAACAATATCACAAGGGGGTGTCCACCCCCTGACATATTGGGGGTAATATCTTCCTCTCCCCCGCTGGCTATTAGGAACAATGTCACAGAAGGGGTGTACATCCCCTACTCTATTGGGAGTGATATCGTCCTCTCCATCCCTGGATATTAGGAACAATATCACTAGGGAGTGTAGACCTCCTGTAATATTGAAACTAATATCATCCTCTCACTCCCTGGATATTAGGAACCATATCACAGGGGTGGTGTACATCCCCTGCAAAATCGGAAGAAATATCATCCTCTCCACCTTTGGATGTTAGGGACAATATCATGGGGGAGGTGTACGCCCCCTGCGATATTGGGAGTCATATCATCCTCTCCCACCCAGGATATAAGGAACAAGATGACCAAAGGGATGTACACCCACTGCGATAGTTTCAGTAACGTCATCCTCTACCCCCTGGCTACTAGGAATAATATCATAGAGGGGTGTACACGTTCTTCCATATTGGGAGTAATATCATTGTCTCCCTGCCGGATATCAGGAACAAGTCTATTAATTATTAATATTAATAAATATAAAAATTAATGGTAATCATTGATATTAATAATCACAATAAAGATGGTAAAAATTAATACTGGTTAAAAATGTTAATGATTAGTATTAATAATAAATAGTAATATTGTTAATAATAAAATAATGATATCAGCAATTAATGGTACTTAAATCAATACTGTGATGTTGGTAATAAAATAATAATATTGAGAACTAATGATATTGTTAAATGACTTTAATGTTGATAATTAATTTTAAGCATGCATAATCATATATTTAAAATATGTTTCCATAGTTAATAATGGTATCCTATTAATAGTATCATTGATAATTATTAAATTTGATCATTGATGTTTAATAATTAATCATATTATTACTTCTAATACCACAGGGGGTGTACACCTACCTGTGATGTCGTTCCTAATATCCAGGGACGGAGAGCATGATTTTAGTTTTAATATTGCAGTAGGTGTACACTCACCATATGACACTGATCCTAATATCCAGTGGGGTAGAGTATGACATAACTCCCAACATAGCAATGAATAGACAGCCACCTGGTGATGTTGCTCCTAATATTCAAGGAAGAAGCATATGATATTACTCCCAATATCGCAGGGAGAGTGCGGCTCTTTTGTAATATTGTTCCTAGTATTCGGAGGGGGAGAGGATGATAATAATTCCAGTATCGCAGGCTGTGTTCACCCGCCCTGTGATGTTGCTATTAATATCCTGGAAGGGAGAGGACGATATTACTCCCCGTAGAGCAGCAGGCATACACCCAGCCTGGGATATTGTTCCTAATATCCACGGAGGGGAGAGGCTGATATTACTCCCAATATGGCAGGGGGTGTACATCCACCTTTTGATATTCTTCTTAATATTCCAAGGCTGAGAGGTTGATATTACTCCCAGTATCGCAGACCCTGTCCACCCCCGTGTGATACTCTTCCTGATATCCGGAAGGGGAGAAGATGGTATTAATCCCCATATTGCAGGAGGTGAACAGCCACTCTGTGATATCTTTCCTAATATGCAGGGGGAGAGAGGATAATGTTACTCCCAATATTGTAGAAGATGTACACGCCCCTCCGTGATATTGTCCTTAATATTCCAAGGCACAGAAGATGGTGTTACTCCCAATATCGCAGAAAGTGTACACCCCCCAGTGATGTTGTTCCCATGATCCAGGAGGGAAGAAGATGATATTACTTTCAATATCACAGGGGGTGTACACGCAATACCACAGGGGTTATAAACACTCCTTTGATATTGTTCCTAATATCCAGGCGGGGAGAGAATGATATTCCTCCCTATATTGCAGAAGGTGTACACCCATCTTTGTTACTGTTTGTAATGTCTAAAGGGGGAGATGATATTACTCACAAAATCGTTAACACACTGTGTGTCCACCGTGGATCCTAATATCCAGAGAGGGATATTACTCCCCAGGTCGTGGGGGATGTCCACCCCGCCTGTCACATTGTTTCTCATACCCAGGGAGGAGAGGATGATATCGCTACCAATATCGAAGAAGTGTACAAGCCCCCTGTGATATGGTTCCTAATATCCACGTTGGGAGAGGATGATATTACTCTCAACATCACAGGGGTTGTCCATCCCGCCTGTGATATTCTTCCTACGATCCAGAAAAAGAGAGAATGATATTACTCCCAATAGTGCAGGGGGTGTACCCCCTCGCCATGTGATATTGTTCTCAAGAGCTAAAGGAAGAGAAGATAATATTATTCTTTGTACTACAGGGGGTATACACCCAACTGTGATATTGTGAGGGTGGCTATTACGATCCATATCCCGGGGGGTGCCGCACCCTCGCGATATGAGGAGTAATAGCCAGCCCCTCTCCCCCCTCTCCCCCGGCTATTAAGATCCACATTGCAGGGAGATGAGGCACCTCCCGCGGTATGGGGAGTAATAGCCATCCCCTCTCCCCCTCTGGGTATTACGATCCATGGTGGACTCACAGCCTGTTACCGATATTGTGAGTAATATCATCTCCCCCTCTAGAAATTATGAACTCTTTCACAGACGGGTGTACACCCGTCTGTATTGGGAGTAATATCATCCTCTTCCTCCCTGAATATTAAGAACAGTATCCCAGGAGTGTTTCTACTCCCTGCGATATTGGGTGTCATATCCTCCTCTCCCACGTGAAAATTAGAAACAATATCACTGGGGGCGTGTACACCTTCTGTGATATTTAAAGTAATATCATCGCCTTCCCGCCAGGATCATGGGAACAATATCCCTGGGGGGTGTACACTTTCTGCCATTTATGTAGTAATATCATCCCCTCCGCCTTGGAACATTATGAAGGACCATATCACACCGGCGTGTACAACCCTTGCTGCGATATTGGGAATGTGATTATCCTCTTGCTCCCCTGCATATTTGGAAAAATATCAGAGTGAGTGTACCCCTCCTGCGATATGGGGATTAATATCCTCTTCTTCCTTTCTGGATATTAGAAAGAATATCACACGGGGGTTTGCACTTTCTTCTATATCTGGAGTCATGTCATCCTCTCCTGTTTTGAATGGCAAGAACAATATCTCAAGGGGGATATACACCTCCTGCCATATTGGGAGTAATATTACCCTCTCCCCCACTTGATATTAGGAACAAAATCCCAGCGTGGGTGTACAGCTCCTGCTCTATGGAAAGTCATACCGTCCTCTCCCTTCCTGGATTTTAGGAACAATATCACAGGGTGGGTGTACACAGCCTGCGATTTTGAAAGTAATATCATCCTCTCCCCTTCCGGATATTAGGAACAATATCACAGAAGGGTTGTTCACTCTCTGCGATATTGGGCTTAATATCATTTTCACCTTCCCTGAATATTAAGAGCAATATCCCTGGGTGCATGTACACCCGCTCTTCTATTGGGAATAATGTCATATTCTACCCCCTGGATTTTAGGAGCAATATCACAAAGTGGGTGTACACCCACGGCGATATTGGGGGTAATATCATGCTCTCCATCCCTGGATATTAGGAACAATATCACAAGTGGGCGTACACCCCCTGCAGTACAAAGAATAATATTATCTTCTCTTCCTTTAGCTCTTGAGAACAATATCACATGGCGAGGGGTTACACCCCTTGCACTATTGGGAGTACTATCTTTCTCTCTTATTCTGGATAGTAGGAACAATATCACAGGCAGAATAGACAACCCCTGTGATATTGAGAGTAATATCATCCTCTCCCAACGTGGATATTAGGAACCATATCACAGGGGGCTTGTACACTTCTTCGATATTGGTAGCCATATCATCCTCTCCTCCCTGGGTATAAGAAACAATGTGACAGGCGGGGTGGACACACCCCACGACTTGGGGAGTAATATCCCTCTCTGGATATTAGGATCCACGGTGGACACACAGTGTGTTTACGATTTTGTGAGTAATATCATCTCCCTCTCGAGACATTACGAACAGTATCAAAGATGGGTGTACACCCTCTGCAATATAGGGAGGAATATCATCCTCTCCCCACCTGGATATTAGGAACAATATCAAAGGAGTGTTTATAACCTCTGTGATATTGGGAGTGATATCATCCTCTCCCAGGTGGAAATTAGGAGCAGTATCACCGGGGGCATGTACACCCCCTGCTATATTGAAAGTAATGTCATCCTCTTCCCTCCTGGATCATGGGAACAGCATCACTGGGGGGTGTACACTTTCTGCGATATTGGGAGTAACACCATCTTCTGTGCCTTGGAATATTAAGGACAATATCACGGAGGAGCGTGTACATCTTCTGCAATATTGGGAATAATATTATCCTCTCTCTCCCTGCGTATTAGGAAAGATATCACAGAGTGGCTGTTGACCTCCTGTGATACGGGGATTAATACCATCTTCTCCCCTTCCGGATATCAGGAAGAGTATCACACGGGGGTGGACAGTGTCGGTGATACTGGGAGTAACATCAGCCTCTAGGCCTTGGAATATAAAGAAGAATATCACAGAGTGATGTACACCCCCTGCCATATTGGGAGTAATATCAGCCTCTCCCTTCCATGGATATTAGGAACAATATCCCAGGCTGGGTGTACGCCTCCTGCTCTACGGGGAGTAATATCATCCTCTCCCTTCCAGGATATTAATAACAATATCACAGGGCAGGCAAACACAGCTGTATACTGGAATTATTATCATCGTCTCCCCCTCCGGATACTAGGAACAATATCACAGAAGAGCTGTACCCTCCCTGCGATATTGGGAGTAATATTATATGCTTCTTTGTGAATATTAGGAGCAATAACCCCGGATGGCTGTCTATTCATTGCTATGTTGGGAGTCATGTCATACTCTACCCCCCTGGATATTAGGATCAGTGTCACAGGGTGAGTGTACACCTACTGTGTTATTAAAACTAAAATTATGCTCTCTGTCCCTGGATATTAGGAACAACATCACAGGTAGGTGTATACCCCCTGTGGCATTAGGAGTAATAATATGATTAATTATTAAACATCAACGATCGATTTTAATAATTATCAATGATACTATTAATAGGATACCATTATGAATTATGGATAATTATTTTAAATATATGATTATGCATGCTTAAAATTAATTATTATTATTAAAGTTATTTAACAATACTTTTCCAAGTTCCTGCCAGATTAGCTAGATACAGAGTGCTGATTGGTGCATATACAATCCTCCAGCTAGACATAAAAGTTCTCCAAGTCCTCACCCGACTCTGGATTCCATCTGGCTTCACCTAGTGGATCCCGCGCCAGGGCTGCGGGCGAGGTTGCCGGTCAGTCCCGTGCCCCGCGCCCTCCGGCCAGTCCCGTGCCATGTGCCAGCACTCCTCAGCCCATGGGTGGTTGATGGATTGGGTGGGAGCAGGGTGAGGCATGTCTGAGCTCAGACTGTCCTTGGGCGGGTCTTGGTGTTGCTGCTGTGGGGGATGGGAGGAGGTTCCCAGGCCAATGGAGTTATGTTCCTAGGAGGATTATGGCTGCCTCTACTGTGTCATGCAGGTTGTCAGGGAAGTGGAGGAAAGCTGGCAGTCACAGGCCTCACCAGCTCTCACACAATCTGAAGGGCAGGTCTCACTCCCACTGTGCCCCTCTTCCCAAGAGCACCAAGTCTATTTCTGGGCAGTGGAGGAGCAAGGCTGAGAGCTTGCCCCAGGCTATCTACCTCCCAGCTGCAAAAGCAAGTATGGCTTTCCTTCTTCCCTTGCTGTGGAGTCTGCACACCAGACTCAGGCCCTCCCCTGAGTTCTGGCCAAGAGACTTCTCAATCAGTTCAAATTGTTAAAAAGTTCAGCTGGAGATTCCTTCTCTCTGTGGCCTTTTCCCAGTGCCTCTAGCTGCCCTGCCAAAGGACCCCTGTGAGGCCAGGCAGAAATGGTATGCTAGGAGGTCCAGTGAGCTCACAGAGCTTTTCCCACTGCTTCGTCTACCCCTATATTTTGCTCAGCTCTAAATAGAGTCAGCTCCAGATAAGGTCAGAATCTTCTCCCATAATCTAGACCTTCAGTTTCCCCAGTGGGGGCGTGTGTTTGGGGGCAGATGATCTCCCTTTCCCATTTCCAAAAATTTGGGCACTCACAGTATTGGGGGTGTCTCCCAGGTCCTGCAGGAGCAACCCGCTTCCTTCAGAGGCTCTGTGGGTCCTTTCAGGTTTCCTAATTTATTCCTATAGTCATTCCGGAGAAAAAAATCACGATGCAAGCCTTCACATGCTCTGTCTGTTGAGTCAAAGTTGCAATCTAGTCCTACCTCCCATCCTCCATGATCTGATAACATAATTTTTTTTTCTTCATATTAAATGAACAGGCTGATTTTAAGTACTATAAATAAATAGTAATTTTAAAATAAAAAATTTCAGGTCTTCTTACATGTTTGTTACAATAATATAAGCTTGTTTTGTGCTTGGGTCCTCTGGCTTTTAGCTTTATCATATACAGTCTTGATTTTTTTTTTTTTTTTTTTTGCATAAAATTTTCTTTGGGTTATTATTTCCTCAATTTTTGTGTAAGATATTTTATTTTATAAAATCTTCTATACATTATTATTATTTTCATCATTTACAAAGTATAATTTCTTCTTTTGTTTTTAGATACAATTAAGTACTGCTAACTTTTTAATTTTAAAAATTAACCCAACTTTTACAGTGTCTTTGGAAATGTAGTCTTTACTTGGATGGGATAATCTGGAAATTTATTTGATAAATTTTGTGGTTCTGGGCACAGTGTAAATGAAACATTTTCAGGTGCTACAGTATATAAATAAATGAATGTTTTTTCCTGGCTCAGTTTTGTACCATAACTAGCCAGCAACTCTTGTATTAACTTCTTCAACTAAATGGAAACGCACTAGTACATACTTCTGATTTAATAAAATCCTCAAAATAGGTTTTTGTGCTAATATATTTATAACATGCAGGTGTTTGACACAGAAATATAAATTACACGTTCATAAAATTGGTTCAGGGAAATACTGAAATCAGTTGGGGAGGATATTAAAATATTTGAACATTTATTTTACAATTCAGCTTGAACATTTTTCAGAACTGGTGAAGAGTTCATAGCTCTATTTTATGATTGATTTTTCTCTGTTGAACATTTCTAACTTTGTGTGATTTTTATTGTTTCTTTATTTTTCTTGCTTTTTTATTATTTAGATGGTCTGGATGTATAGTTTCTTATTTCTGGAGCACAAAACAGAGATTTGAGTACTACTGAAAAATCTATGTAATTACTCCTAAGTATCTTCTTTATCAGATCTTTTTATCACACTTTTCTATAGAAACATGCATAGTGTATGGTTACTTGTTCCACCAGAACTACATGTCTTCTGGTCTACTTAGGATGATAGTCATATTTGTATGTTACACCAAAAAATTGGTCACATTTTGTTAAGTGATTTTAGAGAGACAACATTATTAGATGAATTATTTCAAAAAGATACTTAAGTTGGTGAAGGTTCATCTCTAAAATTCAGACATACTACTTTAATTGGCCTCTTATAAGATATTTATTTAAAATATATTTATTGAGTGCTCACTAAATTAGTGTTCTTTTTTACTTTTCTTTTCCATCATCATTTCTCATCAACTACATAAAAAGAAATTTTCAAGTAAGAAAGAGTAAGGAAAAAAATATGATTAAAATTAGGATTTCTTTTTATTTTATTTTAAGTTCCAGGATACATGTGCAGGAAATGCAAGTTTGTTACATAGGTAAATGTGTGCCATGCTGGTTTGCTGTACCTATCAACCCATTGCCTAAGTATTAAGCTCCACATGCATGAGGTATTTGTATTAGGGTTCCCTAGAGGGACAGAACTAATAGGATATATATACATATATATGGGAGTTTACTAAGTATTAACTTACATGATCACAAGGTCCCACAATAGGCTATCTGCAAGCTTGAGGAGCAACGAGAGCCAGTCTGAGTCTCAAAACTGAAGAACTTGGAGTTTGACATTTGAAGGTAAGAAGCATCCAGCACGGGAGAAAGATGTAGGCTGAAGGCTAGGCCAGTCTCTCCTTTTCACATTTTTCTGAATGTTTTATATTCACTGGCACCTGATTAGATTGTGCCCACCAGATTAAGGGTGGGTCTGTCTCCCCCAGCCCACTTACTCAGATGTTAATCTCACAGACACACCCAGGATCAATACCTTGTATCCTTCAGTCCAATCAAGTTGACAGTGTTAACCATCACATATTTATCCTGATGTTCTCCCTCCCCCATTACCCCCGCCCCTACAGGCCCCAGTGTATGTTGTTCTCCTCCCTGTGTTCATGCGTTCTCGTTGTTCAGCTCCCACTTATAAGTGAGAATATATGGTGTTTGGTTTTCTGTTCCTGTGTTAGTTTGCTGAGGATAATGGTTTCCAGATCCATCTATATCCCTGCAAAAGACATGATCTCTTTCCTTTTCATGGCTGCATAGTATTCCGTGGTGTATATGTACTTACATTTTCTTTATCCATTTTATCATTGATAGGCATTTGGGTTGATTCCATGTCTTTGCTATTGTGAATAGTGCTGCAGTGAACATACATGTGCATGTATCTTTATAATAGAATAATTTATATTTCTTTGGGTGTATACTCAGTAATGGGATTGCTGGGTCAGATGGTATTTCTAGTTCTAGGTCTTTGAGGAATCACCACACTGTCTTCCACAATGGTTGAACTAATTTATATTCCCACCAACAGTGTAAAAATGTTCCTATTTCTCCACAGCCTCACCAGTGTCTGTTCTTTCTCGACTTTTTAATAATCACCATTCTGACGGATGTGAGATGGTATCTCATTGTAGTTTTTATTTGCATTTCTCTAGTGGTTAGTGACGTTGAGCTTTTTTTAATGTTTGTTGGCCACATAAATGTCTTCTTTTGAGAAGTGTCTGTTCGTGTCCTTTGCCCACTTTTTAACGGGGTTGTTTTTTTCTTGTAAATTTGTTCAAGTTCCTTATAGATTCTGGTTATTAGACCTTTGTCAGATGGATAGATTGCAAAAATTTTCTCCTATTCTGTAGGTTGTCTGTTCACTCTGATAATAGTTTCTTTTTTTGTGCAAAAACTCTTTAGTTTAATTAGATCCCAATTGTCATTTTTGCTTTTGTTGCAATTGCTTTGACATCCCTATGTCCTGAATGTCATTGGATTTTCTTCTTGGGTTTGTATAGTTTTGGGTTTTACATTTAAGTCTTTACCCATCTTGAGTTAATTTTTTTATAAGGTATAAAGAAGGTGTCCAGTTTCATTTTTCTGCATATGGATAGCTGGTTTTCCCAGCACCATTTGTTAAATAGGGAATTCTTTCCCTGTTCCTTGTTTTTGTCAGGTTTATCAAAGATCAGATGGTTCTAGATGTGCAGTCTTATTTCTGAGGTCTCTATTCAGTTCCATTGGTCTCTGTGTCTGTTTTTGTACCAGTACCATGCTGTTTTGGTTACTGTAGTCTCGTAGTATAGTTTGAGGTCAGGTAGTGTGATGCCTCCAGCTTTGTTCTTTTTGCTTAGGATTCTTGGTTCCATATGAATTTTAAAGTAGTTTTTTCTGATTCTGTGAAGAATGTCAATGGTAGTTTAATGGGAATACCATTGAATCTATAAATTACTTTGGGCAATATGGCCATTTTAACAATATTGATTCTTCCTATCCATGAGCATGGAATGTTTTTCCATTTGTATCCTCTCTTATTTCCTTGATTAGTGGTTTGTAGTTCTTCTTGAGGAGGTCCTTCACTTGACTTGCTAGCTGTATTCCTAGGTATTTTATTTTCTTTGTAGCAATTGTGAATGGGAGTTCATTCACAATTTGGCTTTCTGCTTGTCTATTGTTGGTGTATAGGAATGCTTGTGATGGTTGCACATTGATTTTGTATCATGAGACTTTGCTGGAGTTGCTTATTCGCTTAAGAAGCTTTTGGGCTGAGACAGTGGGATTTTCTAGATGTAGATTATGTCATCTAGAAACAAAGAAAATTTGACTTCCTCTCTTCTTATTTGAATACCCTTTATTTCTTTCTCTTGCCTGATTGCCACTGCCACAACTTCCAATACTATGTTGAATAAGACTGGTGAGAGAGGACATCCTTGTCTTGTGCTGGTTTTCAAACAGAATGCTTCCAGTTTTTGCACATTTTATATAATATTGGCTGTGGGCTTGTTATAAATGGCTCTTATTATTTTGAGGCATATTCCATCAATACTTGGTTTATTGAGGGTTTTCAACATGAAGGGATATAGAATCTTATCAAAGGCCTTTTCTGCATCTATTGAGATAATCATGGTTTTTCTCTTTAGTTCTGTTTATGTGGTGAATTACATTTATTGATTTACATATGTTGAACCAGCTTTGCATCCCAAGGAGGAATTTGACTTGATTGTGCTGTATAAGTTTTTGCTGTGCTGCTGGATTTGGTTTGCCAGTATTTTATTGAGGATTTTTCCACTGATGTTCATCAGGGATATTCGCCTCAAGTATTTTTTTGTTGTTGTTGTATCTCTGCCACGTTTTGTTATCAGGATGATGCTGGCCTCATAAAATGAGTTAGGGAGAAGTTCCTCCTTTTCAGTTGCTTGGAAGAATTTCAGAAGAAATGGTACCAGTTCCTCTTTGTACCTGTGATAGAATTCAGCTGTAAATCTGTCTACTCCTGGGCTTTTTTTGGTAGCAAGCTGGGATAAAGAATCAAGACCCACTGGTGTGCTGTATTCAAGAGACCCATCTCATGTGCAAAGACACACATAGGCTCAAAATAAAGGGATGGAGGAAAATTTACCAAGAAAATGGAAAGAAGAAAAAAGCAGGGGTTGCAATTCTAGTTTCTGATAAAATAGACTTTAAACCAACAAGGATCAAAAAAGACAAGGACAGGCATTACATAATGGTAAAGGGATCAATTCAACGTGAAGAGCTAAGTATCCTAAATATATATTCATGCAATACAGGAGCACTCATATTTATAAAACAAGTTCTTAGAGACCTAAAAAGAGACTTAGTCTCCCACACAATAATATTGGGATATGCAACACCCCACTGTCAATATTAGACAGATCATTGAGATAGAAAATTACCAAGTATATTCAGGACTTGAACTCAGCTCTGGATCAAGTGGACCTGAGAGATATCTACAGAAATCTCCATCTGAAAACAAGAGAATGTACATTCTTCTCAGCACCACATGGCATGTACTCTAAAATTGATCACATAATTGGAAGTAAAACACTCCTCAGCAAATGCGAAAGAGCTGAATTCATAACAGTCTCTCAGACCATAGTGCAATCATTAGAACTCAAGATTAAGAAACTCACTCAAAACCACACAACTACATGGAAATTGAACAACCTGCTCCTGAATGAATCCTGGGTAAATAATGAAATTAAGGCAGAAATCAAGAAGTTATTTGAAACCAATGAGAACAAAGAGACAATGTACCAGAATCTCTGGGATGTGGCTAAAGCAGTGTTAAGAGGGATATTTATAGCACTAAATGCCCACATCAAAAAGCTAGAAAGATCTCAAATTGATACCCTAACATCCTGACTAAAAGAACTAGAGAGCCAAGAGCAAACAAACCCCAAATATAGCAGAAGACAAGAAATAACTGAGATAAGAGCAGAACTGAAGGAGATAGAGGCATGAAAAGCCCTTCAAAAAGTCAATGAATCTAGGAGCCGTTTTTTTTCTGAAAAAAATTAATAAAATAGATAGACTGCCAGCTAGACCAATAAAGAAGAAAAGAAAGAAGAATCAAGTACACCCAATAAAAAATGTTAAAGGGGATATTGCCACTGACCCCACAGAAATACAACCAACCATCAGATAATATTATAAACACCTCAATGCAAATAAACTAGAAAATCTAGACGAAATGGGTAGATTCCTGGACACATACACCCTCCCAAGACTGAGACAGGAAGAAGTTGAATCCCTGAATAGACCAATAACAAGTTCTGAAATTGATGCAGCAATAAATAGCCTACCAACCAAAAATGAGGATTGATAATTAGATAATTCGTTAGAATATTTAGAAAATTAATAATTCACACATTTAAAAATGATTGATTATGCATACGTTTTTAGAATAATATAGTCATGTTCTTTGCCTCCTTTAAATCTTCCCCTAAATATCCCTTTCCTAGTGAGACCTACTTTGACTACCCAATTTGAAATTATAATCTCAACCACCATGTACTTCCTGTCTTCCCTTAGTCTGTCTTCTCTCTTTTAATAGCACTTATCATTTGTGGGCATACCTTATTGATATGGTTTGAATGTGTTCCCTCCAAGCTTCATGTTGGAAGTTAATTCTTCTTGTGATGGTATTAAGAGTTGGGGGCTTTGGGGAAGTGATTAAGTTCATAAGTGGAATACCCTTACACCCACATGAATGGAATACCCTTACAAAAGAGGCTTACACTATGTAAGAACACCTAGATGGTGCTTTCTATGAGGAATTGAACTTCACCTGACACTGATCCTGTCTGTGCCTTAATCTTGGACTTCCCAGCTTCCAGAACTGTGAGAAATAAATTTCTGTTCTTTATAAATCACCCAGTCTCAGGTATTTTGTCACAGCAGCACAAATGGGAAAAGACATATATATTATGTTTATTGCTAATTGTCTGTGTACCCCATGCCAACTATAAACTCCTTTAGGAGTTTTTGTCTGTTTCATGTGCTTGTCATGCAGGTGCCTGGTGTATAGTATTTCAGTGCATTAGAAGGATCTTTGTTATAGGGAATTCTAGATTTAGGTCTCTGCTAACAGTCATTTCTATTGTTTTGTTGTTGCTATTAATTCAAACTAAAAACTCAGAAATATCTTGAAGGATGACCTGAATGAAGAAAAAACCACTCTGGTTTTTTTTTTTTTTTTTTTTTTTTTTTTGAGTTGGAGCCTTACTCTGTTGCCCAGGCTGGAGTGCAGTGGTACGATCTCAGCTCACTGAAAGCTCTGCCTCCTGGGTTCACGCCATTCTCCTGCCTCAGTCTCCTGAGTAGCTGGGACTACAGGCATCCACCACCACACCCGGCTAATTATTTTCTATTTTTAGTAGAGATGGGGTTTCACCATGTTAGCCAAGATGGTCTTGATCTCCTTGCCTCCCAAAGTGCTGGAATTACAGGTGTAAGCCACCGCTCCTGGCCTGGTATTCATTTTATAGTTTAGTTATGTAAAAAATTATTGTCTATTCAAAATGATAATAACTACCACTTTTGACCATATGCTATGCCACGTTCTTCACATGTGCTTTCTATGAGTCCTCTTGCCATCTTTAATGAGATAGGCAGTGTTACTCAGGCAGTTTTATAGATGAGGAAACTGAAGCTAAGAGAGGCTAAGTAAAAGTAAATGGCAGATCTAAGAAACTCAAGTCAGTCCAAATTCAGTCTTTTTTTTTTTTTTTTAAAGGCTGTTTCTAATTGAAGGAGAACAACTCCATTAGCAATATTATTTAATTAATCAGAAATACAATTTTGTGACCATACTGAATAAAATACAAACTTTCCACAGAAGAAATGGTTCTTAGGGCTTTAAAAAAGGAAGGAAGGAATGAAAGGAGGGAAGGAGAGACTGAGGAAAAGAGAAGGAAGACGGGAAGGGAGAAGAAAAAGCAGCATGAAAACTGTTGGGGTGGTCTCTTTAAATTCCACTCTTGTATAACTCTATTTCCTTCATTTTTGTCTCTCTAGGGGTGGCAGCAGCAAGGGTCTAGATGGCTCAGGCTAGTTCCTAAAATAAGATATCATACCAAGTACAAACTCAAGCCAGGCACAAAGGGATAAAATCCTGGTAGAGAATTCTATGTATGTTCTTGGTGTGGATTCTACATTGTAGAAAAGACTCTTACAAAAACACACAGTTCATTTGAATATTATAACTAAGAAAAAAATAAAATACACAGTAGAAGAGCACTTTACAATGGGAGCAAAGCACACTGTATGATAAGAAAGATGTCATCATGTAACATGGCATTTTTCTTCCTCCACACATATCTGCCAGCCAGCTCAAACAGATTTTTATAATTAGACATGTCCCTCTTCCTTCCTGTCTCACCCCAAGTGCCATGGTATATTTACCGAACTACAAATATGTCACAAGATAGCATGGTGAAACGTTTTATTGAACTATTAAGGAAAATTGCCAACAGAAGTTTCTGTTCTGCCTCTGTTGATTTTCCACAAGCAAAGGATTCAACTACTCTTTAGTACAAGATCTGAAAAGCACAGTATTTTCTGCAACTTCAGAATCAACCATACTGTACCATAAAATTTTTAGCCTTTACTTCTCCAAATATTTTTTTCATCTTCCCCAGTCTCTTCTTGTTTTGGGGACTTTAATTACACATCTATTAGGCAACTTGAAGTTGATGCACACTTTACTGATAACTTCATTGATTTTCAGTCTTTTTTCTCTTTGTGTTTTACTTTGGAGACTGCTATGACTTCAGGCTCGCTAATACTTTCTTTTGCAGAATATAATATACTTTTAGTCTTATCTAGCATATTTTTCATTTCAGACAAATGTAGTTTTCACATATAGAACTTTGATTTGGGTTGTTGCAAGGAAAGTTTGTATGGAACCCCAAAGGAAGACAAAATAAAGATTGCTCTGGGAGAAGCATAGATAAGTACCCAGAACTCTTCCTGACTGGTTCTGGGGAGAATAATTTGAAAACACCCAATTAATTATATTGAAAACAGAGACCTAGACATTTGAATGATTTGTTATAGTTTCTGATTTTGACTCCAGAGACAATGTGAGTATGCTGAATTCTTCTGGTAATGGGGAAATTTTTGACATGGTTTGCCAAATCTAGCCATTGAAGTTTTAGATTTTCTCTGTTTCTTACTTGTTTTAATAGTAAGTTTGACTATAGTAGCAAAATCATGTGGTCAATTTTTTTTTTCTGAGATGGAGTCTCGCTCTGTCACCCAGGCTGGAGTGCAGTGGCCGGATCTCAGCTCACTGCAAGTTCCGCCTCCCGGGTTTACACCATTCTCCTGCCTCAGCCTCCCTAGTAGCTGGGACTACAGGCGCCTGCCACCTCGCCCGGCTAGTTTTTTGTATTTTTTTAGTAGAGACGGGGTTTCACCGTGTTCGCCAGGATGGTCTCGATCTCCTGACCTCCTGATCCGCCCATCTTGGCCTCCCAAAGTGCTGGGATTATCGGCTTGAGCCACCGCGCCCGGCCCATGTGGTCAATTTTGTTTCCCATTTTTCTTTATAATGTTAGATAAGATCATATGCATTTTACACATAGTGCTATTGTAAGAACTGTGGGAAAAGTCTGGTAGATGTAAAGCTGCACATTTTAAGAAAGATTAGTCTGGGTGCAGTGGCTCACATCTGTAATCCTAGAACTTTGGGAGGCTGAGGTGGGAGGATCACTTGAGGCCAGGAGTTTGAGACTAGCCTGGGCAACATAGAGAGACCCCTGTCTATGCAAAAAAAATTATAAGAAGAAAGACTAAAAACATCCTATTCTCTAAGACAAATGCTTATTCCATAATTGCAATGCAAAAATATTATTTGAAAGCTTATAAATGAATTGCTCACCCAAACGACAGTTTAGCAAATCTGTAACCTCTTGAAAAAAAATCCAAAATGTCTTTAAAATATTTTTAGCATTTCTTACACTGCAACAATTTTCTATTTTTCTTCTATGCCCTAAAGAAGAACATCTACCTGAAATGAGGACATCATGTGTGTAACATTATATGATTGTGAAATAGCTGCCTGCTCTAGAAGGTCCTTGTTCCTCTGGGGGGCAGTGCTATACTTTTACATTACCAACCCAGAGAGAAAATATAAGAGCAGCTTTGTTTCTTAAAAGACTAGAAGTAGTTCATTCTGCTCATTCTCTCTCTTCGTTTTAAAAATATATTGTATAGCTGAGACATTTAACAAGACATGCTTTTAACCAGAAAATATCGAAGATAATTAGAACTTCCATAAAATAATATTTGATTTGGAGCTTTTAGGGAAGATTTCTTTGGCTTTACCTCTTTATATTCTAAGAAAGCGTAGAATGAGCTCGACTTATGCTCCAAATTTAGTTATAATATAATTGTATTCTCCTTTCTGAAAAATAAACTTTCCTTCCCCTTAAAAACAATTTTGATTTAAGGTTCCAGATTTGTCACTTGACTTACTAAACAACAAAGCAAAGCAAAACAAAAACCAGAAAGCCAACCAAAACCCAAAAAGCCAACCAAAACAAGAACCATAACATCCGGTTTTTTCTCTTTGGTTCTACTTTACTATTTTTCATGCAATTTAAAATTTTAGACTATTTCCCTTGTGCCACAGACTTCTTTCTTTGTGGTAGTTTCAGAAAACAAATGGATTTATTAAGAAAACAAAAGCCGCCTCCATTTCTTTCAGCCTATTCTCATCCCATACTTCTTAAAAGCTATATATATGTGTGTGGGTATATATACATACATACACACTATATACACACATGTATCATTTTAGCTTTGTGACACCCAAAGTAGAGGGCTCAGTTAAGCTATACTGGTGGTAATGAATGTGAAAAAAGCTAAAATCAATGTGTTGTCTGGGCTACATTACCACTGAGAGATTGGGGTCCACTTCCAAGCTCATTTTGTTTTGTCATAATTCAGTTTCTTATGGTGGTTGTCTTGATTTTCTTGGTGATTGTCAACTGGGGACCACTCTCAGCCACTAGAGGCCAGTCTCAGGTCCTTGCCTCGTGGCTCCCTTCCATCTGGGTGTTAAGTCTCTAAGTTTTTTTGTAATGCAGCTATTGAAAATCAATACAATCAAGGTAAGCAAATTTCTTTAACATTATTTTTAAAAGTTGGCTTGAAAAGCAGAAGCTGATACTGAAAAAATATGTTCAGCATTTGGGGATTTGCCATACCCTGTTATAGTGGTGGTTTGCTGGCCAATATCCATACTCCCCTTTTCCTGGCAACATTCCCTAACGGGTTGACCTCACACCTAGCTCCAGAGGTGAAACTCAGTTAGCTCAAGCCATTTGGAGTGTATCATTTAGGGCATGTGACCTAAGCCGGTCCAATTAGAATAAACCCCCGGAGGATTTTGGTGGGAATGTTGGGGTGAATATTCTCTTTTCTCCTTTGAGCTTAGTGATGTGATTATTGAGGTTTATAGGTATTAAAGATTCGAGAGAGAGTCTAGCATTTCTCAGGGGCTACCATGTGAAGCCTAAAAATTAAGCAACTCAGAGGAAGAAAAGTTAAGGAGGATTCTGGTTATATTTCAGTCCTGGATTAGGCTGTGTGTGAATATAAATCTGCTCCTTGATATGAGCCAATGCACCTTTCTCTTCCCTTAAAAAATTGTTTAAGCCTATTTACTTTGAGTTTCTTGATTCTTGCAAATGAAAAATAAAATCCAGACTGATAGACCAGTTATTTCTCTGATTTTCATAGTACTTTTCTTCATCTTTCAACAATAGAATATGTTCCAGACTAGTAAACTGTAATCATCTGCATTTATTTCCTTTTGTCTTTGTCTAGTCTTTTAAGTCTAAAGATAAAAATTGGTTAAAAATTATAATAACATGTTCTAATATTTATTGTTCTTATATTATCTGACTGAACAATCCAGAAAAATAGGCATTATGGTTTTCATAATCTTATGACATATATTTGAAGGGTATTAATTTATTATTGGCTTTGTATAAACTTTGTTTTCTTTTGGAAATTCTGTCAATAAAGTGAACCCATTTTGTTTAAAAGTTTTGTTTCAATCTAGTGAAAACATAATATTGTTCTCATTAATTGACATAATTGCTTATAATTATATTGACAGAAACAGAGTTGTGTGTGAAAACAGTTAATATTTGTCCTGTATAAAGATGAAAACAATTGTTTTATATTGTTAAAATTAGTATTTAGTGCCTGCTTTTAGTAAAAGTCTTGCTAGCAGAAGCAAATAGACTCTATGATACAAAATGTGATATTGCAAGCATAACACTTTCTCTTTAGTAATTTAAAATACCTTTGAAATGTGTGTATTTTAAATGTATGGATGTGTATTGAAAGCTTTGTTTTGTTTATTTGTTTACTTGCTTTTTAACTTTTTGAACTTTTCCTTTATTTCAGGTATTAATTTTTTTATAATGTAGTTGTGAGAATAGACCTAACTGGTCTTAAGCATGGCCCAGCTGGTTTGACTCTTCTGGGGATATCTTAAATATTAGTATCTTAGCAGGTTAGAGTTGACTTGAATACAGTCTAAACCAAAATTATTTCCATTTCTATAAACACTTAAAAGTAATTTTTAGCTAAATAAAATCTACATGTGATAGTTCAGGAAATTTTTTCTTGATTTCCTAAGGAAAGACCATAGAATTTCCAGCATAAGAAATATATATTTTTAATATCTGACTTTCTTTCTTTTTTTTTAAAATTATACTTTAAGTTCTATGGTAAATGTGCACAATGTGCAGGTTTGTTACATATGTATACATGTACCATGTTGGTTTGCTGCACCCATTAACTCATCATTTACATTAGGTATTTCTCCTAAAGCTATCCCTCCCCCATGCCCCAACCCCACGACAGGCCCCAGTGTGTGGTGTTCCTCGCCCTGTGTCCAAGTGTTCTCATTGTTCAGTTCCCACCTATGAGTGAGAACATGCAGTGTTTGGTTTTCTGTCCTTGCGATAGTTTGCTCAGAATGATGATTTCCAGCTTCATCCATGTTGCTACAAAGGACAGGAACTCATCCTTTTTTATGGCTGCATAGTATTCCATGGTGTATATGTGTCACATTTTCTTAATCCAGTCTATCATTCGTGGACATTTGGGTTGTTCAAAGTCTTTGCTATTGTGAATAGTGCCGCAATAAACATATGTGTGCATGTGTCTTTATACTAGTATGATTTATAATCCTTTGAGTATATACCCAGTAATGGGATGATTGGGTCAAAGGTATTTCTAGTTCTAGATCCTTGAGGAGTCAGCACACTGTCTTCCACAATGGTTGAACTAATTTACACTCCCACCAATAGTGTAAAAGCATTCCTATTTCTCCACAACCTCTCCAGCACCTGTTGTTTCCTGACTTTTTAATTGCCATTCTAACTGGTGTGAGATGGTATCTGATTGTGGTTTTGACTTGCATTTCTCTGATGGTAAGTGATGATGAGCATTTTTTCATGTGTCTGTTGGCTGTATAAATGTCTTCTTTTGAGAAGTGTCTGTTCAAATCCTTTGCCCACTTTTTGATGGGGTTGTTTGATTTTTTCTTATAAATTTGTTTAAGTTCTTTGTAGATTCTGGATATTAGCCCTTTGTTAGATGGGTAGATTGCAAAAATTTTCTCCCATTCTGTTAGTTGCCTGTTCACTCTGATGGTAGTTTGTTTTGCTGTGCAGAAGCTGTTTAGTTTAATTAGATCCCATTTGTCTATTTTGGCTTCTGTCGCCATTGCTTTTTTTGTTTTAGTCATGAAGCCCTTGCCCATGCCTATGTCTTGAATGGTATGGCCTAGGTTTTTTTTCTAGGGTTTTTATGGTTTTATGTCTACCATTTAAGTCTTTAATCCATCCTGAATTAATTTTTTAATAAGGTGTAATGAAGGGATCCAGTTTCATCTTTTTACATATGGCTAGCCAGTTTTCCCAGCACCATTTATTAAATAGGAAATCCTTTCTCTCTTTCTTGTCTTTCTCAGGTTTGTCAAAGATCAGATGGTTGTGGATGTGTGGTGTTATTTCTGAGGCCTCTGTTCTGTTCCATTGATCTATATATCTGTTTTGGTACCAGTACCTTGCTGTTTTGGTACCAGTACCATGCTGTTTTGGTACCAGTACCATGCTGTTTTGGTTATAGCATTGTAGTATAGTTTGAAGTCAGGTAGCATAATGCCTCCAGCTTTCTTCTTTTTGCTTTTTTTGCTTAGGATTGCTTTTTTTGGGGGGCTCTTTTTTTGGTTCCATATGAATTTTAAAGTAGTTTTTTCCAATTCGGTGAAGAAAGTCATTGGTAGCTTGATGAGGATGGCATTGAATTTATAAATTACCTTGGGCAGTATGGCCATTTTCATGATATTGATTCTTCCTATCCATGAGCATGGAATGTTCTTCCATTTTTTTATGTCCTCTTTTATTTTGTTGAGCAGTGGTTTGTAGTTCTCCTTTAAGAGATCCTTCACATCCCTTGTAAGTTGGATTCCTAGGTGTTTTATTCCCTTTGTAGCAATTGTGAATGGGACTTCACTCATGATTTGGCTGTTTGTCTGTTATTGGTGTGTAAGAATGCTTGTGATTTTTGCACATTGATTTTGTATCCTGAGACTTTGTTGAAGTTGCTTATCAGCTTAAGGAGATTTTGGGCTGAGACAATGGGGTTTTCTAAATACACAGTCATGTCATCTGCAAACAGGGACAATTTGACTACCTCTTTTCCTAATTGATTACCCTTTATTTCTTTATCTTGCCTGATTGCCCTGGCCAGAACTTCCAACACTATGTTGAATAGGAGTGGTGAGAGAGGGCATCCCTGTCTTGTGCCGATTTTCAAAGGGAATGCTTCCAGTTTTTGCCCATTCAGTATGATACTAGCCGTGGGTTTGTCATAAATAGCTCTTATTATTTTGAGATACGTTCCATCAATGCCTCATTTATTGAGAGTTTTTAGCATGAAGGGCTGTTGAATTTTGTCAAAGGCCTTTTCTGCATCTATTGAGATAATCATGTGGTTTTTGTTTTGGTTCTGTTTATGTGATGGATTACCTTTATGGATTTGCATGTGTTGAACCAGCCTTGCATCCCAGGGACGAAGCCAACTTGATCTTGCTGGATAAGCTTTTTGATGTGGTACTGGATTGGTTTGCCAGTATTTTATTGAGGATTTTTGCATCAATGTTCATTAGGGATATTGGTCTAAAATTCTCTTTTTTTGTTGTGTCTCTGCCAGGCTTTGGTATCAGGATAATACTGACTTCATAAAATGAGTTAGGGAGGATTCCCTCTTTTTCTATTGATTAGAATAGTGTCAGAAGGAATGGTATCAGCTCCTCTTTGTACATCTGGCTGAAGTTGGCTGTCCGTCTGGTCCTGGACTTTTTTTGTTTGGGAGGCTATTAATTATTGCCTCAATTTCAGAGCTTGTTATTGGTCTACTCAGGGATTCAACTTCTTCCTGGTTTAGTCTTGGGAAGCTGTATGTGTCCAGGAATTTATCCATTTCTTTTAGATTTTCTAGTTTATTTTCATAGAGGTGTTTATAGTATTCTCTGATGGTAGTTTGTATTTCTGTGGGATCAGTGGTGACATCCTCTTTATCATTTTTTATTGCATGTATTTGATTCTTCTCTCTTTTCTTACTAGTCTTGCTAGCAGTCTATCAATTTTGTTGATCTTTTCAAAAAAACCAGCTCCTGGAATCATTGATTTTTTGAAGGGTTTTTTGTGTCTCTATCTTCTTCAGTTCAGCTCTGATCTTAGTTATTTCTTGCCTTCTGCTAGCTTTTGAATGTGTTTGTTTTTGCTTCTCTAGTTCTTTTAATTGTGATGTTAGGGTGTCAATTTTAAATCTTTCCTGCTTTCTCTTGTGGGCATTTAGTACTATAAATTTCCCTCTACACACTGCTTTAAATGTGTCCCAGAGATTCTGGTATGTGTGTTTTTGTTCTCATTGGTTTCAAAGAACATCTTTATTTTTGCCTTCATTTTGTTATGTTCCCAGTAGTCATTCAGGAGCAGGTTGTTCAGTTTCCATGTAGTTGTGTGGTTTTGAGTGAGTTTCTGAATCCTGAGTTCTAATTTGATTGCACTGTGCTCTGAGAGACAGTTTGTTGTGACTTCTGTCCTTTTACATTTGCGGAAGAATGCTTTACTTCCAACTATGTGGTCAATTTTGGAATAAGTGCGATGTGGTGCTGAGGAGAACGTATATTCTGTTGATTTGGGGTGGAGAGTTCTGTAGATGTCTATTAGGTCTGCTTGGTGCAGAGCTGAGTTCAATTCCTGGATATCCTTGTTAACCTTCAGTCTCGTTGATCTGTCTAATATTGACAGTGGAGTGTTAAAGTCTCCCATTATTATTGTGTGTTAGTCTAAGTCTCTTTTTAGGTCTCTCAGGACTTGCTTTATGAATCTGGGTGCTCCTGTACTGGATGCATATATATTTAGGATAGTTAGCTCTTTTTGTTGAATTGATTCCCTTGCCATTTTGTAATGGCCTTCTTTGTCTCTTTTGATCTTTGTTGGCTTAAAGTCTGTTTTATCAGAGACTAGGAGTGCAACCCCTGCTTTTTCTTTTTTTGTTTTCCATTTGCTTGGTAGATCTTCTTCCATCCCTTTATTTTGAACCTATGTGTGTCTCTGAATGTGAGATGGGTCTCCTGAATACAGCACACTGATGGCTCTTGACTCTTTATCCAGTTTGCCAGTCTGTGTCTTTTAATTGGGGCATTTAGCTCATTTACATTTAAGGTTAATTATTGTTATGTGTGAATTTGATTCTGTCATTATGATGTTAACTGGTTATTTTGCCCATTAGTGGATGCAGTTTCTTCCTAGCATCGATGGTCTTTACAATTTGGCATGTTTTTGCAGTGGCTGGTACTGGTTGTTCCTTTCTATGTTTAGCGCTTCTTTCTGGTGCTCTTGTAAGGCAGGCCTGGTGGTGACAAAATCTCTCAGCATTTCCTTGTCTGTAAAGGATTTTATTTCTCCTTCACTTATGAAGCTTAGTTTGGCTGGATATGAAATTCTGGGTTGAAAATTCTTTAAGAATGTTGAATATTGGCCCACACTCTCTTCTGGCTTGTAGGGTTTCTGCTGAGAGATCTGCTGTGAGTCTGATGGGCTTCCCTTTGTGGGTAACCCAACCTTTCTCTCTGGCTGCTCTTAACATTTTCTCCTTCATTTCAACTTTGGTTAATCTGACAAGTATGTGTCTTGGAGTTGCTCTTCTCCAGGAGTATCTTTGTGGTGTTCTCTGTATTTCCTGAATTTGAATGTTGGCCTCCCTTGCTGGGTTGGGGAAGTTCTCCTGGATAATAACCTGAAGAGTGTTTTCCAGCTTGGTTCCATTCTCCCTGTCACTTTCAGGTACACTAATCAGACATAGATTTGGGTCTTTTCACATAGTCCCATATTTCTTGGAGGCTTTGTTCATTTCTTTTTACTCTTTTTTTTTTTTTTTCCCTAAACTTCTCTTTTCACTTCATTTAATTTATTTGATCTTTGATCATTGATACACTTTCTTCCACTTGATTGAATCGGCTACTGCAGCTTGTGAATGCGTCATGTAGTTCTCATGCCATGGCTTTTAGCTCCATCAGGTCATTTAAGGCCTTCTCTACACTGTTTATTCTAGTTAGCCATTCATCTAATCTTTTTTCATGGTTTGTAGCTTCCTTATGATGGGTTTGAACATCCTCCTTTAGCTTGGAGAAGTTTGTTATTACCAACTTTCTGAAGCCTATTTCTGTCAACTCATCAAAGTCATTCTCCGTCCTTCTTTGTTCCATTGCTGGTGAGTAGCTGCGATCCTTTGGAGGAGAAGGGGCACTCTGGTTTTTAGAATTTTCATCTTTTCTGCTCTGGCTTCTCCCCATCTTTGTGGTTTTATCTACGTTTGGTCTTTGATGATGGTGATCTACAGATGGGGTTTTGGTGTGGATGTCCTTTTTGTTGATGTTCATGTTACTCTTTTCTGTTTGTTAGTTTTCCTTCTAACAGTCAGGTACCTCAGCTGCAGATCTGTTGGACTTTGCTGGAGGTCCACTCCAGACCCTGTTTGCCTGGGTATCACCAGTGGAGGCTGCAGGAAAGCAAATATTGCAGAACGGTAAATATTGCTGCCCGATCCTTCTTCTGGAAGCTTCGTGTCAGATGGGCACCCGGCTGTATGAGGTGTCAGTCAGCCCCTACTGGGAGATGTCTCCAAGCTAGGCTACACTGGGGTCAGGGACCCACTTGAGGAGGCGGTCTGTCCATTCTCAGAGCTCAAACACAGTGCTGGGAGAACCATTGCTGTCTTCAGACCTGTCAGACAGGGACATTTAAGTCTGTAGAAGTTTCTGCTGCCTTTGTTCAGCTATGCCCTGCCCCTAGAGGTGGAGTCTACAGAGGCAGGTGGGCCTCCTTGAGCTGAGGTGGGCTTCACCCAGCTTGAGCTTCCTAGCTGCTTTGTTTACCTACTCAAGCCTCAGCAATGGTGGATGCCCCTCCTCCAGCCAGGCTTGCCGCCTCGCTGTTCCATCTTGGACTAGCAGTGAGCAAGCCTCCATGGCATGGAACCCACTGAGCCAGGTGTGGGATATAATCTCCTGGTGTGCCGTTTGCTAAGACCATTGGAAAAGTGCAGTGTTTAGGTGGCAGTGTTCTGATTTTCCCAGTGCAGTCTGTCTTGGCTTCCCTTGGCTAGGAAAGGGAAATCCCCCAACCCCTTGTGCTTCCTAGGTGAGGTGATGCCCCATCCTGCTTTGGCTCACCCTCCGTGGGCTGTACTCACTTTCCAAGTCTCAATGAGATGAACCAGTTACCTCAGTTGAAAATGCAGAAATCACCCATCTTCTGCATCAGTCATGCTGGGAGCTGCAGACCAGAGCTGTTCCTATTTGGCTATCTTGGAATGGGGGAATATATGATTTTCAAAAGTAAATTAGGCTATTTCTAGAAAAGGAAGTAGAATACAAATTGAAGGAGGAAGACTGATTATTGATGTAGAAATTAGGAGGAGCCAGATAGTTTTTTTTGTTTTGTTTTGTTTTAATTCCAAGGGCATTTTTTATAGAGGAAGCTTACATTTAAAGAAGTATATACAGTGAATCGGTTTGGAGTGGAATGATTGAAGGGGAGCATCTGCAAAAGAGCCCCAAGGTGATAGAAATGATTGGAAACATTGAAAGAAGGGCAGAGGATCAGGAGGAATGATGTTTAACTTGTGCCATTCAGATCAGGGAAATTGAAAAAAGAGACAAAAACCTCGAACCAAGAGGAAAACATGTTAGATTTTTAGTATGCCTAGAGAACAAGGGGTCATTGGCCAAGTTAATGGATGTTGTGTTAATTTTCTTGGGCTGACATAAGGATGCATCACAGATGGGCAGCTTATATAATAGAAATGTATTTCCTCACAGTTCTAGAGACTAGAAATCCAAGATGAAGAAATCAGCAGAGTTGATTTCTTCTGAGGGCCTCTCTCTTTGGCTTGTAGATGGCCACCTTCTCCCTCTGTCTTCATGTGATCTTTCCTCTGTGTGTGTCTGTGTTCTAATCTTTTTTTGTTTTTTTAAATAAGAACACCATTCATGCTGGATTAGGGCCCACCCTAGTGACCTCATTTTACCTTGATCATTTCTTTAGCACCTAAATAGTAACATAAAGCTCCTAATATAGTCCCGTTATCAACATATGAATTTTGGGGAGACATCATTCAGCCCAGAACTGATATGTTCACTTCAAGTTTGCTATGAACCTAGACTAATATGGTGGCTGTGGAATAGAAGGTAATAGAGTAGCCAATACAAAGAAGAATCATTAAGGTTAATCATTTAGAATGCAAGTTAGATAGATTTATTTTTTTAAACCTTTGTGATGAGAAAAAGGAGCTATAGGACAGGACATTGTTTTGAATAGGAAGGTGTATTTGAAACTGTTTATTTTAAGTCAGAACTTGACAATATTTTGTGGGTAAATGATATTGGAGGCCTATAGAAATGGATCTAGGTCAGGCCTAAACCCATTCTTGTGTGAGTTATTGTCTTGTTTCTTCTAGTCTCACAGTGAACATTCAGGAATGTGCTGGAGTTGCTTTACAACAGCCACTAGCCTGAAAGAGCAAATAAGGACACAGAGAAGAATCACATGAATTTTCTTGTGAGTGCTGAAGATGAGAAAGGCTCAGCCTTTCTCCTTTGGTGGAAGCCTTACTTATAGTATTTGTTTTTATGGGTGCTTGTGGGCATGAGAAGCCTATTCCTTTGTCTAGGAATATGCTGTATTGATTCTTGTTTTATGTAGCTGTCTCTTTACGTTTTTGTATTCTTTGCTAGTTAAAATATTTTGTTTGTTAAGTTTCTGTATTGGTATATTTTAATCAACATCTTACAATTCCATGTGACAAGCATGATAGGCTTGATGATAGGCCAGAATGGGAATTATTCATTCAACAAACCGTACTGAGCATCAACATGGTACCTGTTGCAAGAAAGCATCCTCTCTAGTAGGTGAAATTATGAGTGTGTGGATTGTCAAGGGAAATAAAAGAAAAAGAACAAAAAAGAAAGGCCAGCCCTATAGAATGACTTCATTTGAGGAGGGGTATGAAATGTCTCAGAAGAACTGTTTATACAAACAGAAAAATATCTAGGATTGTGGAGTGCCACCAAAAAAGTAGACATCATGAAATGCTAGACAAAGAACAATGGAGAAGAGAACTTCGCAAGAAGGAGGCCAGTGATATCTTCAAGACAATAACTTCCTTTGTTGTGAAAATGGGAGGGATTGTGGTAGTTGTAGTTAGTATATTTGGGGATACAGAGGGGTTGTAATTAGGAAGAAGAGGTTCAATTTTACCCTTCACAAAATTCATCACCAAGTTAATTGCTTCTACGGTGTAACACATTCATTTGTTATCTATTGCTTGCTAAACATTTTGAACTATCCTTAGAATTCAGTAAGCTCATATTTTAAATAATATTTAATGATCAAGTTGTGATTAAGCCAAAAACTTCAGTTGTGCTTTTCCATGATCATCTTAAAATTTAATGCCTAGATAAGCAGGGAGAATGTAGAAATCCTTATAGTCTCATTCCGTGTCTACTTTTTTGGCTCCAATCCTTATTCATATCTGTTTCCAGGACTTTGGAGTTAAATATTTAGTCCATGTTTAGTCTCTTGAATAAGTAGCAGTACAAATTTTCTGGTAGAATCAGTTCAAATGGAAAGCAGCAGAGGTAGGTATGAATATCCAGAGAGTGGTGAGCTGGGTCTGTGAGGTGGGAAAACTTCTGTGTGCTCCACTTGTCCACCGTGAAGACGATTTTCTCCTATTACCTACAGGATTACAGGATGCTACTTTAGGGCAATGCTACAGGGCCTGGTAACAGGCACTTTTTCTTTAATAAGTACAGATTCGCTTTTCCTGGAGATTATTTTTAAAAATTAATATCTGATTCAATTCTACTGTAATATGTTTTCAATTGAATTATTTCTTTCTTTTAATTTTACTTTTAAATTTTAGTAATTAATTTCATGATTATTTGTGGAATATACCAGGTGTTGTTCTGCATGCGTGGTGAACAACAAATGAAAATCTCTGCCAGAGTGAAGCTTATAGTCTAGCAGAGGGGACAAATAATAATAAATACAATACTATTTTAATATAATTTAGTTATATTAATATAATTAATTAATATATAGCATAATAAAGAAGAAAACGATATAGTCTGCTAGAAGGTAGTAAGTACTATTGCCTTCTTTGGTCACAAATAGGTGTATTTTATATTTTCCTGATATAAAACTTGTTTTGGAAGACTATGTCAGCAGATTTTATAACCATAAGACTATGTTGCTGATTTTATAAACATAAGCAATTGAAACTTTGTGATGTTCTTCAATGTTGACATTTATTCCCTACAAGCAACTGATTTTCAAATTTAGTAACTTTCTTCCAAATAATGTAGCTTGCATTCCTTATCTTGTCTTTTTGAATCACCAACTTTTTGCCAAACCTACTGGTTAACCTGATCCTGTGTTCCATGTAATCCTTGAACATTCATTTCTGCTGGAAGGTTCAGGGCACTTTTGAACATTCACCACAGCACAGTTCACTCTTCACCTGACGAGATATGGGGTGGATAATGTGCCTTTGTTTTTCCTGTAGTCATGGTACAGCAGATCCATTACTATTTTCCCCCAAGAGAATACTGTTGCCTATGGCAACAAGCAAAGGAAAAGGAAACAAATATAGTTTTACAAAAATCTTATAATTTCTCTCTTCCTCCAGAGTCTATGTATGCTTGTTATTTTGAAATATTTCTATTAGAGAAAATAAAAAACCTGATTCTCAGTGTCCTGATTGGGAAAGCAAATGTACAAATCTACAATCCCTCAAGTCCATAAAACTGAAATCCTTAGGGACAGATAATATTTCAGAATTTAAGGGTTTTCAGCATTTGTAAAGGTAATACAGTAAGTACCTATACCAGATATTTGTTTTGCAGTACTCTTCATTTAAAATTCCTAACCCCAATTTTTGTGCTTTATTTAAGACTATTATTGCGGTTTATTAACTTTATTTACTTAGGGCTTATAAATTTTTTTTTTTCTTTTTTTTGAGACAAGGTCTCGCTCTGTCACCCAGGCTGGAGTGCAATGGCACCATCTCAGCTCACTGCAACCTCCACACTCCTGGGTTCAAGCTATTTTCTTGCCTCAGTCTCCTGAGCAGCTGGGACTACAGGTGCACTACCATGCCCAGCTGATTTTTGTACTTTTTATAGAGATGGGGTTTTACCATGTTGCCCAGGCTGGTCTCCAACTCGTGAGCTCAGATGAACTGCCAGCCTTGGCCTCCCAAAATGTTGGGATTACAGGCGTGAGCCACTGCACCTGGCTTGGGGTTTATAATTCCTAAGATGCATATTTTAGCAAACACAATTAGTATTTTTTTTTTATTGAACCAAGAGTTTTAATACCTTCTAAACAAATACTGGAAGACAACTCAGCATTGCTGGAATGTGTAAACATCAGTATTTTTATATACAGTACATATATGTATATCAGTTTATTTATAAATATCCTGGAAGACTTAGCTATTTTAGGTGTAACAAATAGAAGTTGAGTGGATGAAGTAGGAAAAATGAATGATTAATAATTACCTACTTTATGTATTAAATAATACATATTGTTTTGGTAGACAATAAAAAATGAGTGTTCTTCCTTCAGATTCAAATACATTTTATAAAAAGTCAGGGTACATTTCTTTTTTACTCTTCAGAGTTTGTGCAGTTAAAAGTAAAAATTTATGTATGTAAACAACTTTTGGGAGCACTAATAATTTTTTACGTTAGAAGACAAGAAGGCTATGTTCTCATTTACTTAGTTTTTGGACCCTTGACTTGGATGTAACACTAGGTAATTTTAACAACTGGATGTTTGTGTTTGCCAATGAGTGGTTAGCCTTTTTTTTTTTTTTTTTTTTTTTTTGAGACGGAGTCTGGTTCTGTTGCACAGACTGGAGTGCAGTGGCGCAATCTCCGCTCACTGCAAGCTCGGTCTCCCGCGTTCACGCCATTCTCCTGCCTCAGCCTCTCGAGTAGCTGGGACTACAGGCGCCCGCCACTATGCCCGGCTAATTTTTTTTGTTTGTTTGTTTTTTGATTTTAGTAGAGACGGGGTTTCACCATGTTAGCCAGGATGGTCTTGATCTCCTGACCTCGTGATCCACCCGCCTCGGCCTCCCAAAGTGCTGGGAGTATAGGCGTGAGCCATCGCACAGGGCCGTGATTTGCCTTTTAACTGAGCTTTGTCTCCGATCTTCAGTGAAGTTAACAGATGTTGCCTTATCAGAAAGTTGGTATTTGGGAAAAGTTTTCAGAAAATATATCCCCTATATTTGGAATATATATCCCCTATATATAGAATAAAAACGTCTTCTATTTTCTTTAAAGTAACTCAACCAAATAATGCGACCTATCAAATCGTTTCATCTTAATTCAGGGACACAAGAGGAATGCTGCTCTGGAGGACGCTAGCATATATCAAGTGTTTTCTCGTTCTTTGCCAAGTGTACAGTTCATTTTTCGGTCACCTGTGTCTGTCAGTTTAGCACATGTAAGGCAGTTCTCAGCATCCTTCATTCTTCTCTGAAACTTACATGGATGCTTCAAACATTGTCTGGCTCATTATTTCCCAAGAAAGGTTAAGGCCTTTACTGTCAGACCGGAACCCTTCGCTAATTAGAGTCCTTGCTTTGTCACTGAACGTGTCACGTTTGCAAGCCTTCCTGCTGTGATCAGGGGCACGGTGCTCACTCGCATAAATGTCCAGTGACCCCAGATCTCCAGGGAAGGTTGCCTACTGTTTTCTGTGTGACAAATGTTTAGCTTGCTAAAATCCTAACTCCCCTTTAACAGGCTTTTATGTAGGATTGGATGAGATAGTCACCAGTTCACCAAGAAGCTTTTGCTTAATACTACCCTGTTTATCGCTTCAGTTTTAGTGAAGTTGAGTCCACGTAAAATAATAAAAACAATAGTTTCAAATGTGGAAAAAATAGCAAATTTTCCCACTCTTAAAAAAGGAATGTGTCGCTATATCCATTACATAGTATTTTTCATTTTATAAAAAAAGTCTTGCTTCTTTTTGATTAGGTAAAAAATCTGTTCTTTTTTGTTTAATTTATAAGGATAACTCAAGGTTGTTTTAAATGATTAAAACGATATCATATAACTACATTACTTCCATTGACTTTCTTCTTTGATTCAGGAAATATATAATTTGCAGTTTCTTTTTCAGGTGATAGGATTTTACCAGTTGAAAGGATAGAAAGACAAAATGCACTGGCAGGTTTTGTGTACTGGAATTGTCAAAGACTGCTTTTGGGAGTAAGTCAGGCTTCACCCTTCCTATTCATAGGAGGGTTCCTGTATCTTCTGTTGGATCATTACCTCCTTCCATTTCCAGCTTTCCTGGGTTACATCAGAGAGCTGGCCCAAATGATGCGAGGGTCTTGGTGTTTGATTTCATTATGGGTTAGTTAACTTCTTCAAGAAAATTGTCTATTACATATATAGATCACAATTGTATATTTGGCTGGTTGATTCACAGGTTAATTTTAGATATAAGGTTAGTTCACAAGCTTAGTGCACTTTTCTTTTTCAAGGAAAATATATTGTAAAACTTAAAAAAGAGTTGTATTAAATGTCAGGATTATTTAAGGCCAGAGGTAAGAAATTTTCTTTTTTACCAAGAAGGATTTTTAGCATACTTCCTTCTGAAGAAAAAGGAGAGAAAAGGAAAAGAAAAAGCCAGCAGCCTGTAGGAACTTGTGTATAGAAAGTTTTAAAATTATAAAAAGTCATATGTTTATTGCTTAACTCAAGAACTTAAATTTCTTTGTCTTGATACTTCTCAAAAGAATGCTGTATTAAAAATTCAGTTGACTTTTTAAAAAATATAAGATCAATGATAAACTATCAGATCATTAAAGCTGTTTTTATACATTTGTCCCTTTGGAAAAAGGATAAATCATCAGTTTTCCTTACTGGGGTTTGAGTTTCTATACTTTTTAAAAATCTTTTCTTTTTTTTACTAATATTCAGACTCAGTTGTACCAACTGTGTATATTTGACATGCACACACGCAGACACACACACACACACACTTCGTTGGGGAGAAGGAAGATAGAGATGAGGGGTTTTTTTTTTTTTTTGAGTTTTCTTCCTCCTAATTTTAGAAAGATGTTCATTATAGAAATTTTAGAAAAAAGAAGAAAGAATTGCCACCAGGAATCCAACACCCTAAGGAAACCAATAACTTTTAAGTTTGTTTTTCTTCCTTTATGAGTAGCTAATTTATGTTCATAGCTAATTAAATCATTAAAGGTTTAATGTTTAAAAATCTATTTGTATGAGATATGCATATATATTTACTTATATGACCAGTCTCCATTCTGTGATTTCTATTCACTATTATTGTACAGTAGACTATAATTAGCTTTTAAATTTTTAGTTGCTTTTGATTTTTTAAAAATTTATTTTAAATTAGGAAGTAATACATGAACACAGTCTTGGAAAAGATTGAGAGAGTACATGGGTATGTTCCCTTTTTTCCAGTTCCCCATGCCAGTCCCCTACTGGATTTAACCATGGTCACTAGTTTTGTGTTTATCTTTCTCAACATTTTCATTTTCATTAACATAAGCATTGGGTTGTTAAGTGGGACTTCTCCTGTTGCTCTGCACTAAGGGACAAAACCAAGGACATATGGAACAGCCAGCACCTCATGTTCTAAAGAGAACTGTAGTGTAACCATCCCTCCAGGGCTCAAATGGGGTCTGCAGTTCCCAATCACATACTGAACTCTCCTTCTAACTCTAGGCTCCTTCCACTTATATAAGAGAACTCTAGGAGGAGTTGGATAGAGAGAGGGAAGAAGGGGAAGAAGGCAAGAGAGAGAAGACAGAGAATATTGGTTTCCAAGTGAATTACTTGGAGAGAATGAGAATTCTTGCAAAAACAGGTTGAAGTTTGCATATATAGCTTACTGGCTGATCTAACTCCATATCTGTTTGAGCAGAAGAACAATGTGTAGAAATAGGCCACAGGGGTCAGCCTGTATTCCTGCGAATTGGTGTGGAGGGATGTATGAGCTTCCTGTGGGGCAGTAGACACCATGGCAGGTAGTAAGTTTGTACCATTCTGCCAGTGCCTCAGGTCAGAATCTGCCACTGTCAGTGAATTATCCTCTCTCCCCACTGATTCTTTTGAGGCTTTCTATCAAAAATTTAACTATACTAAGACTGGTGTACTATATAGCATTTCACTAAAATATACCAATATATGTTTAACTGTACTGGTTAATATATTTTAAATATATTCAGAAGAACTGGCTATGAGTATATTTTAAATTATTTTGAATTTTAGAATAGTTTTGAACTATACTTTCCTATTGCTCTCCCAGATGAATGTAGAATCCAAATATCAAATCCTCAGGGTCCATTTGAATTTTAACCTCTTTCTAAGAATATTTGTCAGTAAGAAATCCAGCTCTCCAAGAAAGAAAACCAAATAACCCCATTAAAAAGTGGGCAAAGAACATGAACAGACACTTTGTAAAAGAAGACATACATGTGGCCAACAAGCTTGTGGAAAAAAAGCTCAACATCACTGATCATTAGAGAAATGCAAATCAAAACCACAATGAGATACCATCTCACACCAGTCAAAATTGCTATTATTAAAAAGTCACAGAATAACAGATACTGGCGAGGTTATGGAGAAAAAGGAATGCTTGTACACTGTTAGTGGGAGTGTAAATTAGTTCAATCATTGTGGAAGACAATGTGGCAATTTCTCAAAGACCTAGGCAGGAACACCATTTGACCCAGCAATCCCATTACTGGGTATATACCCAAAGGAATATAAATCTTTATATCATAAGGACACATGCATGCCTATGTTCACTGGAGCACTATTCACAATAACAAAGACATGGAATCAACCCAAGTGCCCATCAGTGATAGACTGGATTAAAAAAAAGTGGTACATATACACCATGGGATACTATGCTGCCGTAAAAAGGAACAAGATCATGTCCTTTTCAGGGACATGGATGCAGCTGGGGGCTATAATCCTAGCAAACTAACACAGGAACAGAAAACCAAATGCCACATGGTTTCACTTATAAGTGAGAGCTAAGTGATGAGAACACATGAACACATAGAGGGGAACAACAGACACGGGACCGCTCTGAGAGTAGAGGGTAGAAGGAGGGAGAGGATCAAGAAAAATAACTAATGGGTACTAGGCTTAATACCTGAGTGATGAAATAATTGGTACAGCAGTCCCCTATGACACATGTTTACCTATGTAACAAACCTGCACATCCTATACATGTACCCCTAAATTTAAAATGAAAGTTAGAAAAAAAAAGGAATCTGACTCATAATCATTAATACAGAATTTCTTTGTTCAGGTTTACTTGCTTGTTCAACCCTGTGAATGTAACCAATATCACTGCTCCCGAGTGGATGTCTTGCCCACCATCCCTATGTTCCAAAACCCCAGGCCAACTCTTATAGCTTCGCATTGACACCCTGGGCCTGGCCAACATCCCATCGGCCTTCATGGCAATGCTCTTCTCACCCTCAGCACCTCACAGTAGGCCATCTCCCTGTTTGGCAGTTCCTCCCTGCCTGCTCTGTCTCTGACTGCCACTCCTCTTGCTTTCATACTAGCACAGGCACTGATCTCACACCAGGTCACCACTCTTGCACAGATGCTCTCATTACTGCACTGGAGCCCAGATCCTCTGTGGGAATGTCCTCCCCACTCAAATTGGCTCTGACATGATACCCCATACCAGAGTGTCCCTCCATGAGGATGATCTTCGTACCTTGCCTGGACTTCAGCATTCTGCTTGAGGTTTTTTCCCACACAGACACCCTCCACACCCAGCTTGGGCTCTGGCACCCTAGGCTGGGTCACCTCCATGCTGGATGCTCTCTTCACTCTCTTTGGATCCTGACTCTCTACACAATGCTGCCACAGTCCATGAACTTCTTCCTCACCCTGCTCTCACTCTGATAGCCTGCCCTGGTCGTACTCCCTGTATCACACCCACTTGGCTTCCTGCACGAGGTGGCCTCCTCGCATGAATGCACTCCTCACCCCATTCAGGTATTAACTGTCCATGCTGGGCAGTCCTCTTGCCTGGACACCCTTCTTACCCTGCTTGCATTTTGCACCTAGACATCTATCTTGTTCTACCCCACATAATAATGATCTGAATTGTTCAGAAAAGAAGGAATGGGATGGAAAGGAGAAGTGAAAGAGCTGTGATTGACTTTTGTACCTTACTTTTTCCCAAATGAGTTTATTACATGGATTAAAAGGCAAATAAGATAAGGCCTATGCCTTCCAGAGGTTTACATTCTGGAAGGGGGACAAACATATAAAGGATTAGAGTACAGCGCATGTATTAGTCCATTCTCACACGGCTATAAAGAAATATGTGAGACTGGGTAATGTATAAAGAAAAGAGGTTTAACTGGCTCATGGTTCCATAGGCTGTACAGGAAGCATGGCTGGGGAGGCCTCAGGAAACTTGCAATCGTGGCAGAAGGTGAAATGGAAGCAGGTTCATCCTATATGGCAGGAGCAGGAGGAAGAGAGGAGGGGTTGTGAATGGGGTGGGGTGGGCAGGGTGGTGGGAGGTGCCATACAATTTTAAACAACCAAATCCCATGAAAACACTGTCATGAGAATAGCACCAAAGGGGGAAATCTGCCCCCATGATCCAGTCACCTCCCACCAGGCCCCACCTCTGCCACTGGGGATTACAATTCAAAATGAGATTTGGGTGGGGACATAGATCCAAACCATATCAGTGTGCTAACTCAGTGCTATTTTGTAGGTATTGTAGTAACATTGGAACTATGCCTATCTCAGTCTGGAGTATTTGGTGGAGGCCTTTGGGAGGTGGTGATGAGGAGCTCAGTCTTTAGAAAACAGGAGAATCTAACAAGGTTAAAAAGAGGCTATGGTAGGTTGATGAACCCATATAACATTTGCATCAGATTATTTATAAATGTAAGTAAGCATAATATTAAAAGTTTTAGTATTACTAGGAAAACACAAATAAGTTTAGTTTATTTAAAAATCCTTTATTAATGAGAAAATCTCATCATGGAAGCAGGTAGACCTTCTTTGTTTTTCTGAAAAACAAGGAAATTGATTTAAGAATGAGTTCATGTTGCTTTGAGGGCCGGACACATGCCTGAGTATGACCTACTACAACCACAAAAAACAATTTAAAATGAAGCCCTAACTATTTTATAATGGAATGCCTAACTTGTGCTGGGAATAATCATGACAAACCTGACTATAAAGGAAAGGGAAGTTTTTCTTTATTTTTGGAATGCCTTTTAATTTCTTTTTAATTAAAATCAGCCAAGAATATTGATAAAGAAAGTTTTCCTTGCTGTGGTGCCCTGAAGCTTGCCACCGTGACCCATGCTTAATGGCCAGGAGGGTGTACTTTGGAAAACATCATTCAATAGACATAAGAAGTATATGTGAGTGAGACCAGTGTCTGATGGGAGGCTTAGAAATGGGATTAGAGAGTCTGTCCCTGGGAGTACTTTTTGGGTGCACAATTAGTTCTTCTAACTTGTATATGAAATAGGGTGTGCATATTTGTCCGGAAAAAAAAAACAACTTATGTATAACATTGTTTATTAAAATCAAAATTAAATGAATTATGGAATATTTTTCTAGCCTGAGAAAACATAAATATTTCTGATAGTGATTTTATAAGACTGAACAGGGTTGGTTTATATAATGTATTCTGTGTTTTCATTTATTTACAGAGTACATTAAAATTGGAAGTTCTGTGTGGGGAGAAAGCTGTTGGAAAGGCCCAGGTGGTGATTTTAGCTATCAATGGTGGTTAAGACCCAGTTCTGCCATTCATAAACTCCATGACCTTGGGCTAGTTATTTCACATCTCTCAATACCAGTTTCCTCATGTGTATGATGTGAATAATACTGTTGAGAAAAACAATAACCTTTCCTCATAGCATCTTATTTGCAAATTACTAGACTGAATGAACTGTGGCTATAATGTAGTTTCTCCACATAAAATCTGTGTCCAAGTAACTTTATTTTAAAGGATGTTACCCCAGTGCATCCAGTTATTGGCACTGAGTAATTATGAAATTAAGATAATTTTACTTACAGAAAACATGAAAAAAGGAAACTTCTTCTAAGCCAACATATTAAAAAAGCAAAACACAAAACTTGCTAGCTTTAGCTACTTAATGCTGAAGATTCACAGGAGTAGGGATAATACTTTTTATCTCGAATACAATGTTGATTATGTAGGGAGAAATAACTGTGTTGGTTGTTCATAGATTTGCCTGTGAATGATGGTTAAATTATGTATTATCTTTAACTGCTCCTATAAACAATGGCAGTGCTGTGTCTTTGTGTACTGAGATTACTTATGTAATCTAAGACATGACATTAAAGGGACAACTGGTTGTGAGAAACATGATTCTATTAAATCAAGTTACACTGTTTTCAAATAAGTATAGAGTCTAATCATTGTATTAGGTTCAAGTTCACAACACTTTTGGAAAAGAAATTTGCAATTGTAATAAATTAGAGTTCAGTCCTATTATTACTTTGGGAAGCAATTTTTTTCTTACAAATATAGTTACTTGTCAAGCTTTTGAAAAATGTTTTCTTCAGGCAATTTTGGGGTAAAATGTTACAGGTTGTTTAGTATCATATAAGTTTTCATGGCTGCTTTTATGGTGTTTCTGCTAAAATATTTTATGAAGTGGAAATGCTATTAAACCCTAAAACTAAATGAAAATAAGCATAATTTAGACAAAACAAAACCTTGTTTAGTTTGATTTTTTTCAAAGCAAATGCCTAACTTTAAAAATTAGAACCACAGAGAGGACAGAGCAAACTGAAGCAATATAAGGCTCCACTGATCGTCCCCACCACCCCATGCATGAACATCAAATTTTAACAACTATCTGTATGCAAGAAAGCACCATCATAAGAACCAAAAATCAGGTGAACACTCTAAGTCCCTGGTTTTAACTTCATATCAATGAAAGATGCACTGAAGAAGGTAGGAAAGACAGTGTTGAATTGCATACATCCCCCCAGCAGCAGCTGCATGGTACAGAGAGTCAGTGCATTTTGGGGAGTGAAAATACAGTTACTGGGGGACTTTGCATTGAACTCAGTACTGCCCTGTCTCAGTGGGAAGCAAAACTGCTGAACTCAGCCAGCACCTACTCATGAAGGGGGCATTTGGACCAACCCTAGCCAGAGGGGAAGTGCCCATCACAGTGCCCAAAACTTGAGTTTAAGCAAGCCTTGCCACTGTTGGCTAAAGTGCTTCGAGTGCTAAGTGAATTTGAAAGGCAGTCAAGAATACAAGGACTGCAATTCTTAGGTGAGTCCTGATGCCGTGTTGAGCTTAGAGCCAGTGAAATGGGGCAGTGTGTGACCTAGTGAGACACCAGACAGGGTAGCTGGGGGAGTGCTTGTGCCACCTCTCCCCACAACCCCAGGCAGTGCAGCTTGACGCAGCAAAAATGATGCCTTCCTTCTGCTTGAGGAGAGGAGAGAGAAGAATAAAGAGGGCTTTGTCTTACATGTTGAATACCAGCTCACCTACAGTACGATAGGGCACTCGGAAGAGTTGTGAAGCCCCCATCCCAGGTCCTAGCTCCTGGAAGACATTTCTAGACATACTCTGGGAAAGAAGGGAATATTCTGCCTTGAAGGGAAGGATCCAGTCCTGGAAGGATTCATCAACTCCTAAATTAAAGAGCCCTTGTGCCCTGAAAAACCAAAGGCAGTACCCAGGTAGTACACCATGGGCCTTGGGTGAGACTCTGATACATGCTGCCTACAGGTACCAGCTCTGCCACAGTGGAGGTATCAGCTCTGCCACATTTATATATTGAATGTCTTTCTATTTCTTTTTAATTTTTAAAAATTCAGCCAAGAATAATAATTAAAGGAGGTTTTCCTTGCTGTGGTGTCCTGAAGCTTACCACTTTGACCCATGTTGAATAGTCAAGTTGGTTTGCTTTGGGAAAACATCATTCAATAGGCATAAAAATCATGTTCAAGTGAGACCTGTGTCTGATGAAAGGTACCACCCAGGCTCTTTGGGTCCCCAAGTACAGTCATAGGCTCTTGGATAGCATTTCTGGACCTGCCTTTTGCCAGAGGGCAACCCACTGACCTGCCCTAAAGGGTGAATCCCAGGCTTCTAGTATTCACCACAAGCTGACTGATGAGCCTTTGAGCTTTAAGTGAACATCAGTAGTGGCCTGGCAGAACTCTCCATGGGCCAGTGGTGGTGGTGGCCTTGGGGAGAAGCTACTTTGCCTGTGGAAAAGGGAGGGAAGAGTGGGAAGTGGCCTGGGTGCCAGCTTAGCTGCAGTAGAACACCAGGTAGATTTCTAAGATTTTTTTTTTGTTTGTATAATTTTGAGACAGAGCCTTGCTCTGTTGCACAGGCTGGAGTACAATGGAACAATCAGGGTTCACTGCAGTCTCAACATTCTGGGCTCAAGCAATCTTCCCACCTCAGCCTACCAAGTAGCTGGGACTACAGGTGCATGTCACCATGCCCTGGTGAATTTTTTCATTTTCAGTAGACACGATGTCTATTTTGCCTAGGCTGGTTTTGAACTCTTGGTCTCAAGCGAGCCTCTGACCTTGGCCTCCCAAAGTGTTGGAATTACAAGTGTGAGCCACCATGCTTAGTCAATTTCTAAGGTTTTTGACTCCAATTCCTGGCTCCCAAACAGCATCTCTGGACCTGCTTGGGGTCTGGGAGACTTCACTGCCCTGAAGGGAAGGACACAAACCTGGCTGACTTCATCATCTGCTGATTGAAGAGTTCAAGGATCTTGAGCGAGTATAGGTCATAGCCAGGTAGTGGTTACAGTGGTTCTAAGATGAGCTCCAGTGCTCTATTGGCTTCAGGTCTGACCCTGGAAAGTTCCAATAATGGTGATCACATGGGTGCTTGCATCACCCCACTTCTAGGTGCAGGCAGCTCAGTATAGAGATGCCATTTGTTTGGGAAAAAGTAATGGAAGAGAACAAGAGTCTATGCCTGGTAATCTAGAGAATTCTTCCAGATCTTATATGAGACACTACAATGGTACCTCCAGGAGTCTGCGAGAATCACAGCCTTACTGGACTTGGGGCCAAAGTCCCTTCAAATGCCTGGACAGCCTTCCCAAGAAGGGTAGGCACAGATTATGAGGCCCAGGTTGCAAAGACACAATAAATATCTAACTTTTTAATGCACAGACAACAGTGAACATCTACAGTAATCAAAACCAAGTAGGAAAACATGACCTACCAAAAGAACTAAATAAGGCACCAGGGATCAATCTTGGAGAAACAAAGATACGTGACTTTTCAGACAGAGAATTCAAAATAATTGTTTTGAGGAAACTCAAAGAAATTCAAAATAACACAGAGATGGGATTCAAAATTTTATCATATAAATTTAACCAAGAAATGGAAGTAAAGGATTAAAAAGAGATTCTGGAGTTGAAAAATGCAAGCGACAGACTGAAGAATGCATCAGAGTCTCTTAATAGCAGCACTGATCAAGCAGAAGAAAGGATTGGTGAGCCTGAAGACAGGCTATTTGAAAATACACAGAGGAGACAAAAGAAAAAAGAATAAAAAGGAGCAAAGCATGCCTACAAAGTCTAGAAAATAGCCTCAAAGTGGCAATTCTAAGAGTTACTGGATTTAAAGAGTGTGTAGAGAAGGAGATAGGGGTAGCAAATTCATTCAAAGAAATAATATCAGAGAACCTCCCAAACCTAGAGATAGATATCTATATTCAAGTACAAGAAAGTTATAGAGCATCAAGCACTCCTTCAAAGCATTAATAATCAGACTCCCAAAGGTCAAGGCTAAAGAAAGGATCCTAAAAGTAGCAAGAGAAAAGAAACAAATAACATACAATCCAGCTCTAATACATCTGGAAGTAGACTTTTCATGGAAACCTTACAGGTCAGAAGTGAGTGGTGTGACATATTTAAAGAGCTGAAGGAAAAAAAAAAACCAATTTACCCTAGAGTAGTATGTCTAACAAAAATACACTTCAAGCATGAAGGAGAGATAAAGACTTTCCCAGTTAAACAAAGCTGAGGGATTTCATCAACACCAGACCTGCCCTACAAGAAATGCTAAAGGGAGTTATTTGATCTGAAAATAAAAGACATTAGTGAGCATTAAAAGGTCATCTGAAGGTACAAAACTCACTGCTAATAGTAAGCACACAGAAAAACACTGAATATTATAATACTATAATTGTGGGATATAAACTATTCTGATCTTAAGTAGAAAGACTAAACAATGATCCAATTAAAAATAATAACTACAACTTTTCAAGATGTAGACAGTATATAAGACATAAAGAGGAACAACAAAACCTTAAACAGGGTGGGGGACAAAGTTAAAGTGTAGAGTTTTTATTAGTTTTATTTTTACTTGTTTGTGTATTTGTTCATGCAATCAGTGTTAAGTTACCATCAGTTAAAAATAATGGGTTATAAGATAGTATCTGCAAGCCTCATGATAACCTCAAATCAAAATACCAAATATCAAAAATCTAAATATCAAAATGAATTTGCAAAAAATTAAAAAAAGAAATTAAATCATATCACCAGAGAAAATTACCTTCACTATAAGGAAGATAGGAAGGAAGGAAAGAAGGAAGAGGAGACCACAAAACTAGCAAAAAACAAGTAATGAAGTGGAAGGAGTAAGTTCTTACTTATCAATAATAACATTGAATGTAAGTGGACTAATCTCTCCAACCAAAAGACATAGGGTGGTTGAATGGATAATAAAACCCATTGATCTGTTGCCTACAAGAAACACACTTCACCAATCAAGATACACATACACTGAAAATAAAGGGATGGAAAAAGATATTCCATGCCAATGGAAACAAAAAAAAAAATAGATGTCAAGACAGAAACTCCAAAGAGAGACAAAGAAGGTCATTATATAATGATAAAAGGGTCAATTCAGCAAGAAGATATGACAATTACAAATATATATATGCAGCCAATATACATATGTGGAACATCCAGATATATAAGTCAAATATTAGAGCTAAAGAGAGAGAGATACCTCAATACAATAATAGTTGGAGACCTCAACACCCCACTTTCAGCATTAGACAGATCTCTCAAAAACACGACAAAGAAACATCAGACATAATCTGCACTATAAATCAAATGGATCTAATAGATGTATACATAACATTTCATCCAATTGCTGCAGAATACACATTCCCCTCAGCATATGAATAATTCTCAAGGATAGAACATATGTTAGGTCGCCAAACAAGTCTTCAAACATTCAACAGAATTGAATAATATCAGACATCTCCTCTGACCACAATGGAATAAAACTAGAAGTTAATAACATGAGAAATTTTGGAAACTATTCAAACACAAGGAAATTAAACAATATGCTACTGAATGACCAGTTGGTCAATGAATAAATTAGAAAGAAAATTGAAAAATTTCTTGAAAGAAATAATAATGAAAACACAACATACCAAAACCTATGGGATACAGTGAAAGAAGTATTAAAATGGAAATTTATAGGTACAAGTTCCTACATCAAAAAAGAAGAAAAAACTCAAATAGATACCCTAATGATATATTGTAAGAACTAGAAAAGCAAGAGAAAACTGAACCCCAAATTAATAGAAGAAGATAAGAAATAATAAAGATCAGGGCAGAAATAAATGAAGAAAACAATACAAACGATCAATGAAAGGAAAAGTTGCTTTTTGAAAAAGTAAAATTGACAAACCTTCAGGCAGACTAAGAAACAAAAAAAGAGAAGACCTGAATAAATAAAATCAGATATGATCAAGGGGACATTTTAAGTGATACTGCGGAAAGTCAAAGAATCATTAGAGGTCACTATGAACAACTATATACCAATAAATTGGAAAAGCTAGGGAATCTGGGTAAATTTCTAAACACATATAGCCTACCAAGATTGAACCATGGAGAAATTAAAAACCCAAACAGACCAATAACAAGTAATTAGAACGAAGCTGCAATAAAAAGTCTCCCAGGAAAGAAAAGCACGGGACCCTATGGCTTCACTGATGAATTCTACCACATATTTAAAATAGAACTAGTATCAATATCCTACTCAAACTACTCCAGAAAACAGAGGAGGGAGAGAATCCATCCAAACTCATTCTACGAGGTCAGTAGAAGTATTACCCTGATACCAAAACCAGATAAACATGCATCAAAAAAAAGAAAACTGTGGGCCAATAGCCGTGATGAATATTGATACAAAAATCTGCAACAAAATACTAGCAAACTGAATTCAACCATGCATTGAAAAGACTATTCAGTAAGTCCAAGTGGGATTTTCCCTAGGGATGCAAATTTGTTTCAACACATGCAAATCCATTGATGTGACATATCATATTAACAGAATGAAGGATAAAACCCATATGATCATTTCAGTTGATTTGGAAAAAGCATTGGATAAAATTCAACATCTCTTCATGATTAAAACCCTCAAAAACAGAATACAAGGAACATACCTCAACATAATAAAAGCCTTAAATGACACTCAGCTAGTATCATACAGAATGGGGAAAAAACTGAAAGCCTTTCCTCTAAGTTGTGAAACATGACAAGAATGCCCACTTTTATCACTCTTATTCAGCATAATACTGGAAGTTCTAGCTACAGAAATCAGATGAGAAAAAGAAATAAAGGGCATCCAAATTGGAAAGCACAAAATCAAATTATTCTTGCTTGCAGATGATATGATTTATATGGAAAAACCTAAATACTACACCAAAAAAAAAAAAAAAAAAAAAAAGCCACATTAGAACTGGTAAACAAATTCAATAAACTTGCAGGATACAAAATTAACCTATAAAAATCAGTAGTATTTTTATATGCCAACAGTGAATAATCTGTGAAAGAAATAAAGTAATCTCATTTACAATAGCCATTAAAAAATTAAATACCTAGAAAGTAACTTAACAAAAGAAGTGAAAGATCTCTATAATGAAAACTATTGGAACCATCAATATTGTTATAATGTCCCTACTACCCAGAGCAATCTATAGATTTGATGTAATCCTATCAAAATACCAATGACATTCTTCACAGAAATAGAAAAAAAAATTCCTAAAATTTATATGAAACCACAAGAGACCCAGAATAGTCTAAGGTATCCTGAGCAAAAAGAACAAAACTGGAGAAATCACATTCCTCCAGAGCTATGGTAACCAAAACAACATGGTACTGGCATAAAAACTGACACAAAGACCAATAGAACAGAATAGAGAACCCAGAAGCAAATCCAGACATTTTCAGTGAACTCTTTTTGACAAAGGTGCCACAAACATAAGCTGGGGAAAAGACAATCTCTTCAATAAATGGTGCTGGATATACTGGATATCCATATGCAGAAGAATGAAACTGGACCCCTACCTCTCATGATATACAAAATCAAATAAAATGGATTAAAGATTTAAATTTAAGACCTCCAACTATGAAATTACTATGAGAAAACATTGGGGGAACTCCCCAGGACATTAGTCTGGGCAAAGATTTCTTGAGTAATACCCCACAAATATAGGCAATCAAAGCAAAAATGGGCAAAAGGGGACACATCGAGTTAAAAACCTGGACAGCAAAGGAAACATCAGAGAGAAGACACAACCCACAGAATGGGAGAAAATTTTTGCAAACTATCTAACAAGAGATTAATAATCAGAATATATAAGACACTGAAACAACTCTATAGGAAAAAATGTAATAATCTGATTAAAAATGGGCGAAAGATCTGAATAGACATTTCTCCAAAGAAGACATAAAAATGCCAAAGAGGCATTTGAAAAGGTGCTCAGTATCATTGTTCATTAGAAAAATGCAAATCAAATCTACAATGAGATGTCATCTTACCTCAGTTAAAATGGCTTATATTCAAAAGACAGGCAGTTACAAATGCTGACAGGGATGTGAGGAAAGGGAACCCTCATAAACTGTTAGTGAGAATGTAAATTAGTACAACTACTGTGGAAAACAGTTTAGAGATTCCTCAAAAAACTAAAAATACAACTACCATATCATTCTGCAATCACAGTGCTGGGTATATATCCAAAAGAAAGGATATAAATATATTGAAGAGACGTCTGCATCTCATGTTTATTGCAGCACTATTCACAATAGATGGGAGCAACCTAACTGTCCATCAGCAGATGACTGGATGAGGAAGATATGGTGCATATACACAACGAAGTACTAATCAGTCATAAAAAATAATGAGATCCTGTTATTTGCAACAACATGGATGGAACTGGGGGTCATTATGTTAGGAACTGGGGGTCATTATGTTAAGTGAAATAAACCGGAGACAGACAAATGCTGCATGTTCTCACTTATGGTGGGAGATAAAAATTAAAACAAGTGAACTCATGAAGATAGAGAGTAGATGGATGATTAACTCTGCTAATCTGGGAAGGGTAGTTCTTGAGTGAGGAAGAAGAGGGGATGGTTAACAGGTACAAAAAAATAGAAATAATGAATAAGATCTAGTATTTGATAGCACAACAGCGTACCTTGTACATTTAAAAATAACTAAAACGGTATTATTGGATTGTCTGTAACACAAAGGATAAATGCTTGAGGTGATGGACACCCCACTTACCATGATTTAATTATTACATATTGCATATCTGTATCAAACTATCTCATGTATCCTATAAAGATATATACCTACTATGTACCCAAAAAAATTAAAAATAAAAAATTAGAAAAATTTGAGCCTCTTAACTGAGAAAGGCTGTATTAGGATGATTTTTCCCTTTTGAAATCATTTATTTTTTTAAATCACAAAGTTCCTGACCAAATTATGTACTACCCATAAACCTGGGGAAAAAGATAAACTAACTCAATATTTTAAGAAAGCATGCCATCCAAGTCTGCATAGAAATATGTTAAACCTGCCAGAATACACAATTGAAAAAACCTATTCAGATTCAGATTAAAAATTTCATCTACTCTGTGTATCTCTATGGAGATACATAACTGTAAGATATTATTTTTCTGGCTACAAATAATCTTATATTTGTCATAAGAGGAATTAATTTCATGAAGTTATGAAATAAGTCATAACACATAACACAGATAAACACACGTAACTCTTATAACACAGATAAAAACTCATCATTCTTGGCTCAATACCTACAAAAATATTCAATAATTATGAGAGGACATCAAAAAGTTAATGAAAATATGTAGTATGAAAAAATGTGTATTATGAAAAACTGCATAGATTTCAAAAATCTTTTTTGCAACAAAATAAACTGTACTAATTTGTTGTAAGATTCGGAACAGGAGCTAGCTTGAGGCACAAATGGTAAGACATCAGTTTGAAAAGAGCCCCAATCATGTTTGTTTCAAGAAGAAAGATGAAACTCACGATGAATCTTGGGTAAAGGAATGGTGGCATAACTGATGCTTCATGAAAAGGCCATGGGAACAATAACCCAAAGAAATCAGCAGTTTACAAATGAATAAACCATTTTAAGGGATGAGATGATGCTGAAGATGAAACCTGCAGCAGTAGACCATCCACATCAATTTGGGAGGGAAAAATGTATCTCGTTTTTGCCCTAATGGAAGAAGACTGACGATTAACAGCAAAAACAATAGCCAACACCATAGACATTTCAATCAGTCTGGCTTACATAGATCTGACTGAAAAATTAAAGCTGAGTAAACTTCTTATTTGATAGCTACCAAAACTATTGTGTCTAGATTAGCTGCAGGCAAGAGCAAAGCTTTCAGTGGAAATTTTAAGCAACATGAAGATCTTTCAGGATCAAGGTCCTGAAGGATTTCTTCAAAGAATTGTAAAAGGAGATGAAACATGACTTTATCAATACAATCCTGAAGACAAAGCACAATCAAAACAATGGCTACCAAGAGGTAGAAGTGGTCCAGTCAAAGCAAAAGCAAACCAATCAAGAGCAAAGGTCATGGTAGCAGTTTTTTGGGGATGGTCAAGGCATTTTGTTTGTTGACTTTCTTGAGGGCTACAGAAAAATAACATTTGTTTATAAGAGTGTTTTGAGAAAGATAGCCAAAACTTTAATTGAGAAGGCTTCACCACAGGATCCTTCTCCACCATGACAGTACTCCTGTTCATTCCTCTCATCAGGAGCATTTCAATGGGAAATCATTAGGCATCTACCTTACAGTCCTGATTTGGCTCCTTCTGCCATTTTTTTTCTAATCTTAAAAAATTGTACCCATTTTTCTTTAGTTAGTAATGTAAAGAAAGACTGCATCGACATGTTTAAGTTTTCAGGACCCTCAGTTCTTCAAGGATAGACTAAGCTGCTGGCATCATCACTTACAAAAGTGTCTTCAACTTGATGGAGCTTATGTTGAGAAGTAGTCTGTACTTTTTATTATTATCTCTAATTCAACTATCCACAGATTATTTGAAGTCCTTTTGTATCTATTGAAGGAATGTATGAATTTTAATGAGAAAATATATCAATTGTTGTGATTATATAAAAGTTTATTTCATAAAAATATAAGTTGAATATGCCTTTTTTGTTTTCAAAATTAATTATACCACTTTGATTACCAGACGACAGCTAAGCTCATCTAAGACAATAAGCTCACACATGGCTGTCATGTGCTGTAAAGTTTCTTTCCAAAAGATGGTATACTATGTTATACTAATTAGGTTTTGTGTGTTTTGGGTATTTGTAGGCTTTTCCAGATTAAAACAAACTGTGTTTGTAATTATGCCTTTCTTCTCAGGGTACCAAATTTTTATTTTAAAAATATTTCGCAATAGAGAAGTCGATAATTTTCCGTTGGGGGAAAAAAGTTAGTGGTTGATTCCTGTGCCATTTTTTGGAAAGTTCTCAAAAGGATTTCCCTCCCCCAATTTTTAAGTACAAATAAGGGGATTATAAGTAGGGAAATTATTCTGGGTGTAAGGCCTATGGAATTCCCAGCTGATAAATGATTGTCCCTTTGTTAGGTATATATGGCTACTTTGTGTGATGATTTAAAAAAATTATGACAGTAGTATCATTTATTTTGCTGGAAATATTTTTTCCCTGTATTTTAACTTTCAGGACTTGGGGTTATGTTGAGGTACAAATTAGAATCATTTAAGCTTCTGAGCTTTTTGTTTGAATTGGCAAGTAGGGAAGAGTTTGGGTGATCTGACTTTCTCTAACCTGTGTCAATTTTATGCCAGATGTTGATCTCCTTGACTGTGATCCTGTCTTGGCCTCATAACCTCAGTTTCTGACAACTGGGCATTCTTTGTCTATCCTAAATTCAATTATCTTGGCTACAACTGTTCAGCAGGAAGGGCCCAAACCTTCTCCCTGATATCTAGAAAAAAGTTTCTTTAATTTACCTAGTTATTTGACCAAAATGAGTTCTCAAATTGCCTACATCGAATTTTTGAATGTTGACTTTTTTTATTTTCTTTCCACATGATGGTTTTCTAAGGTGTTGACTGATTTGTAGGAAATTTCATATGTAACTAGTGAATTGTTTTCAAAATTTTGTACTGTTGATGCTTCAGAGAAGAAAGTTTCTAGGTTATCTATGTGTGAAAAAACATTGTGTAGTTTTCCTTTTCTCTTGATTTATGGTACCTATTAGTCCTATAGTGAAATAATCTGTTAAAATTTCCAATGTAGCATTATAATGGGAGACCAAGCTTTTACTCTGCTATTGTTTGGCAAGCTTTGAAGCCATTTTCCTATGCCACAGGAGCTTTGGGGATATTGTAATCTTGTTCTTTAGGGTAGGCCTGAAACTTCTTTAATGGCCATGTTTCAGTTTTATGATCCACTAAAATTATATTCTTGACAAGTTTTTTTTCCCCCTATTACTAGAGAAAATTGGATAAGTGATGGAAGAACAGATTCAATGAATTATAAGGGGCTGGATTAAATAAGTGAGATATATAGCATGCTTTTTTCAGTTTGGTGGATATTCCTTGTGTCATTTCTCCAAATAAAAGTTTAGGCAATATCTCATGGTTGGGATCAGTAGCAGGTGGCAGAGATACTAAGGACCAGATACGTCATCTGAGAGTCTGTTTGCTGAGACAACCTTATATGCTTTATGTGCAGGGTCTACAGAGATGCCCACATGGGCATGGGCTGAGGAGTGTGAAATTGTGATGAGGGCTGATAAGCAAGATTTTCCAAGGCTGGAATGACACTTTCATACTTTGTTGTATGTATATGTACATACTATATATAAACATACTATATATATGTATATATGTATATATACATAGTATATATACATACTATATATAAAGACATTTAGGAATGTTTTTAGTACCTTTATTCTACACTATGGCTTTATCTTCTACCTTCCCCTTATAGTGGAATTAATTTCATATGGGGATCCTTTGGATATCTCAGAAAGTTTCTTTGTAAATCTAGACTCCTGAGCTAATTCAAAAATTATTTTAATTATCCCACAATTAGTACAGTTCAATATTATTTCATCTTAGAATTTTTCATGCTTAATACCTATTCACAACCCATATAACCAGGGTACTAGGGTGTTAAAAAGCACACTCTGAAAATTGTTATATTACACGTATCTAAATATTCCTGGGGCTCATTTTGTGGTTTATTTAAAATACAGGAGATATGTTTTCAAATGAGGATTATTTCTAAAACTTTTATACTTTTTTTTTTGACTTTTGATGCCTATTCATGAGTCAATAAGTAACACATTTAGTTCATAGTTACTGTATTAGTTTCAATAGCATTAAAAATTACCGCAAATTTGGAGGCTACAGGAAAAAAATACTTTTATTCTATTCACACATCACAACACTTCTGACTCTAGATATGTGGGAAATTTTCCCCATATACCAAGCAGTTCTCCAGGACACCAACAGGTGTCTTATAATTCAATTCAATTCAATTCAATTCAATTCAATTCAATTCAATTCAATTCAATTCAATTCAATTCAATTCCAACACTGTCTACCTGGAGGTAGGGTCAGATGCCACATGTTAAGGGCTCAGTCTCACAAGACTGCCCCCAACTTTAGATGCCAATCTCAAGTACTAGGTTGTCACTTATGCTTCTGGACCACTGGTGATAAATCAGCTTCCTCACAATCTCTCCTCAGGTTCAGTTAATTTGCTAGAGTGGCTTTTGGAACTCAGGGAATTCCTGACTGGGTACTTACATCTACCCATTATATTACAAAAGATATTACAAAAGATACAGATGAATAGTCAGATGGAATAGACAAGGTATGTGAAAGGGCAAGGTACAGGGAAGGTTTGTGGAAAGGGAATAGGAACTTCCGTGCCCTCTCTTGGTGCTCCACCCTCCCGGCTCCTCTATGTGTTCAGTAACCGGGAAGCTCCACACACCCTATCTTTTGGGGTTTTTGTGGAAGCTTCATTATATAGGCACAATTAATTACACCTTGGCCATTGGTGATCAACTCGACCCTCTCCTCTCCCCAGAGCTCAGGGGGTGGGGCTCAAAGTTCTAACCCTCTAATCACACAGTTAGTTTCTCTAGCAACCAGCCCCCATCCTGAGCTATCCGGGTGCCCGCTAAGAGTCTCATTAGAACAAAAGATTATTCTATCACACAGGAAATTCCAAGGGATTTAGGAGTTCTGTGTCAGGCCTGGGGGACAGAGAATAAATCTTTCTTATTATCTCACATTGGCTTGAAACCCACAAAATTATTATCTTAACAGTATTGAAGTCCTACAATCAAGGTGTCAGCAGGGCTGCATTGCTTCTAGAAGCTCAGAGGAAGAATCTATTTTTTGCCTTTTCAGCTTCTAGACGTCACCTGCATTCCATGGCTCATAGTTAGTTCCTTGTATCACTCCAACCTCTGCTTCTGTCATTATCTCTCCCCTCTCTGACACTGAGATGTCTGCCTCACTCTTATAAAGGCCCTTGTGATTATACTGAACCCACTCAACCCAAAATAATTTCACTACCTCAAGATCCTTACCTTAAGTACAACTGCAAAGTCCCTTTTGTCTTGTTTAGTAACGTATTCACAGCTTTTGGGGATTATGATGTGAACATTCTTGGAGGGGGCATTATTCTGTCTTCCACAGTCAAATAGTGCCAAAAATTATAAAACTACTCATCTATGAGCTAAGGTATCTTATGGTAAATCAATGTTATCATTAGAAACCAAATAAGTTTTCTTACAGATTTTTTTTTTTGAGGAGTACTAACTACTAGAAATTACTCAGGGGAATATTACAGAATATACTTACTAGCTGTTCTCTCTCTGTCATAACTAACGAATTTGTTTGTTTTTGCTGGTATTATGACATATTTGTTCTAAATATATCAGTAGGAATCACTGAAATATAAGTGCATTCCCCCTACGGCCCAAATAATAGTGCTCTATTTTTACAAATAAATATAAGGAAATTGTTACAGACCCTGAAAGGAGGAATTTATATCAGATAAAAGTTTTCTTAAGCAGAAAGATTATTGAATGAGAGCATCCAAATGAAATTCTGACATCTTCTAAAAAAGAGTTCACAGAATATGAAAATAAACAGTAGAAAGGACATTTTTATGATGGTAGCTAGCAATTTCTTTTCAATTTATTTTTGATAAAAAGAATACTGTAGTCCTCACTCAAAATTTCTCTCTTTACAATTTTTCTCTGTGGTGCCAAAAAGTCTAAAACTACTGTGAGGAAGGAAGCATATTACTTCCTTTGCCCTCCTCCCAGTTTTCGGTTTAAATCCTGCTGCTGCCAAGTTTGAGTGGAAAATCACTTCATTGCCAGTTGGCGACTTGCATGACTCTTGGCCAAGAAAGCTATTTAAGCAACTTTGAAATCTACTTAGATTGTCAGAGCTCTGTGTGTGTGTGTGTGTGTGTGGTGTAACACCAGTGCTCCTGAAAACACTGGGAGGCACGCCATCCTCCCTGACATACTTTCAAATATGATATAAATTTCATGTCATGGATACCAGTATAACCCAAGAGCCCAGAGGGGAGTCTTAGGCTCCCTCTGCTGAGCTTCCTGCCATAAATCTAAGGACTGTTATTATTGTTATTATTAGCACACATTAATTGAGCACTAACTCTATGCTAAGAATTGTGCTAAGCCTTTAGTGCATTTTTTGTTTAATCCTCAGAACAGCTTTCTGAGAGGATTACTGTTATTATGCCTACTTTATGAATGAGGAAACTATGATGTAAGAAGTTATCACTAGCCCAAGATCACATGGTTTGTTGGAGCTGTGATTAAAATATTTGTGTGTTTGACTTTAAAGCCTACAGTGTTAACCTTTATGCTGTGACTTATATACACATTTGTGTCTATGCAGGGAGCCAGATGTTGTTCCTAAGAGCTCACATTTTAAAAACACATACATTGTTCTGATATAAAGTAATATGTAGGATTATTTCTTTAAAATACTTAAAAAAATCTTCATTTAATATTGTTTTTCTATTCCCCATCAACTAGAGATTGCTTTATGTTCTGAAAAGAAATATAACTCTAATATTACTTTGAGATTTATGTGGCATCACTGGGGCATAGCATTAGGGGAAAAAGAATAACTTTAAATTATTTTGATGAGAAGTAGCATAACAGGCAGATGTAATGATGTTAAGAGTGAGGAAATGGATCTTATGCTCTAGTTCAACTTTGACTCATATTGGGAATTTGGAGAGCTACTCAGCGTTTTAATGGTTTTGAATTTTTTTATTGACATTAAGATATGAATAAACATAACATTTATGATTAAATGTAGAAGATTTGAATCATCTGTTTAAAGGAGGTTGACCAGCAACTAGATCCTAGGCTCACAATATCCAAGTAACCCATGCCTGCCATTCAAGTGGAACTCGTCCACAGCCAGGGGAAAGATCGTTTTTTCTTACAAAGGGAGGAAGGAAGCCCAGGCCTGCCCATGTTTCTACAAGTCCTTAGCCCGTGCTTCCTTCATGCCTGACTGAGCCCTCATGCTGCCTGTGAGCCCAGGTTTGGGTTTTGTTTCCAGGTTAGCTTTTGACCAGTTCACTGTGTCAATTTGGCAGTGTGCTTAGGCTATGTTTGTTGTTTGTTACACTCCTCATCCATCCTTGCTTGCCACTCTCATTGTGGATGTTGCCTTTGACCACCTTTCGTGAACTTCGCTGCAAAATCCACTGAAGGTGCCTATCTGGTATTCCAGCTCTGGTTGCAGTGAAAAACTCTTAACCCAAAGCTAAGTGCTTGTCTGAGAGAATCAAGTGCTAGATGGTCAAAACGTCATTCTGAATTAGAGGAAAATGTTTTAAAATATTTATTATTCCTAAATATCTATTTAATCATATAATGATACTTATATACATGATTATTTTTAAGAATTTGAACCTGCCATATTTATTTATTTCCTCCATTTGTCTTATTTTCCTTCTTTCCTTTTTCTCCCTTCCTTCCCTCCTTTTTTTACAAATTTAAGTTTTAAGTTCAGGGGTATGTGTGTAGGTTTGTTATATAGGTAAGCTTGTGTCATGGGGGTTTGTTGTACAGATTACTTCATCACCCAGGTATTAAGCCCAGTACCCATTAGTTATTTTTCTTGACCCTCCTACCCTCTACCCTCTGATGGGCCTCAGTGTGTGCTGTTCCTCTCTGTGTGTCCATGTGTTCTCATCATTTAGCTCCCACTTGTAAGTGAGCGCATGTAGCATTTGGTTCTGTTCCTGTATAAGTTTGCTAAGGATGTCCTCCAGCTACATCTATGTCCCTGCAAAGGGCATGATCTTGTTCTTTTTTGTGGCTGCCTAATATTCCATGGTGTATATGGACCTCATTTTCTTTATCTAGTCAATCATTGATGGGCATTTAGGTTAATTCCATGTCTTTGTTATTGTGAATAGTGCTGCAGTGAACATATATGCATGAATGTGTTGTTATGATATAATGATTTGTATTCTTTTGGGTATATACTCAGTAATGAGATTGCTGGGTTGAATGGTAGTTCTGTTTTTAGTTCTTTGAGGAATTCCACAGTCTTCCACAATGGCTACATTAATTTACACTCCCACAAACAGTGTATAAGCATTCCTTTTTCTTCCCAACCTTGCCAGCATTAGTTATTTTTTTACTTTTAAATAATAGCCACTCTGACTGGTGTGAGATGGTATTCCATTGTGGTTTTTATTTGCGTTTTTCTAATGCTGTTGAGCTTTTTTTTCATGTGCTTGCAGGCCACATGTATGTCTTCTTTTGCAAAGTGTCTATTCATATCCTTTGCCCACTTTTTAATGGGGCTGTTAGTTTCTTGAAAATTTGCTTAAGTTCCTTGTAGATGCTAGATATTAGACCTTTGTCAGATACATAGTTTGCACAAATTTTCTCCCATTTTATAGGTCATGTGTTCACTCTGTCGATAGTTTCTTTTGTTGTGCAGAAGCTCTTTAGTTTAACTAGATCCCATTTGTCAATTTTTGTTTTTGTTTCAATGCTTTTGGGTCTTCGACATGAAATCTTTGTCCATGCCTGTGTTCAGAATGGTATTGTCTAGGTTGTCTTCCAGGGCTTTTACAGTTTTAGGTTTTAAATGGAAATCTTTAATTCATCTTCAATTGATTTTTGTATATGATGTATGAAGGGGTTAATGTCAGTCTTCTGCATATGGTTAACCAGTTATCCCAGCATCGTTTATTGAATAGGGAGTCTTTTCCCCATTGCTTGTTGTTGTCAGCTGTGTCAAAGATCAGATAGTTATAGGTGTGCAGCCTTATTTCTGGATCTTCTATTCTTTTCCATTGGTCTATGTGTCTGATTTTGTACCAGAACCATGGTATTTTGGTTACTGTAGCCCTGTAGTATAGTTTGAAGTCAGGTAATGGGATGCTTCCAGGCTTGTTCTTTTTGCTTAGAGTTGCTTTGGTTATTCAGACTCTTTCTTGGTTCCATATGAATTTTTAAATACTTTTTTCTAGTTCAGTGAAGAATCTCAATGGTAGTTTAATAGGAATGACATCAAATCTATCAATTGCTTTGGGTAGAATAACCATTTTAACAATATTGATTCTTCCTATCCATGAGAATGGATTTTTTTTCCATTTGTTTGTGTCATCTCTGATTTCTTTGAACAGTGTATTGTAGTTCTTATTGTAGAGATCTTTCACTTCCCTCGTTAGCTGTATTCCTAGGTGTTTGTGTGTGTGTGTGTCAGTTGTAAATGGGATTGCGTTCTTGATTTGGCTCTTGGTTTGGTTGTTGTTGGTATATAGGAGTGCTAGTTATTTTTGTACATTGATTTTCTATCCTCTGACTTTACTGAAGTGGTTTATCAGCTTAAGGAGTTTTTGGGTCAAGACTAATTTGGCTTTCTATACAGAGAATCATGTTGTCTGCAAATAGAGATAGTTTGACTTCCTCTCTTCCTGTTTGGATGGCCTTTCTTTTGCCTGATTTTTCTGGTTAGGACTTCCAATACTATGTTGAATAGGAGCTGTGAGAGAGAGCATCCTTGTCTTGTGCCAGTTTTCAAGAGGAATACTTTCAGGTTTTGCTCATTCAGTAAAATGTTGGCTGTGAGTTTGTCATAGATGGCTCTTATTATTTCGAGGTATGTTCATTCAATACCTAGTTCATTGAGAGTTTTTAACATGAAGCAATGTTGAATTTTTTAAAGCCTTTTCTGCATCTATTGAGATAATCATGTGGTTTTTGTGTTTAGTTCTGTTTATGTGATGCATCACATTTATTGATTTGCATATATTGAACCAATCTTGCATCCCAGGGATATAGCCTATTTGATCGGGGTGGATAAACCTTTTGTTGTGCTGCAGGATTTAAATAGCCAGTTTTATCTTGAGGATTTTTGCATCAGTATTCATCAAGAATATTGGCCTGAAGTTTTCTTCTTTTGCCGTGTTTCTGTCAAGTTTTGGTATTAGGATGATGCTGGCCTCATAGAATGAGTTAGGGAGGAATCCCTTTTCTTTAATCTTTTGGAATGGTTTCAGCAGGAATGGTACCACCTCTTCTTTGTACATCTGGGAGAATTCAGCTGTGAATCTGTGTGGTCTTGGGTTTTTTTGGTTGGTAGGTTATTTATTACTGACTCAACTTTAGAGCTGGTTATTGGTTTGTTCAGGGATTCAATTTCTTACTGGTTCAGTCTTGGGAAGGGGTATATGTCCAGTAATTTATGAATTTCTTCTTAATTTTCTATTTCATATGCATAGAGGTGTTCATAATATTCTCTGATGATTATTTGTAATTCTGTGGGGTTGGTGGCAATATCCCCTTTGTCTAATTGTGTTTATTTGAATCTTTTTTTTTAAATTATTTTTTATTATTATACTTTAAGTTCTAGGGTACATGTGCATAACGTGCAGGTTTGTTACATATGTATACTTGTGCCATGTTGCTGTGCTGCACCCATCAACTCGTCAGCACCCATCAACTCGTCATTTACATCAGGTATAACTCCCAATGCAATCCCTCCCCCCTCCCCCCTCCCCATGATAGGCCCCGGTGTGTGATGTTCCCCTTCCCAAGTCCCAGTGATCTCATTGTTCAGTTCCCACCTATGAGTGAGAACATGCAGTGTTTGGTTTTCTGTTCTTGTGATAGTTTGCTAAGAATGATGGTTTCCAGCTGCATCCATGTCCCTACAAAGGACACAAACTCATCCTTTTTTATGGCTGCATAGTATTCCATGGTGTATATGTGCCACATTTTCTTAATCCAGTCTGTCACTGATGGACATTTGGGTTGATTCCAAGTCTTTGCTATTGTGAATAGTGCCGCAATAAACATACGTGTGCATGTGTCTTTATAGCAGCATAATTTATAATCCTTTGGGTATATACCCAGTAATGGGATGGCTGGGTCATATGGTACATCTAGTTCTAGATCCTTAAGGAATCGCCATACTGTTTTCCATAATGGTTGAACTAGTTTACAATCCCACCAACAGTGTAAAAGTGTTCCTATTTCTCCACATCCTCTCCAGCACCTGTTGTTTCCTGACTTTTTAATGATTGCCATTCTAACTGGTGTGAGATAGTATCTCATTGTGGTTTTGATTTGCATTTCTCTGATGGCCAGTGATGATGAGCATTTTTTCATGTGTCTGTTGGCTGTATGAATGTCTTCTTTTGAGAAATGTCTGTTCATATCCTTTGCCCACTTTTTGATGGGGTTTTTTGTTTTTTTCTTGTAAATTTGTTTGAGTTCTTTGTAGGTTCTGGATATTAGCCCTTTGTCAGATGAGTAGATTGCAAAAATTTTCTCCCATTCTGTAGGTTGCCTGTTCACTCTGATGGTAGTTTCTTTTGCTGTGCAGAAGCTCTTTAGTTTAATGAGATCCCATTTGTCAATTCTGGCTTTTGCTGCCGTTGCTTTTGGTGTCTTAGACATGAAGTCTTTGCCCATGCCTATGTCCTGAATGGTACTACCTAGGTTTTCCTCTAGGATTTTTATGGTATTAGGTCTAACATTTAAGTCTCTAATCCATCTTGAATTAATTTTCGTATAAGGAGTAAGGAAAGGATCCAGTTTCAGCTTTCTACTTATACAAAGTACCATCAGAGAATACTATAAACACCTCTATGCAAATAAACTGGAAAATCTAGAAGAAATGGATAATTTCCTGGACACTTACACTCTTCCAAGACTAAACCAGGAAGAAGTTGAATCCCTGAATAGACCAATAGCAGGCTCTGAAATTGAGGCAATAATTAATAGCCTACCAACCAAAAAAAGTCCAGGACCAGATGGATTCACAGCTGAATTCTACCAGAGGTACAAGGAGGAGTTGGTACCATTTCTTCTGAAACTATTCCAATCAATAGAAAAAGAGGGAATACTCCCTAACTCATTTTATGAGGCCAACATCATCCTGATACCAAAGCCTGGCAGAGACACAACAAAAAAAGAGAATTTTAGACCAATATCCCTGATGAACATCGATGCAAAAATCCTCAATAAAATACTGGCAAACCGGATTCAGCAACACATCAAAAAGCTTATCCACCATGATCAAGTGGGCTTCATCCCTGGGATGCAAGGCTGGTTCAACATTCGCAAATCAATAAACATAATCCAGCATATAAACAGAACCAAAGACAAGAACCACGTGATTATCTCAATAGATGCAGAAAAGGCTTTTGACAAAATTCAACAGCCCTTCATGCTAAAAATGCTCAATAAATTCGGTATTGATGGAACATACCTCAAAATAATAAGAGCTATTTATGACAAACCCACAGCCAATATCATACTGAATGGGCAAAAACTGGAAAAATTCCCTTTGAAAACTGGCACAAGACAGGGATGCCCTCTCTCACCACTCCTATTCAACATAGTGTTGGAAGTTCTGGCTAGGGCAATCAGGCAAGAGAAAGAAATCAAGGGTATTCAGTTAGGAAAAGAAGAAGTCAAATTGTCCCTCTTTGCAGATGACATGATTGTATATTTAGAAAACCCCATTGTCTCAGCCCAAAATCTCCTTAAGCTGATAAGCAACTTCAGCAAAGTCTCAGGATACAAAATTAATGTGCAAAAATCACAAGCATTCGTATACACCAGTAACAGACAAACAGACAGCCAAATCATGAATGAACTTCCATTCACAATTGCTTCAAAGAGAATAAAATACCTAGGAATCCAACTTACAAGGGATGTAAAGGACCTCTTCAAGGAGAACTACAAACCACTGCTCAGTGAAATAAAAGAGGACATAAACAAATGGAAGAACATACCATGCTCATGGATAGGAAGAATCAATATCATGAAAATGGCCATACTGCCCAAGGTTATTTATAGATTCAATGCCATCCCCATCAAGCTACCAATGAGTTTCTTCACAGAATTGGAAAAAACTGCTTTAAAGTTCATATGGAACCAAAAAAGAGCCCGCATCTCCAAGACAATCCTAAGTCAAAAGAACAAAGCTGGAGGCATCACGCTACCTGACTTCAAACTCTACTACAAGGCTACAGTAACCAAAACAGCATGGTACTGGTACCAAAACAGAGATATAGACCAATGGAACAGAACAGTTTATTTGAATCTTATCTTGTTTTTTCTTTATTAGTCTAGCTGGTGGTCTATTTTATTAATATATTTTTTAAAAACCCAGCTCCTGGATTCATTGATCTTTTGAATGAATGTTTGTATCCCAATCTCCTTGAGTTCAGCTCTTTTGTTATTTGTTGTCTTCTGCTATCTTTTGAATTTGTTTTCTCTTGGCTTCCTGGTTCTTTTAGTTGTGATACTAGGTTGTTAAATTGAGATATTTCTAACATTTTGATGTGGGCATTTAGTACTATAAATTTCCCTCTTAACACTGCCTTAGCTGTGTCTAGAGATTTTGGTGTGTTGTATCTTTGTTCTCATTCATTTCAAATAACTTCTTGATTTCTGTCTTAATTTTATTACTTACCCAAAGTAATCCAGGAGCAGGTTATTAAATTTTAATATAACTGTATGGTTTTGAGTGAATTTCTTAGTCTTGATTTCTAATTTTATTGTGTTGTCGTCTGAGAGAGTTGCTGTTATGATTTCAGTTCTTTTGCATTTGCTGAGGAATGTTTTGCATTTGATTATGTGATTGATTTTAGAGTGTGTGCCATGTGGCAGTAAGAAGAATGTATATTCTGTTGCTTTTGGGTGGAGAGTTCTGGTAGGTGTCTAGCAGGTCCATTTGATTCAGGGCTAAGTTCAGGTCCTGAATATCTTTGTTACTTATCTGTCTCAATGATTTGTGTAATACTGTCAGTGAGGTGTTGAAGTCTCCCACTATTATTGTATGGGAGTCTAAGTCTCTTTGAAGCTAAGAACTTGATTATGAATCTGGGTGCTCCTGTGTTGGGTGCATATATATTTAGGATAATTAGGTCTTCTTGTTGAATTTAACCCTTTATCATTATGTAATGCCCCTTTTTGTCTTTTTTGATCTTTATTTGTTTAACATCTGTTTTGTTTGAAACTGGGATTGCAACCCCTGCTTTTTTCTGTTTTCCATTTTCTTGGTAGATTTTCCTCCATCCCCATGTGTGTCATGGCATGTGAGATGGGTCTCTGGAAGACAGCATACTAATGAGTCTTGGTTCTTTATCCAGCTTGCCACTCTGTTTCTTTTAATTGGGTCATTTAGTTTATTAACATTCAATGTTAGTACGGATATGTGTGGATTTGATCCTGTTATCATGATGTTAGATGGTTATTTTGCAGATTTGTTTATGTGGTTGCTTTATAATGTCACTGCTGTGTGTACTTCAGTGTGTTTTGTAGTGGATAGTCTTTCCTTTTCATATTTAGAGCTTCCTTCAGGAGCTCTTATAGGGAAGTTCTTTGGTAATGAATTCCCTCAGCATTTGCTAGTCTAAAAAGAATGTTATTTCTCTTTTGCTTACGAAATTTAGTTTGACTGGATATAAAATTCTGGGTTGAAATTTCCTTTCTTTAGGAATGTTGAATATTGACCCCAATCTCTTCTGGCTGATAGGATTTCTGCTGAGAGGTCTTGTTGTTAGTCTGATAGGCTTCCCTTTAAAAAAGAAAAATGTTAAATGCAGCTAGAGAGAAAGGTCAGAGATTTGACTTGCTTTGTGAATCTGGCTGCCTTTAACATTTCTTTCTAGCTGCTTTTAATATTTTTTATTTCATTTTGACCTTGGAGAATCTGGTGATTATGTGTCTTGGGGATGATCTTCTTGTGAAGTATCTTACTAAGATTTTTTGTATTTCCTGAATTTGAATGCTGAACTCTCTAGCTAGGTTGGGGAAGTTTTCATGGATGACATCATGAAATGTGTTTTCTAAGTTGGATCCTTTCTCCCCATCTCTTTCAGGGACACCAGTGAGTCATAAATTTGGTCTCTTTACATAATCCTGTATTTCTCAGAGGTTTTGTTGATTCCTTTTCATTTTTTTTTTTCTCTATTTTTGTCTGACTGTCTTATTTCAAAAAGCCAATCTTTGAGCTCTGAGATTCTTTCCTCCATTTGGTCTATTCTTGGTCTTTTCCTCCATTTGGTCTTTTCTGCTATTAATACTTGTGATTACATTATGAAATGTGATTATATTATGGAGTATAATCATAAGTATAATGTAATCACAAGTATTCTCGTAGTGTGTTTTTCATCTCTATCAGGTCAATTACATTCTTTTCTAGCCTGGCTATTTTTTTGTATGTCAGCTCCTGCATTGTTTTGTCATGATTCTTAGCTTCCTTGGATTAGGTTTCAACATATACCTGTAGCTCAATGATCTTTGTTCCTATACATATTCTGGAATTCTATTTTTTTTCATTTCCGCCATCTCAGCCTGGTTCAGAACTCTTGCTGGAGAGGTGATGTGGTCGTTTGGAGGAAAGAGGGCATTCTGGCTTTTTGATTTGTCAGTCTTGTTGTGCTGGTTCTTTCTTTGTGAGCTTATATTCCTTCAATCTTTGAGGCTGCTGACCTTTGGGTGGGTTTTTTTTCCTTTTTTCTATTTGATGACTGTGATGGTTTGATTGTGGTATAAGGTGGTTTCAGCCATGTAGCTTCATTTCTAGAAGATTTTAGGGGGCCAACACTCAGGTCCCAAGACTAAATGTGGGAGACTTGTATTGGCTCTGACTTTGTTCTCCTGCTCCTCGAGGTTAGGAATTCATTCTGTTGGGGAGTGGGGGCTGAGGTGCTCCTGGATTGCTGGCCACTATACTCTGATGGGTGGTGTTAGCCAAAGTGTTTTGTAATGCAGTGACAGTGGGATCCATCCTTGTTTGTACGTACCAGCAGCATCAGTAGTGGCAGTGCAATGGGGTGCACACTCATTGGCTGCAGCAGAGTGCTCTTGGGTGCTGGAGTATCTTCCTCTCTGCATATGTTCACCACAGTGGTGGAGGCAACACAGCTTGGGGTGACATGTGGCAACTGTGGATGTGGTTGCACTGGTGGTGGTGTTGGCTCAGGTGCTGGGTGTTGGTGGGTACGGGTCTGTTTGCCTTCTCTGTGCACTGCAAGCAGGAGTGCTTGCTCAGGGTCTGGGAGGATCTGCTGTTCTTTGACCCTAGTTTCACTCCTGGCATAGTGCTAGTGCAACCGTGGGGAATTGATGGGGGTGAGGCTGGCTGGCTTTGTGCCCTCCAAGGCTCCATTTGTGGTCGTAGTTGGCAGTGGGAGGAGGTGGCCTGCACTCCCACCGCAGGAGTGGCAGGGTGCAGTGCGTGCAGACTCATGTGCTGGTGAGGCAAGGAAAGCAAAACCCACCCATGCAGACATGTGCCAGCAAAGCAATTAAGGGAATTGCTGTGGGCCTGGGGGAAGCTTCAGTATGGGGAAGGAGCATGCAGGCTAGTGGATGGCCAGGGGCGTGGCCTCCACTGGAGCTCTCTGCTGGTCAGGCACGGCCCACCAGTGCAGAAGGTATGATGCAGGCTCCCAAGGCATCCGAGGATGCCCTGCAAGCAGGCATGGTTAGGCTGGGGACCTGGGAGAGGCCAGACCAAGGAGTGCTCAAGTCAGACCATCCCTATCTGATGGGCAAGACTGCCCTACAGAGTTCACAACTGACAGTTCTTCTAGGGTTAAAGTCTCCTATGGGAGGAAGTTGAGCCTGGGGTGGTAGCCATCCCTGGCTGTGGTCTGCTACAGATGTTCCTGCACCAAACTCTCTTTGCTCTACATAGCTGGCTTTCTGCCCCTACTACTACTCTAAGCAACTCGTCTTGCCAACTCATGTCCATGATGGGTGTAGGGTCTCCTCCTGCCTTGGTTTCAGAGGCGTGTGGCAAGAGTGGGTTACTCCTTGCCAGTTCAACTCACCCATTATCCCGGAGCCTTGAGGTCCAGGAACAAGTCTAGGTGTGTAGGTTTCCCAGCTTTCTCCTCCTTCAGCTCCACTTTTGTGTCTTCCCTCCATCCACTCTTGGTCACTTCCCTCTGGAGGTCTGTGAGGAGTGTGTTAGTTGTCTTGGTCTCTTGGTGGCAGCTGTTCCACCTGGCTACATCTAGTCAGTCATCTTGCCTCCACATTTCCCTCCTTCTCTTCTTCCTTTCTAGAAATTTCAGGAAAAGTTACGAATTAGAACTTCTAGGGCAGTGTAACACTTCAATATATTATTGTGCTTAGGAGAGTTTCAGATTACTTTTTAAGAAAGGCTAACTGTGGCAAAGTTGGGGAAGATAGCTCATAATGGCAACTCCAAAACTGCTACCATTATTGAGCTCCAACCAAAACTATAAAGATTTAAAAGCAAAATTCTAGCTTGCTTTATTTTTTCCTACATTTGTGTATATATTGGTCAAGGTTCCCCAGAGAAACAGAAATGATAAGATGTTTATAGCAATATAGGAAAAGATTTATTATCAGGGATTGGCTTATAATAATGTGAAGGCTGAGAAATCCTATAATCTGCTCTCTGCAAGCTGGAGAACCAGAAAAGCTTGTTGTATAGTTTAAGTCCAAGCCTGAAGGCCCAAGGGGAGCTAATACAAGTTTTTGTTTGTGTCTGAAGACCAGAGATACAGAAGTGTTGAATCAGACCATGAACAAGAGAAAATGGATGTCTCAGTTCAAGAACAGAGAGCGAATTCACCTTTTTCCTTTGCCTTTTGGTTCTCTTGGGAGCCCTCTATGAATTGGATGATGTCTACCCACACTTAAAAAAATATTATTATAAAGTCAATACATCTTATGAGGGTGATATTCTTTCTTGCTCTACCAATTCATATGTTAATCTCTTCCAGAAACATCACTGACACACCTGGAAGTAATGTTTTACCAGCTATCTAGGCATCCCTTAGCCAAGTCAAGTTGACATTTGAAATTAATCATTTTAAGTCCATCATTTGTCAACTTGGGACCCATCCATATCTTTTTAAACCATACTTAATCTTCAAATTGGATTAAAACAAGGTCATAATTCTGTCTAATATGATAATTATAGGTTAGATGATATTTGGGTACAACCAGAAATGGACTAATTCCTTCCCTAAAAGAAGAGGTGAAGTTGGCCAGGCACAGTGGCTCACGCCTGTAATCCCAGCACTTTGGAATGCTGAGGCAGGTGGATTACTTAAGGTCAGGAGTTCAGGACCAGCCTGGCCAACATGGTAAAACCCTGTATCTACCAAAATACAAAAATTAGCCGGCCATGCTGGTGCACACCTATAGTCCCAGCTACTCAGGAGGCTGAGGCATGAGAATCACTTGAACCCTGGAGGCAGAAGTTGCAGTGAGCCAAGATCATGCCACTGCACTCCAGCCTGGGTGAGGAAGTGAGACTCTGTTTCAATAAGTAAATAAATAAATATAAAAAAGTGGTTCAGTCTTTGAGTGATGTTTACTTTTTTCTGATATCCCACAACTAAAACACTGTGATGTGAAATGCACAACACTTAAAAAATATTGTTATAAAGTCAATACATCTTATGTTAAATGAAAAGGAAAAAAGAGGAAAGAAAGCAAATATATTTGTTTAATATGTGTGTGTGTGTGTGTGTGTGTGTGTATATATATGCAAACTTATTTATAACCAAATAAAGAGAAAATACTAACGACATTTACAGTCTTCGTTTCGGTGACTGGTCACATGGTCATAACTGGTATTTATAACCATCTTTTCCTATTACTCATTGTGTTCTACCTTTGCCTTCAATTGACAATTTTAGCTGGTAGGGTGACCCAAACCATTATTCTTGAAGGTGTGAGCCATTTGTTGTCTTGTCTTATTGGGTTGTTATACTTTTCCATTGACCTTAACCACAAGGTATGGTAATACTAAGAGATGCCCTAAGGGATCTCTTGTATTCCAGATATACTCTTCCTTACCTCTATTGGGAATAGTAGTCCACCCCAGCTGACCTCACAACTTCCTTTTTGGCCTGTTAACTAAGTCATGAGGAGCCGAAAATGGCTGGGTGGCAGTCTTAATTTTCAGTTCAATGAAATCATTGTCGTTTCGTTAGTGGAAGCATTCCTCCTTCTGAAACTAAGAGTTGTTGGCCAGCAGAGCATAAGGTTGCAAGATCAGGAAGCAAAAATTTTGCTAATGGGTCACTGGGGATAATGGTGAGTGGTGACACTCCAATTTTTACTCCTGGATTAATTGACTCATAAATCTTGGCTATTGGAGAAAGAGTACCATATATTGGACACTGATTCAGAGTACATACAGCCTTCCTGGGGAGGACTTTGACCCAGCCCTGCAAGGTATTGCTACCTAGCTGGTACTGTAACTGTGTCTTCAAAGGGCCATTTCATTATTCTATGAAGCCAACTGCTTCAGAAACATGGTAAGACCAATAAATTCCATGAGCATGGGCCCATTTCTTTACTTCTTTTGCTGTGAGTTGAGTTCTTTGATCAGACACAATGCTATATTGAATACCATGTTGGTGGATAAGGCTTTCTGTAAATCCACTAATGGTGGATTTGGCAGAAGCATTGTTTTCAGGGAAGGCAAATTTATATCCAGAGTAAATGTCTATTCCATTAAGGCTACAACACTGCCTCTTCTATGATGGAAGCAGTCCAATATAATCATCCTACCACCAGGTAGTTGATCACTCTGGGGAAAGGTGCCATAGTGGGTACTCAAAGTTGGTCTCTGCTGCTGGCAGCTTGGGCATTCAATGGTGGTTTTAGCCAAGTCAGCCTTGCTGAGTGGAAGTCCATATTGCTGAGCCATGCACAATCTCCATTCCTGCCACCGTGGCCACTTTGTTCACAAATCCATTGTGGAATGACAATGATGGCTTCACAAAGAGGCTGACTAATATCTACAGAATGAATCGTTCTATCCACTTGATTATTAAAACTCTTCTCAGTTGAGGTCAGCTTTTGTTGAACATTTTCATGGGGCACAAATAACTTCACATTGTTCACCCGTTCAGAGAAGTCTTTTCACATACCTCTCTTCTCCAAATTTCTTTGTCACCAGTTTTCAGTGGGTGACATCTAGCTGTTTCTTCTAAGCAAAGTGTACAACCAAGTGCATTGCCCAGAGTTCTGCCCAGTGGAAGGATTTCCTTTCACCACTGTCCTTTGGTGATGTCCTGGAGGAGGACTAAAGTGCCTTAAGTGTTCACTTTTTGGTATTCCTTCAGATCGCGCAGACAGAATCATTGGTAAACCAGGTCTAAGTCTTTTCTTCCTCTGTCAACTGATCATAAGAAACTCACCACGAGATCATAGGTGCAGGCCTGGAGAGAGAAGGCAGTGTAGCAGGAGTGGGGACCACAGGCATTAGGGCCACTTCTTTATGTAACTTACTTGTGTATTCAGACCCTGCTCAGGGCCTGTTCACCTATATTCTACTTCCAGATGATGATAGAATGTTGCAATGCATGCCTGATTTTATGGGTTGGTGGGTCAGATAATACCTCATTCATGATGGGCAGCTCAGGTCACATGGTAACTTGGTGGTCCATGGTCAAGGGTTCAGTCTCTACTAAGGCTGAGAGCTGTGTCTCAAAAGGAAAGTAGTTATCTGGAGATGATACAGGGCCTTGCTCTCAAATCCTTCTTATCATCTCTTTCTGGAACTTTAATTTCCCACTCATCTATGTTCAGCTCTTTAGTATCATCTTTTATAGTTTTCCCTCCTCTGCCCCAACATTCACCTACAGGGGCCTGCCAAAGGCTCCTAACAGCATTGCCTATCTGCCACTGACCAAACTTTCCAAGAAAGTTAAATGCATCCCAGAACATAGCTCAAGAAGATTTATAGGCATACAAAAATATCTAGTTACTGAACAGGGTAAAATTCAGTCTGTTATCCCATTAAAGCTTACAAGCCATCTTGTAGAGGTAAAGAGTAGAATGATAGATACCAGAAAGGTGTGTGTGGGAGAGAGGGAATGAAGAGAGGTTGCTTAATGGGCACAAACATACACTTACATAGAAGGTATAAGTTATAATGTTCGATAGTGGAATAGGGTGACTATAGGTAACAACAATGCCTTGTATATTTCAAAATAGTTAGATGAGAGGACTTGAAATGTTTCCAACACATAGAAATGATAAGTACTTGAGGTGATGGATATCCTAAATGCCCTGACTTGATTTTTACACATTCTATGCATGTAACAAAATATCACATGTACCCCATAAATATGTGCAAATATTATGTATCAATTTAAAAAAAGATTATAAGGCATGTGAAGTAGCAGGTAGAAAAGACCTAAAAGGAGGTCAATTGAACAAATCCAGAACTGATGTAGATGTTATAACTACCAGACAAGGACATTAAAACCATGATTGTAGCTGTATTTTATATGTTCAAAAAGTTATGTAGATGAAAGGTATAGAAAATACCTGAATGGAAATTCTCAGAGATGAAAGCAACAGTGTCTGAGATGAAAAATATAATGGATAGTGTATGAGTCAGGATTCTTCAGAAAAACAACATCAATAAGATATACACACACATACACATACAAATGCATGTATGTAATATGTGTGTATATATAGGATGCATAGATGTGATGTACATTTATGTGTGTGTGTGTATGTATACCAATTCCATAAAATAAAATCTCTCCCCCCATGTGTGTATATACACACACATACATGAAAGGTATACACAAACACATAGAGGGGAGGGAGATATTTATTTTAAGGAATTTGTTCATGCAACTGTGGGGACTGGCAAGTCTGAAATTTGTGGGGCAGAGCAGTAGGCTGGAAATTCTAGCAGGAGTTAGTGTTTCAGTCTTGGGTACAAATTCAGCCTGTAGATAGAATTCCTTTCTCCACGGAGGACTTCAGTTTTTTCTCTTAGTGCTTTCAGCTGATTGGATGAGGCCCACCCATGTTATGGAATATAATCTCCTTTACTCAATGTCTACCAGTTTAAATGTTAACACACATAAAAAGTACCTTCACAGGAGCATTCAAGATGCTGTCTGACCGAGCAACTGGGCATAGCCTAAAGTTGACACATAAAATAACCTGTCACAGATAAGATTAACAATAGGTTAGGCATTTCAGAAGAAAATGTTAGTGAACTTGAAGCCATAGCAATTGAAATGATTAAAACAGAAAGAGAGAAAAGAGAGAATAAAAAATAAGCAGTAAATCAGTGAACTGTAGGAAAAACTCATATATCGAATATATCTGTAATTAAAGTTCAATGGACATTTTCAATCTCTATTTACTTACCTTTTAGCAGAATTTGACACTGGGACTACTGTCTTTTCAAAATACTTCATTTTGTTGGTAACACATTGGGTTGGTTTTCCTTCTATCTGGTTGCTTATTCTTTGATTCTTTTTCCATTTCTTCTGCCCATCCTTAAGTGTTCTTTCTTAGGCTTCTTTCTCTTCCAACTCTACACACTCTTCTGGGTGACCTCACTCACTCCAATGGCCTCAGTTACCATCTCCATGCTTACTCAAAATAGTTTCTAGTTTTCTTCGATCCAGAACTCTCATGAACATTTGACTCCAATGCTGGGTTGCCTGAGGGATCTTTCCTTTTGATGTTTCTTAGGCATTAAAAACCCAACATAATCATAATGGAGTTCAACCTTCTTTCCCTAACTCCCAACCTGCTCACACCTCCACTTCCTGTTTTGCTGAAGGCATTCATTCCTCTCAACAAATCAGACTTCTGGCTATCATCTTCCACTTCTTTGACTTTACTTCCCATTAGTCACAAAGCCTTGCTAATTCGACCTCCTAAACATTTCTAGAATGTACATATTCCTTTATCTTCATTGCCATGAACTGAGGCTAGACAGCTGTCATCTCTCTCTTGGGTTATGGAAAAAACATTCTAATTGATTATCTGTCTCTAGGTTTCTCAGTTCCAATCAATTTGCTATATTGTAAAATGAAAATCTGACCATGTTATTCTTCTCCTTAAAATGCTTTAGTGCCTCTCACTTTATTTAGGCCAAAGTCCAAACTTCTTAGCATTCATTACAAGCATCTGTCCAATCTCCCATTCATTTTTCATTAACCCTTTCCCATCCTATGCTACAAGTTACAGTCATACAGAACTTAATATATAGTTATTGGATTAAATTGAAGGCATGAGTAGGCTTATGGGTCTACCTAAAACTATTTTCAAAATGACTTATGTCTGTGCCTTCTTATTTCATCAGATTCTCCAAAGAAGTTTAAGAATCTGGCTCATAGAGGCTAATTTGGTATGGCATGGGGTCAGGGTTCAGTTTCTGTACATATTCAAAACCTTTTTTTTTTTTTTTTTTTTTTTTTGCAGCCTTTTGACTCATGGAGAATAAGGGAGTGGCCACAATTGAGCCACTACAGCCACTGCAAGCTGATGAAGCTCTGATAGGGAAACTCCTTCAAAGGCAAATTAAGTTCTTCATTATCTTTCTTGAGGATGATTGCAATAGTTTAGCTAGTATTTCTGCTTTCTGTCTCCTCCAGTCTATCCTGCAGTCTGTTGGCAAAGTCACTAAAAAAGTGCAGGTCTGATCATGTCGTTCTTTGGCTAAAACTCTTTAATGACTCCCCTTGATTCTGAGGATGAAGTTGAAACTAGTTTTCACTGTGGCTGAGTCACTCTCTGGTCTGATTCCTGCCTGCTTCTCAATCTAGAGCTCTCACCATGCTCTTATTCCTTGTTTCAGCCACCCTAGCTGCCTGTACTTCCCCTAAAAGGCTAGGGGACTGTTTGTGGTTTTTATTCATTCCACCTGTCTGAAGCAATGCTGAAGTGACCATTTATTTCTCTATGGTTGTTCCTACTTCTATTATAGAGTTTGAAGGACTTGGGCGCCTGACACATAGAAGCTCTTTTCCTTACACCATATACAAAAAGTTAACTCAAGATGAAGTAAAGACTTAAATGTAAAACCCAAAACTATAAAAACCCTTGAAGAAACTCTAGGCAGTACCATACAGGGCATAGGCACGGGCAAAGATTTCATGATGAAAATGCCAAAAGCAATAGCAACAAAAGCAAAAATTGACAAATGGGATGTGATTAAACCAAAAAGCTTCAGCACAGCAAAATAAGCTATCATTAGAGTGAACAGACAACCAACAGCATGAGAGAAAATTTTTGCAGTCTAGCCATCTGACATAGGTCTAATATCCAGAGTCTACAAGGAACTTAAACAGGTTTACGAGAAAAAAAAAAAAAAAACCCAAACAATTCCCATTAAAAAGTGGGCAAAGGATATGAACAGACACCTTTCAAAATAAGACATACACTGGGCCAAAAGCATATGAAAAAATGCTCAACATCTCTGATAATTAGAGAAACGCAAATCAAAACTATGATAGATGTCATTTGACACCAGTCAGAATGACTGTTATTAAAATGTCAAAAAGCAACAAATGCTGGCAAGATTGAGAAGAAAAAAAACATTTCTACACTGTTGGTGGGAGTGTAAATTAGTTCAACCATTGTGGAAGAAAGTATGGTGGTTCCTAAAGGACCTAGAGGCAGAAATACCACTTGACCCAGCAATCCCATTACTGGGTATGTACCATATGTTTCTCGTATTTCATTACCTGACAGTCTTTTAAAAGAGTAGTCTGTACTCCATTGCTTTTTTTTTTTTTTTTTTTACTTTTTATTCCTTACCCATTACAATCTTCCTTTTGTCCTCATAATTTTACTGAAATTATTTACTCAGCATATGCATTACATCCTTTTTGCTATATTCAGTGCCTTTGTCTTTTGTATTTGTCTTCTTTCCTTTTGCTTATTCTACTACCATCTTATACTTAGCATGTCTGAAACTAAATATTCTAATATTTTCTTCTCAACAATTTTCCACCCATGAACATCTTTCTGCCAATTGTAAAACTAATCACAGAATCTAAAATCCTCAAAGTTATTTTCTGTCTTCTTATATGTTGAACTATTAAGTTTCTTCTTTTGTAACATATTTTTCTATTTTGCTTTGTTTGTACAGTTACAATGCTAGTTCACAATTTTTTCATTTCACTCATTCAACTTTGCAATAAACTTCTAGCTGTTTATTAGAAATGTAATGTAAACAACATATATTACTTTAAATTGTCTAGTAGACATTTAAAAACAAAAAGGAAAACTTAATTTTAATAATTTATTTATACCAATTTATCAAAAGTATTAGCATTTAAAAATACTTTAAAAAATGAAAGTCTTAAGATATTTTACTTTTTTTGGTTCTAATGTTTGAAATCTAGTTTGTATTTAACACTTAACAGCACATCTCAAGTGAGAATAACTGCATTTCCAGTCCTCAGTAGCTATATGTGATTAGAGGCTAGTCTATAGGACAGCATAGAGCATAGTTGACTTCTTCAACTCCAACTTTTTACTTTTTCCAATGGCATCTGCATTCCATCATCAGAGCAATTGTTTTTCAACGCTAATTGCATCACAAACATGATCTGAAAATATGAGGTTATTTTGAAAGAGAGAGAGAGGGAGAGATCATATTCACATGACTTATTACAGCATATTGTTAAAACTGTTCTATTTTATTATTTTTGTTAATCTCTTACTGTGCCTAATTTATAAGTTACAGTTATTTATGTATAGGGAAAAACATAGTATATGTAGGGTGTGGTATTATCTGTGGTTTCAGGCATCCACTGAGGGGCTTGAAATGTATCCCCTGCAGATAAGTGGGTACTACTGTACTTACCCAACATTATGTAGCCCCCTTCTCATTGACAACTTAGATACAAATGCAGATGCTTTGCTTAAGATATTGTGCATGTATTATGATACCTAACCTCAACTAGAATCTCCTTCTAAACTTTTTCTGAGATTGGTACAAAAAAGGTATACATTTCCAAAACTTGACCTTTTATTACTTTTACAACATTTATTAATACATTTGTTAAGCAATTTAGAAATATAAATACATATTTCATAAGTCAATATGCTTGTACCATAGAAAACTTAAAAAACTGAGTGAAAAAAATTAAATGACTTGATCTAATATATTTTTTGTTCCCCTTTTAACTCTTCTCTCTCTTTGTGACCAAACTCAGCCTATGAGTTAAGTATAAATTACGATGTGTATGGGTGCAATTATTTGAGTAAATTGCATCCAATTTATGAAATATGTGGAGAAGAAAGAAATTTATTTTAGTGTGAGATAAATGGTCTGATATATTTTGTACCTGAATGTAACACTCTCATAAATAAATATTTGAAAATTGGATATTATTTATCACCTATACCATTTATGTCATACAAATTTGTAAAATGTTCTTACTTGTAAATGGGTTGTAGTCTTCAAATTGATGACACAGAAAACTTCTGTACTCTTTACAAGTGGGAATTTATTACTAAACTTTTTCATCCTCCCACTATTTCTCATAAATGCATCCACTGTATTTATGTAGCTTCATGCATGGCAAGTTTTCTAAATAAGTCTTAGTCCTGGTCACCTTATTCATCTAAAGTGTTTGTTGAAGATAATCACTGAGATTTGTTGAATATAATCACTGAGATTTATTCCTCACTAAACTTAAACCATTTGAGGTTTCAGTTTTTAGGTCTTGAGCCATTTGGTCTTCCTTATCTCATGCATCAGATCATTCTCCAAGTAAACACTAGAAGTGGCATTCTAATTAATACTGGACTGATTGGAATAATGACCTTACTTTATGCAGAGTACTCCCTTTAATTGTTAATAGCTTCATGTTGTTTTTACATATCTCATTTATTACCATAACAACCAAATTCTTGCCATAATATTGACCACAATTCATTTATCTTTTGCAAACTTTAGTTTTTATTACATTTCAGATAAAGTTTAATTTGTTCTTTGGTGTTATTATAATTTTTTTATTTATTAAAAGGGGTATTTATATGTTTGAAAATTCTTTGTTTTAAAATATGTATAGATTCTGTATCTTAAATCATCTTTGACTTTAACTAGGACTGCATTAAAATGGTAAATTTAGAAGAGGTTAAGATCTTTTATTCTTCACATTGCTTTAATTTCCTCCAATTTTTGTATCCTTTAAGATGTTTGCTATTTCTACACTAATGGAAGTAAAATATATAAGTCAAATCATTGGAGAATCTGGCATTAACTGTGTGTGCAGAGTGGATTAACTGCAATATTAGCTTAAATCTTAATTAAAATCTCACACAAAAGTCCTTAATAATATAGATGACTATTTTGTAACTTGTTTGAGATTGCTTTATTTAAAAAAAGAGATAGAAATTTTGGAAAAAGTGATCTCATTTTGTAAATTAAGAGAATGCCTCTGTCTGGTTATTTCACAATGTTTCTAAAATTATTTAAACTCTAAAGAAATTCGGCAGTGAAATGAAATGGGTTTATTATTAATATTGTAGAAAGAAGCCTGCATATAAGCCTTATGACTGTTTATGAGGAAACTTTTTTAACAAAAGGATGTTAAAAAATAGATGAGGAGAGGAGAAACATGAGAATTTGGGCAGCCTTTTCTCCTAACTTTAGGATTACATTATCATCAATGATATCTTAGTTTTTAAAGTATTTCAATTATCCCACTTTTTAGTGCAGAATTGTAGCGATAATTATACCTGAAGTGGAGGTAAAATCCAATCTAATTTGCCCAGCTCCAGCTGGACCCCATTTTTCTGAGAAATGTATAGTTCTGAGAAGTTTTTTTTTTTTTTTTTTTTTTTTTTATAAGATAGGTTTTTACAGTGAAGCTTCGTATACATGCTTGTTAAAAATGTAAGGCTTTTTTTAAATTTTTATTTTCATTTTTTTTTTTAATTTTTTGAGATGGAGTCTCACTCTGTCACCCAGGCTGGAGTGCAGTGGTGCAATCTTGGCTCACTATAATCTCCACCTCCTGGGTTCAAGCAATTCTCCTGCCTCAGCCTCCGAGTAGCTGGGACTACAGATGCATCCCACTATGCCCGACTGATTTTTGTATTTTGTATTTTTAGTAGAGATGGCATTTCACCATATTGGTCAAGTTGGTCTTGAATGCCTGACTTTGCGATCCGCCCACCCCGGCCTCCCAAAGTGCTGGGATTACAGGAGTGTGCCAGTGCGCCCGGCCAAAAATGTAAGTTTTATATGTCTAACTTAATGGAGATAATTATTTATCAAGTCCCCCTAAGCTCCTATTTCTAAAACATATTACATTGTGGTTACATAGTTTTAAAAATTTGTATAAATTTATGGGGTGCCAGTGCAATGTCGTTACATGCATAGATTATGCAGTGGTCAAGTCAGAGCTTTCAGGTATCTATTCACCAAATTTCATTAATTATACTCATTAAGTAATTTCTCATCATTCACCCCTCCCAACCCCCCGCGCCCATCTGAGTCTTCTCCATTATCTATCATTATCCATCGTTCTACCCTCTATGTCTATGTGCTCATGGTTTTTTAGCACCCACTTATGAGTGACAATATGTGATATTTAACTTTCTGTGTCTGACTTGTTTCGCTTAAGATAATGACCTTCAGTGTTATCCATGTTGCTGCTAAAAATACGATTTCATTTTTTTCTATGACTGACTAATATTCCATTGTGTATATATACTACATTTTCTTTACCCAGTTTTCCATTGATGGACACTTAGGTTAATTCTATAACTTTGCTATTGTGAATAATGCTGTGACAACATATGAGTGCAGGCATCTTTTTAATAAATTGATATCAAGCAGTGGGATTGCTGGATCAAACGATGATTCTACTTTTAGTTCTTTGAGAAATCTCCATACTGTTTTCCATAGAGGTTGTAACAATTTACATTTCCACCAACAGTGTATAAGACTTCCTTTTTCTCTACAACCTTGCCAACATCTGCTATTTTCTCTTTTTAATAATAGCCATCTTTACTGGGGTAAGATGATATCTTGTAGTTTTAATTTGCATTTCTCTGATGATTAGTGATGTTGAGCATTTTTTCTTATACCTGTTAGCCATTTGTATGTCTTGTTTTGAGAAATGTCTATTCATGTCCTTTGTTCACTTTTTAAAAATATATACTTCTAACTTTTAGGTTCAGGGGTACATGCGAAGGTTTGCTGTGTAGGTAAATTCCTTTCCTGGGGGTTTGTTGTACAGATTATTTCATCACACAGGTATTAAGCACAGTAGCCAATAGTTATCTATTCTGCTCCTCTTCCTCCTCCCAACCTCCACCCTCCACCCTCACGTAGACTCTAGTGTCTGTTGTTTCCTTCTTTTTGTTCATAAGTTCTTATCATTTAGCTCCCACTTATAAGTAAGAACATGTGGTATTTGGTTTTGTGTTCCTGCATTAGTTTGCTAAGGACAATAGCCTCCAGCTCTATCTGTGTTCTTGCAAAAGACAAAATCTCATTTCTTTTTATGACTGCATAGTATTCCAGGGTTTATGTGTACCACATTGTCTTTATCCAATCTCACTGATAGGTGTTTAGGTTGATTCCATGTCTTTGCTATTGTGAATAGCACTGCAATGAACATCCATGTGCATGTGTCTTTATGGTAGAATAATTTATATTCCTCTGGATATACACCCAGTCATGGGATTGCTGGGTTGAATGATAGTTCTGCTATCAGCTCTTTGAGGAATTGCCATACCGCTTTCTACAATGATTGAACTGGTTTACACTCCAACAAACAGTGTAGAAGTGTTCCCTTCTCTCCACAACCTTGCCGGCATCTGCTATTTTTGGACTTCTTAATAGCCATTCTTACTGGTGTGAGATGGTATCTTATTGTGTATTTGATTTGCATTTCTCTAATGGTCAGTGATATTGAGCCTTTTTTCATATGCTTGTTGGCTGCATGTATGTCTTCTTTTGCATAGTGTCTGTTCATGTCCTTTGCCCACTTTCTAATGGTGTCATTTGTTTTTGTAAATTTGTTTAAGTTTCTTACATATGCTGGTTATTAGACCTTTGTCAGATGCATAGTTTGAAATATTTTTCCCAATCTATAGATTGTCTGTTTACTCTGTTGATAGTTTCTGTTATGCAGAAGCTCATATGTTTAATTAACTCCCACTTTTCAATTTTACTATTGCTTTTGGTCTCTTTGTCGTGAAATCTTTGCCTCTTCCTATGTCCAGGATAGAATTGCCTAGGTTGTCTTCCAGAGTTTTTATGGTTTTAGATTTTACATTTAAGTCTTTCATCCATCTCGAGTTGATTTATTTATTTGATGTTAGGAAGGAGTCCAGCTTCAATCTTCTGCATATGGCTAGCCAGTTATCCCAGCATCACTTATTGAATAGGAAGTCTTTTCCCCATTGCATTTTTTTGTCAACTTTGTTGAAGATCAGATGTTCATACATGTGTGGCCTTTGGCCTTATTTCTGGGCTCTCTATTCTGTTCCATTGACCTACATGCCTTTTTTGTACCAGTACCATGCTGTTTTGATTACTGTAGCCCTGTAGTATGATTTGAAGTCAGGTAATGTGATGCCTCCAGCTTTGTTCTTTTTCCTTACTATTGCCTTGGCTATTCAGGCTCTTTTTTAGTTCCATATGAATTTTAAATAGTTTTTTTCTAGTTCTATGAAGAATGTCAATGGCAGTTTGACAAGAATAGCATTGAATCTGTAAATTGATTTGAGCAGTATAGCTATTTTAATGATATTGATTCTTCCTATCCATGAGCATGGAGTGTTTTTCCATTTGTTTGTGTCTTCCCTGATTTCTTTGAGCAGTGTTTTGTAATTCTCATTGTAGAGTTCTTTCACCTGCCTGGATAGCTGTATGCCTAGGTATTTTATCTTATTTTTAATGACAATTGTGAATAGGATTGCCTTTCTGATTTGGCTCCTAGTTTGATTGTTGGTGGTGTAAAGGGAATATTTTGTACATTGATTTTTGCATCCTGAAATTTTTACTGAGGTTGTTTATCAGCTGAAGGAGTTTTGGAGGTTATGATACTATGGGATTTCCTAGATATAGAATTATGTTATCTGCAAACAGGGATAGTTTGAATTCCTCTTTTCCTATTTGGATGCCTTTTATTTCTTTCTCTTGCCTGATTGCTCTAGCTAGGACTTCCAATACTATGTTGGATAGAAGTGGTGAGAGAGGGCATCCTTGTTTGTACTGGTTTTCAAGATAAATGTTTCCACCTCTTGCCCATTCAATGTAATGTTGGCTGTGGGTTTGTTATAGATGGCTCTTATTATTACAGGTGTGCTCCTTCAATATCTAGTTAATTGTGAGTTTAAAACGTGAAGTGGTGTTGAATTTCATAGAAAATCATTTCTGTGTCTATTGAGATAATCATGTGGCTTTTGTCTTCAGTTTTGCTATGTGATGAGTCACATTTATTGATTTGTTTATGTTGAACCAACTTTGCATTCTGGGGATGAAGCTTACTTTATTGTCATGAATAAACTTTTCGTTTTGCTGCTGGATTCAGTTTGCCATATTTTGTTGAGGATTTTTACATTGATGTTTATTAAGGATATTGGTCTAAAGTTTTCTTTTTTTGTTGTGTCTCTGCCAGGTTTTGGTATCAAGATGATGCTGGCCTCATAGAATGAGTTGCAGAGGAGTCCCTCCTTCTCCTTTTTTGGGAATAGTTTCAGCAGGAATGGTACCAGCTCTTCTTTGTACGTCTGATAGAATTTGACTGTAAATCCATCAGGTCCAGGGCTTTCTTTGGTTGGTAGACTTTTTATTACTGATTCTATTTCAGAGCCTGTTATTGGCCTGTTCAGGGAATCTATTTCTTCCTGGCTCATTTTTGTAACAGTGTATGTGTCCACAAATTTATTTATCTCTTCTAAGTTTTGTAGTTTGTGTGCATAGAGGTGTTCATAGTAGTTTTTGATGGTTGTTTTTATTTCTATGAAGTCAGGAGTAGCATTCCCATCATCATTTCTATTTATGTTTGTTTGGATTTTGTCACTTTTCTCCTTTGTTAGTCTAGCTAACAGCCTATCTTATTATTTTTTTCAGAAAACCAACTCCTGGATTTGTTGATCTTTTGAATTTTTTTTTGTGTCTCGATTTCCTTCAGTTCAGCTCTGATTTTTTTTTTTTTTTACTCTTCTAACTTTGGGGTTGATATATATGTTCTTGCTTCTCTAATTCTTTCAGTTGTGATGTTTGGTTGTTAAATGGAGATATTTCTAACTTTTTAATGTGGACATTTATTACTATAAATTTTCTTCTTAACACTGCTTTACCTGTGTCCCAGAGATTCTGGTATGTTGTATCTTTGTTCTCATTACTTTCAAAGAACTTTTTGATATCTGCTTTAATTTTATTTTTTACCCAAATGTCATTCAAGAGCATCTTGTTTAATCTTTATGTAGTTGTGTGGTTTTTATAGTCTTGAGTTCTATTTTTATTGTGCTCAAAGTGTTAAGTATGATTTTATGATTTTGTTTCTTTTGCACTTGTTGAGGATTATGTCCAATTATGTGGTCAATTTCAGAGTGTGTGCCATGTGGCAATCAGTGAAATGTATATTCTGTTGTTTTTGGGGTGGAGAGTTCTGTGAAAGTCAATCAGATTGATTTGATCCAATGTTGAATTCAGGTCCTGAATATCTTGGTTAATTTTCTCCACTGATGATTTATTACTGTCAGTGTAGTGTTGAAGTCTTCCACTATAATCGTATGGGAGTATATGTGTGTTTTTAGTTCTCTATGAACTTTCTGTGTGAATCTGGGTGGTCCTATGTTGAGTGCATATATATTTAGGATAGTTCTTTTTGTTGAATTGAACCCTTTATGATTATGTAATGCTATTCTCTGTCTTTTGTGATATTTGTTGGTTTGAAATCTGTTTTTTTCTGAAATTAGAATTGAAGCCCATACTTTTTTCTCTTTTCCATTTGCTTAATAGGTTTGCCTCCATTCCTTTATTTTGAGCCTATGAGTGTCATTACATGTGAGATGGGTCTATTAAAGACAGCATACCATTGTTGCCCTCTTTCTTTTTTTTTGTTTTTGAGATGGAGTCTCCCTCTGTCGCCCAGACTGCAGTGCAGTGGCACGATCTCGGCTCACTGCAAACTCCCCTCCCGGGCTCACGCCATTCTCCTGTCTCAGCCTCCCAAGTAGCTGGGACTACAGGAGCCCACTACCATGTCTGGCTAATTTTGTTGCCCTGTTTTTAATGGGATTATTTGTTAAGTTGTTTGAGTTTTTGTGTATTTTGGTATTAGTCCCCTGCTAAATCAATAGTTTGTAAATATTTTCTCCCATTTTACAAGTTGTCTGTTCACTCTGTTGATTATTTCTTGGGCTGTGCAGCAACTTCTTAGTTTAATTAATTCCCATTTGCCTACTTTTTAAATTGCCTATGCTTTTGATGTTTTAGTGATAAATTCTTTGCCCCAACCAATGCTTATAAGAGTTATCCTTAGATCTTTTCTTAGTGTTTATTTAAACAGTTTTGGGTTGTACATTTAAGCCTTTAATCCATCTTGAGTTAACTTTTGTATATGATGAGAGATGCGGTACAGTTTTATTCTTTCACATCTGGCAATCCAGTTTTTGCAGCACCATTTATTGGTTTTTAACTCAAGTGACTTAATTTAATATAAGCTTTATCAAGTATACATTTTACTTAATAGATTTGTCATAAATGTTTTGTTGTTTTTGGCAATATGCAGAGATGAACTTAAAAGTCTGGTTTTATCTAAAGAAAAATGAAAGCTTACTTGATAATCTTAAAATTTATTCTTTTTCTAATTGAATTGCTTGGAATATATTATTTTGTACTTACCATCTTAACTCCCAAAGTACGTATTATGCTCTTAATGGAATCTCTTGATTTTACAGAAAGAAATTCTTACTTGATTAGTGTCTTTGTTTGTGTGGTTATAACAAAATGCCATAGACTGGGTGATTTGTAAAGAACAGAAATTGATTTCTTACAGTTCTAGAGGCTGGGAAGTTCAAGATGAAGATGGCAGCATTTGGTTTGTTGAAGACTTTCTTGCTATATCCTCACATGACAGAAGGCACAATAGGGGTCAAAGTCAGCTCCCTCCGGCCCTTTTTATTCGACACTAATTCATTCATGAGAATGAAGCCCTCATGACTTAGTCACTTTCCAAAAGGCTGTACTGCTTAGCAGCACCATAATGGGGGTTAAGTTTCAACACATACATTTTGGGAATCATTTAGGCCATAACATCTAGAAAAGTCCAACTTATAAACCTTGCCTGATCTGAAGGAATAAAATGTTGACATATACCAGAGCCTACAAAATGAACTGCAGAGAAATTGTCAGGTATGTCTTTATTTGGCACATTTATAATTTGGCATGCTCTATTTTTCATAAGCTTCTACTAGATAACAAAAATAAGTTATGATCCTTCAAAAAATCTGAAGATGTTTTAACATATAAGGTTTTTCTGATAATCATATATAAGACTCATATTTCATTTTAATTTGTGTTTGAATTTTAATGTAAATTCATAGTAGACAATATAAAAACAGTTAATCTTAGAGTTACAGTTTTATGAATGTTTGAATAAAAAATGACATATCACAGATTGATAAATAAGATACCATCAAGCATGAAACGTTTTATTTTTGAAATAAGTAAAAATGTTTCAAAAGAATAGAGAAATATAATGATGCTTAAAGCTTCTATATTTGATCAAATTTAATTTGCTGTTGATTCTGTGTTTCACTATTGATTTATATACCTCAAAGTAAGACAAAACATTGCCAATAACCACCACATACCATAGATTGAAAGAATTGTCTTAATTTCAAGTTATTAAAATGTCAAAAAGAGCCATTGTAAAATTGATTAAATAGAGTATTTTTGTGTAATTTTCTAATCTATCCATTGAGATTTGTTCCATTAAATGTTTTAACTTTTTGATTAAGGCTTAACAGTAGTGAATAAATGTGAAATAAAAAAGTATGTTTAATTTTTTAAACCTAAATTTTGATTTGCCTGATTTTAAAGTAAGAGAAAGATAATGACTGTCTAGATTTGTTAAAATAAATAATTTTGAAAAAGAAAGCACACTAAGTTTAGGTATCTATTTGCTGTAAACTCTTATGTCAATAATTTACTTATCTCTCTTCCACTAGGAATTGACATAGAGGTTTCAATAAGAAAAAAAAAAAAAAAAAAGGAAGCCAAACCAGTAAGACCTTGTCATGGGGTAGCACATTTTTTTCTTGTAGGATCAATAGAACTTGTATCTTATAGGGAGTGTATAAGTTGTAGATAAAATAAAGTAAAAGAATAAATAAAATAAAAACTTTAAAGTAGAATTTCTTTGCCTTTCTATAGAATTTTAGAATTCCTTTAGTATCTTAATATGACTCACCATGCTAAATTCCTGTAAAGGAGCCTGTGAAGTTGATAACTTTCAGCAATTCACTTAGAATATCTGAACTCAGTTTTCGCATCTCTAAAATGGATAAAATATCTATTTCATAAAATTCTTGTGAAGATTTAATAAAATATGTGTAGGTATTTATGCATGTCTAACCCATAGCATGCACTCAGCAATAGGTATCTATTATACATATCTATTAATGCTTATTGACATGTCACTGCAGAAGATGAAAATTTAGAGTGTATTTTATTTGTCTAGGTCATACAGGTTGTTAAGTAATAGAGTTGAGTCTAGCGATTAAAGTCCCTGACCCCTGTTGTTACCTCCCCAGATCTTTCACATGATCATACTCCCTCTGTGATCCATGGACACATTTTTGAAATGCTTCATTTTGAAGAAAAGATATGTTATTTTGAAAAGCATGGGTTTAGCAACCACACAAACCTGACTTTAAATCCAAGTTTTAACATCTACGGGTATGTGACCCTGGAAAAGTTACTTAGTATCTTATTTTTTACATTCATGAAAGAACCTCAAATTTCTCTTTTATTAAAGAAAGAGAAGAATCTACCTTATGGTTGTTGAATATATAAATGTGCATATAAATATAGATAGCTAGATATTGGAGTAAATATTTATACAGAAATGGCCTAGTAGAGTGAATGCCTAACACATATGATTAGACATTTTAAAAAATTGTGGGTGCATAATAGCTGTACAAATTTATGGGGTACATTTGATGCTTTGATACAGGCATACAGTGTGCAATAATCGAGTCCGGGTAGTTAGGGTACCCATAACCTCAGGCATTTATGATTTCTTTGTGTTAGGAACACTCCAGTTTCACTCCTTTAGTTATTTAAAATATATAATACATTATTTTTAACTATATTTTCCCTATTGTACTACTGAACACTAGATCTTGTTCATTCTATCTAACTGTATTTTTGAATGCATTAACCAACTACTCCTTATTTACCCTCCTGCACTTCTCTTCCCAATCTCTGGTAGCCATCATTCTACTCTCTATTTCCATGAGTTCATTTTTTGTTGTTGTTGTTGTTGCTTTTGCATGCAATATTGGTGTTTCTGTAGCTGGCTTATTTCAGCTACAGAATAGCTGGAATGGATATAAGATAATATCTTCCACTTTCATCTATGTTGTTGCAAATGAAATGATTTCATTCTTTTTTATGACTGAATAATATTCCATTGTGTATTTGTACCATATTTTCTTTATCCATTCCTCTATTGATGGACACTTAGGTTGATTCCATATCTTGGCTATTGTGAGTAGTGCTGCAATAAACATGGGAGGGCAGATCTCTGTTATGCTAATTTCTTTCTCTTGAATATACCCAGAAGAGAGATTGTTGGATCATATGGTAGTTCTATTTTTAGGTTTTTGAAGAACCTTCATAGTGTTCTTCATAGTGATTGTACTATGTACACTCTGGCCAACAGTATGTGAGAGTTCCCTTTTCTCCACATCTTCACCAGCATTTCTTATTGCCTGACTTTTGAATATGAGCCATTTTAACTGGAATCAAATGATATTTCATTGTAGTTTTGGTTTGTATTTCTTTGATGATTAGTGATGTTTTGTGTCTTTTTGTATGTCTTTGATGATTTGTATGTCTTCCTTTGAGAAATGTCTACTCAGACCTTTTGCCCATTTTTAATCAGATCATTATTATTATTATTATTATTATTATTATTATTATTATTTGCTAGTGAGTGGTCTGAGCTTCTTAGCTTTCTGGTTATTATTCCCCTGTCAGATCGGTGTTTTGCAAATATTTTCTCCCATTCTGTGGGTTGTCTGTTCACTTCATTGATTGTTTCCTTTGCTGTGCAGAGGTTTTTTAACTTGATGTGATCCCATTTGTCCATTTTTGGTTTGGTTGCCTGTACTTTTGAGGTGTTACTCAGGAAATCTTTGCCCAGACCAATGCGTTGGAGTGTTTCCCCAATGTTTTCTTATAGCAGCTTCATAATTTGAGGTCTTAAATTTAAGTCTTTAATCCATTTGGATTTTAGTTTTGTATATGTTGAGAGATAGGGGTCTAGTTCCATTCTTCTGCATATGGATATACAGTTTTCCCAGCACAATTTATTGAAGATACTTTCTTTTCCCCAATATATGTTCTTGGTACATTCATCAAATATGAGTTGAATTTAGATGCAAGGATTTATTTTTGGGTTCTCTATTCTGTTTCACTAGTTTATGCATCTGTTTTTATGCCAGTACCATGATGATTTGATTACTATAGTTCTGTAGCATAATATAAAGTCAGGTAATGTAATGCTTCCAGCTTTGTTCATTTTGCTCAGAATAGCTTTGGCTGTTTTGGGTCTTTTGTGGTTCCATATAAATTTTAGAATTGTTTTTCTATTTCTTTGAATAATGTATTCGTTTCGATAGGGATTAAATGGAATCTGTAGATTACTTTGAGTAGTATAGACATTTTAATAATACTGATTCTTCCAGTTCATGAGCATAAAATATCTTTTCATTTTTTGGTGTGTCCTCTTCAGTTTCTTTCATCAATGCTTTATGATTTTCATTGTAGAGATCTTTCATTTATTTGGTCAAGTTAATTCCTAGGTATATTATTTTAATTGTAGCTACTGTAAATGATATTAGTTTCTTCATTTCTTTTCAGATTGTTTAGTATTGGCATATAGAAATATACTGATTTGTGTATGTTGGTTTTGTATCCTGCAACTTTACTGAATTTGTTTATCAGTTATAATAGTTTTTATTTTTTTGGTGGAATCTTTAGATTGTCCCAAATATAAGATCTTACTACCTGCAGACAAAAATAAGTTGACTTCTTCCTTTCTAATTTGTATGCCCTTTCTTTCTTTCTTTCGTTTAATTGCTCTAGCTAGGACTTTAGTACTATGCTGAATAAAAATGGTGGAAGTAGGCATTCTTATCTTGTTTTAGAACTTAGAGAAGGCTTTTAGATTTTCCCTGTTCTGTATGACACTAGCTGTGGGTTTGTAATATACGGGTTTTATCATGTTGAAGTATGTTCTGTCTACCCAATTTTTTGAAAGTGTCTACCATAAAGTGATATGAATTTTTCTTATGCAAATGGATGCCTTGTGAAAAATGTTTCTCTTATCTTCCTTTCTTTTATAGAGATAGGATTTTGCTATGTTGCCCAGGTTGGTCTCAAACTCCTGGCCTCAAAGGATCCTTCTGCCTCAACCTCCCAAAATGTTGGAATTATAAGCATGAGCTACTACTGTGCCAGGTCTGATGCTGAAGTTTATCAGTTGATTTTTCTTGGCATCTACTAAAATGATCAAGTGGTTTTTGTCCTTCATTCTGTTGATGTGATGTATCACATTTTAAAATTTGCATATGTTGAACCAATCTCACATTTTTGGGATGAATCCTACTTGGTCATGATAAATGATCTTTTTAATGTGTTGCTGAATTTGGTTTATTAGTATTTGTTGAGAATTTTTGCATTTGTGTTCATCAGGAATATTGGCTTGTAGGGTTTTTTTTTGTTGTTGTAATTGTAGATTTGTCTGGTTTCAGTATTAGTGTAATGCTGGCCTTGTGAATGAGTTTGGAAGTATTCCCTCCTTCTCAAATTTTTGATGTAGTTTGAGTATGATTGATATGTTTTCTTCTTTAAATGTTTGGTAGAATTTAGCAGTGAAGTCATTGGGTCCTAGGCTTGTCTTTGATGGGAGACATTTTATTACTGTTCTATCTCTTTACTTATTACTGGTCTATTCAGGTTTTGGATTTCTTCATGGTTCAAACTTTGCAAGTTATAATGTGCTTAGGGATTTATCTGTTTCTACTAGTTTTTCTAATTTATTGGCATATAGTTGTTCACCATAGTTTTTAATGATCCTTTGGATTTCTGTGGTATCAGTTGTAATGTCTCCTTTTTCATCTCTGGTTTTATTTATTTAGTATTTTTCTGTTTTTTTTTTCCTTAGTTAATGTGGCTACGGGTTTGTCAATTTTGTCTATCTTTTCACAAAAGATTTTGTTTATCTTTTTGTTTTATTGATCATTTATTGTTTTTAGCCTAAATTTTATTTATTTTGCTCTGATCTTTATTACTTATTTTCTTCTACTAATTTGAGTTTTCATTGCTTTTGTTTTTCTAGTTCTTTAAGACGCATTGTTATATTGCTTATTTGAAGTTTATCTGTTTTTTTGGTATATGTTTGTTGCTTTAAAGTTCCCTCTTATCATTAGTTTTGCTGCATCCCAAGAATTTGGTACGTGTGTTTCCATTTTTACTTGTTTCAAGAAACTTTAAAAATTTCTTTCTCAATTCCTTCACTGACAGAAAGATGACAGAAAGGAAGAAAGAAAAACACTTTTTGTGTAAAAGTAATTTTCTCTGATAGTATGTTTTAATTTCTTGTTTTAAAAATATCTGTGTATTTATTACAGGTTTTTTTATGTTTACCATGAGGTTTGCAAATAACATCTTATAACCAAATATTTTAAACTGATGACAAGTTAACTTTGATACAAGGAAGTGAAATAAAACAAATAAGCAAAGAGACTACTAAAAAACTCTACACTTTAACTCCATCCTCCTGCTTTTTGACTTTTTGTCATCTCAATTTATATATTTTTATATTGTCAATCTCTTAAAAAGCTGTAGTTATTAATTTTTGGTAGGTTTGTCTTTTAGTCTTCCTACTAAAGATCTGAGTATTTTACACACTGCAATTATAGTTTTAAAGTATTCCATATTTGTCTGTGTACTTATTATTATCAGTGATTTAGTTTTATACCTTTAGAGGATTTCTTATTGTTCATTCACATCTTTTTCTTTCAGATTGAAGAATTCCCTTTAGTATTTCTTGTAAGACACATCTGGTATTTGATAAAATCTCTCAGCTTTTGTTTTCTGTGAAAGTATTTATTTCTCCATGTTTGAAGGATAATTTTGCTGGATAAAATATTCTAGGTTGAGTTTGTTTTCCTTCAGCACTTTGAATATGTCATTTCACACTGTCCTAGCTGGTAAGGCTTCTGCTGAGACATATCAGAGTTCCTTCATATGTTATTTGCTTCTTTTCTCTTGTGGCTTTTAGGATTATTTTATTCTTGCCCTTTGAGAGTCTGACTATTATATACCTTGAGATCTTCTTTTTTGGGTTGAATCTTATTGATATTCTGTGACCTTCTTGTACCCGGGTATTCATATCTTTCTCTGTGTTTGAAAAGTTCCCTGTTATTATTTCTTTGAATAAACTTCTCTCTCTCTCTCTGTCTCTCTCTCCCCTTCCTCTTTAAGGCCAACAACTCTTAGATTTGACCCTTTGAGGCTGTTTTTTAGATCTTGTAGGTGTGCTTTCTTCTTCTTTATTCTCTTTTCTGTCTTCTCCTCTGACTGTATTTTCATAGAGCCTATCTTCAGGTTTACAAATTCTTTCTTCTGCTTGATCAATTCTGCTTGCTAAAGACTTTGCATTTATTTTTCAAGTTGTCAATTTAATTTTTAGGCTCCCAAATTTCTGCTTGATATTTTAAAAAATTAATTACTCTTTGTTAAATTTCTCTGGTAGAATTCTGAATTCCTTGTCTGTGTTATCTTGGAGTTTGTTTAGCTTCCTCAAGACAGCTATTTTGAAGTCCCTGTCTGAAAATTCATATATCTCTGTCACTCCGACATTGGCTATTGATTTATTGTTTAGTCTGTTTGGCGAGGTCATGTTTTCTTGGATGCTCTTGATGTTTGTGGACATTAATTGATGTCTAGGCATTGAAGAGCTAGGTATTTATTCCAATCTTTACAGTTTGGACTTGTTTGCACCCATCCATATTAGGAAGGCTTTTCAAGTATTCAAAGGGAATTGAGTGTTGTGATCTAAGATTTTGGTCAATGCAGCCATATCTACATTAGGGGGCACCCCAAGCCCAGTAATGCTGTGACTCTACAAGAGTCACAGAGACTCCTAGTGGTACCACTTTGGTGGTGGTTTGGATAAGATCTGAGAGAATTGCCTGGATTACCAGGCAGAGACTCTTGTTCTCTTCCCTTACTTTCCCCCAAATAAATGGAGTCTCTTTGCTGAACTGTCTGGAGTTGGCACACCTATGGCCATCATGACTGGGACCCTGTTGTGTCTGACCTATAACCAGCACAGGACTGGGTCTTGCTCAAGGTCTGTGGTGACTATTGCCTGGCTAAAGCTGATGTTTATCAAGGGCCAAGGGCACTTTGGTCAGGAGGTGGTGAGTCTAGCCAGGCTTGTGTCTTTCCCTTCAGGTAGGCAAGTTCTCTTCTGGCCCAGGGTGGGTCTAGAAATGCTGTTCAGGAGCTAGGGCCTAGAGTCAGGGGCTTTAGGGCTCTTCTTGGTGTTTATTTTACTGTGGCTAAGCTGGTACCCAACTTGTAAGACAAAGTCCACTGTATTCTTCCCTCTCTTTTCCCCAAGCAGAACTCTTCCCCCAAGCTGCACTGCCGAGAGTTCTGGGAGGGGTGACATGAGTAATCTCTTAGCTGCCACGGCTGGTGTTACACTGGGTCACATGCACCCCTAGTCCCATTGCCTCTGAGACTAGTGCAGCACCAGGCCTTGCCCAAGGACTGTAGTCCTTTTGGCCAGACGGCCACTCAGTTTTATTCCAGGCCCTAGGTCACTTTAGTCAGCCAGTGGTGGAAACAGCTGTGATTTGGGTTCCTCCTGCTGGCACTGAGAGTTTCCCTCTGGCCCAGGGCTGGTCTAAATGTTTCCTCTGTGGATACCAGCAGAACTGTCTGCCTTTCATTGTGTTTTGCTATGACAGGTAGCACTGAGTTCCAATGCAAAGTCCAACACTCACTTCATGCTGTGTCCCCAAAGCATACTAATTCTCTGCACTGTGCTGCCACGAAATGACGGAAGGGTGGGATAGGCAATGCAAGACTGTCTTTCCTACCCTCCTTAATGCCTCTTTCCTTGATATTTTGTTAAAAGCAGGTACAATAATCACTCACCTTTTTTTTTTTTTTTGGTTCTTAAGAGGGTGCTTTTTTATGTGGATAGTTGTTCAATTTGGTGTTCTGCAGGGGGGTGATCACTAGCAAATTCTATTTGGCCATGTTGTTGTGCCTCTTTTGTCTCTCTAATACATAAGCTTTTTATTTTTATTTTTTTATTTTTTTAGACAGAGTCTTGCTCTGTCGCCCACGCTGGAGTGCAGTGGCATGATCTCGGTTCACTACAACCTCTGCCTCCTGGGTTCAAGCAATTCTCCTGCCTCAGCCACCCAAGTAGCTGGGATTACAGGTGCATACCACCACGCTCCGGTTATTTTTGTATTTTTAGTAGAGTGGGGTTTCACTATGTTGGCCAGGGTGGTCTTGAACTCCTGACCTCGTGATCCGCCCTCCTCGGCCTCCCAAAGTGCTGGGATTACAGGCGTGAGCTACCATGCCTGGCTATGGTATTTAATACTGAAGCAAACAGGCAACCAAGCAACCAGGTATACCATAGGGTATATACCTGGGGGTTTATTGTTGCCTGCTGAGAAAGAATTCAGGACACGGACACATGTGGGTGGGTTAAGGAGTGGAAATAATAGACACAAGAAAGGAGAGAGGAGAGCAGTGGACTGCAGCAAATTTTATAGGCAGGCTGGAGAAGCTGGTGTCTGAGGTATGTAGGCCTCACAGATTGGTTCTATCAGAGATGATGTTTACATAGTGCACAGGGAAGGCTGGTGGCCCCACCCTAATCTTGTAATGCAAATGGACTTTCCAGTTGATTGGTGCCATCTTGTCTGCTCTTTACTGTCCTCTTGGCTGACAAAGAAAAGGGAAGAGGAAGCCGCCATTTTGAACATATCTAGTCCCTAGTTCCTGCTGGCATTGACCCATGCAAGCTGCCAACTTGCTTGTCTATGTCTGCAGCCTGATTTTACAGGCTGCTCTTTGTTAGAAAATGATTTAGGGCTGCTTTTCATTAAAAAGAAAAGAAAAAAGAAAAGCCTTACCGAGGGATCCCATGCCCTTGCTATTAGCCTAAGTAATTCCTTCTTAACTCCTATATCGATACTATTAGATTTAAAATTGTATTTTCATTTCAAATTTTAAATTTTAAAAAATAATAAAATTAAGAAAATATTAATTTTAATGAAAATTTAAACAATTATGTTTATATCATAAAGCTGGGCTGGGTATTCAATACTTTATTTATTTCCAAAATATATAATTATTGAGAAAATGTAAAATTTTTAGGCTTTCGAAATGGAGAGTTTCATATGAATGAATATTTGAGAGTTTTCTCAAACTATTTAGAAATTTCTCCAAACCCAGATTTTTGGCTAGGAAGACTTATGCTTAGATGCTGGTATGTTACCATTGTGTCACTGAAGAACCATAGATATCATTTGAAAACAATTACAGTAACATTCAATAAGGAACCTGTTAATATATATAAAGCACATTTCTTTTCAAGCATTTTCTTCTTAATGTAATTTTTTAAGAAGTGGGTATTTATTTTGGAGAACTTTTGTCTTAGAGTGGATTATCTGAAATTAGATGCCAAGATAGAGGTTGCATGTAGAAGATGTATTGGTGAGTGCTCTTGGGAAAGAGAGCTGTAAAGAAGTGAGGGATGTCAAATTGGACAGGAGAATGTGGTTGCAACTGAGACCTGATTGTATCCAATGAAGCTGAGGCTGGGATATCCTTGAACTGCGTGGCTCTTTAGAGTTGTTGTAAACTAGGGCAAGAGACTTTAGCGTTTATATCTTAAGATTAGTGGGTGAGGCAGTTCTCTGTGACCAAGGGCTGTATCAGCAGAGGGGCATTCATAGCTGGGCTGGGAATGGCTGGACCTGACCCTGAAGAAAGATCAGGGTGGACTATCACAATATCCACTGTAGTTTGGGTCCAACTGTTGCTTATTTCTTAGTTGAAACAAAACTTTTATGTCATGTCTTAAAACCTTGCTCCTGAGTTAACAGGCATGGATACAAATAGCCTCACAAAGACAAAAATGTGAATTTGAGGGGTGGGAAAATGGCTGTGGGAATGTATGTGGGGACAACAAAGGCATTATCATACTCACAAGATATGTGTATCTTACAAAACGTGTTTAATATTTAAAATGGAGAGCTGGTCTTGAACTCCTAGGCTCAAGTGAGCCTCCCACCTCAGCCTCCCAAGGTGTTGGGGTTACAGGCGTGACTGTATAAACCGCGCCCAGACTATATAAACAATTTGAATGTACAATGTTAAAATGATTATTCTTATATATGATTCCTTGTGAACCTCGGTAACAGCTTTCCTAGTTTTTATAACTAGAATTAGCATTTATGGGTTGCAGATGGTGGGTATTTATGACTTCTAGATAATACCAACTTTCTCTCCAAAGTGGTTTTAACGATTGACACTCCTTGGAGCAGACTGGAAGTTCCTTTTGCTTCGCATCCTTACCAGCACTTGATATTGAGAGATACTTAAAACAATTTTTTGTTGTTGCTAATCTGATGGTTATTTTATTTCCTATTTCTCTGACTATTAGTGAGTATGAGCATCTTTTATTGGTCATTCATGTTTCTTCTGATAATTGCCTGTTTACATCTTTTCCCCATTTTTCCATAGGATTGTTTATTATGTTGATTTGTGGGAGTACTTTAAATATGCTGCATGCCAATGACTTGAATGTTTTGTATACTGTAAATGTTTTCTCTTGGCAGGTGGACTTGACTTTTTCCCTTTTTGTAATGTCTGTTGTGCACAAATTTGTAATTTTAAGGAAGTCAAATGTATCAAGCATCTCCCTTTGTTGTCTGCTTGTTTAGCATCTTATGTAAGAAATTCTTTCCTACCTCAAGATAATAAACATTTGACCCTTTCAGATATTTTTCCCCATGTAGATCAGTCTATTTCCCCCAGATCTATTTATTGAATAGTGAATCTTTCCACTGTTGATTTTTATATAACTTCAGTCATTTATTAAATATACACGAGTCTATTTCTGTAGTTTCTATTTTTTTTTCAGGTGGCTTAGTTTTGTGTCCCTGATCAAAGCAATATTGTCTTTGCAACAATATTTTTTTCATTAAAGTATTTGTATTTGTCTGTTCTTGCATTGCTATAAAGAGATACCTAAGACTGGGTAATTTATAAGGAAAAGAGGTTTAATTGGCTCATAGTTCTGCAGGCTGTACAGAAAGCATGATGCTGGCATCTGCTCGGCTTCTGGGGAGGCCTCAAGAAACTTTCAATCATGGTAGAAGGTGAATGGGAAAGATGGGGGAGTTGCCACACTTTTAAACACCAAACGAGAACTCACTATTGTGATGACAACACCAACGGGATTGTGTTAAGTCATGAAAAACTGCTCTCATGATCCAGTCACCTCCTACTGTGTCCCACTCCAACATTGAGGATTAAAATGGAGCATGACATGTGGGTAATGACACAGATCTAAACCATATCAGTCTTGATTTTTTGAGCTGGAACCCCTCCTCTTCTTCAAAAATTGTTTTGTTTACTCTCAGCACTTCAAATCTTTCAATGAATTTTAAAGTCTCCTCTCCCCTTCTAAGTTGTTGTATTTTGACTGAAATTGTATTTAATTTATATTTAATGTATAGACCAATCAACATCTTTATGATACCGTTTCAATCTATGAACACGCCATATTTATCCATTATTTTGGTGTTATATTTGTTCAGTTCATTGTTAGGTACTTCATAGTTTCTGTTTCTATGGTGAATTAGATATTTTCTTTTTTCTAATATTACTGCAATTTTTTTTTTTTTTAAACTAGAATATAAGCTTAGAGAAGACAGGCATTTTAGTCTCTTTGTTCACTGCTATATCCCTTGTACCTAGAATAGGATCTGATGCATAGTGGGCTCTCAAAATGTGTTGAATAAACTAATATTACATTTTCTGATGCATTATTTCTGCTTTACAGTAAAATCATTATTTCTGCTTTTCTAATGATTGTTGTACCAAACTCAACTTGCATTACAGCTATATCACTTTATCTGCTAATTCTCTTGAATTTTATGTGCATGTAGGAAGTGAAAACATCTGAAGAAAAATAGCCTTAACTCTGTTTTTATAATTCTTGAAATTCATTTCTATTTTTTATATTATTGCATTGGCTAGGAACTCCATGCATGGGTGCTAATATGTATTCCCACTCTAAGGGGAATTCTTCCAAAAGCCTATTAAGTATACTATGAACACTAAGTTTTTGATTAATTCTGTTTTTTATGTTGAAAAATTGCTTTCTATCATTATTTTTTAAAATTTCTATCAAACAACTATTTATTTACCTATTATTTAAAAAAATCAGTTGAAATGATCATGTCTTTTTTATTTCAGTTAGTATTCCAAATTATGTAATTGAATTTCTTATTTTGAACATTGCATTCTGGGGATAAATTGGTAGATAAATTACCAATGATATAAATATGAAATTAGATGATTTATAGCTATTTGTGCCTATATCAATGGGCTAAATGAATGTGAACCCCTAAAGTTATTTCGCTTTTTATGGTCTTGTCTATAGTTTTCTTCTTTCCCTATTTCGTGTTGTCTGTTGCCTTCTGCTTCTTGGGATTAGTTGTTCAAATAAATCAACTGCATCCAAGTCCTTGACTCAGACTTTGCTTTTGGAGTAACTTATACTAACAAATGTTCTGTGTGTGTGTGGTTTTATTATTTAGAAAAGTTTATTTAATTTTTTATATTATTTATTAAAATTTATTTAAAAGTTACTCATAGCTATAATATATAGCTGTATATACTTATAATGAAACTTAAAATGTTCATATGTAACATAAATTCACTTTCAGAATGAGACAATAATGTATTTTAAACAATTCTTAAATGCTATGAAAGTTTTTGTTTAAACGAAAAATTTAATTTCTAACTTTAAAGCTCTAACCTTATTGAAATGAAATGCCTAAATAAAATGAGCATAGCTAGGGATAATCTATTATAGCACATTAACTCTGTCCTCTTGTGTATCGTAAACATTTCAATTGATTTTATAGCAAACCTAGTATAAAATTCCTTTTCCTTGTTATTTTTACCCTACTTTCTGGCCACTCATAGGAACAAAATTTTAAAATTAGCCATTTTCATCTTTTTTGTTTCTTCTAATCTATTTTTTCTTTTGCTTTATGGTACCTCCATTATCTGCTTTTACATACTTTACTTTGATCCTACTGCTTCCAGCCGAACTTAGCCACTGGAAGTCCAGTCCCTACTTTTTGCTCTGCCAGACCTTTACTGGACATGGCACATTTCTCCAGGCCACAGGTTCTGTCATGAAGTCTTCTCTGACAGATACACTTTGCTCTGGGTCCCAGGAACTAAATCTATATCTTTATATTTCAGGCCTAGAATTAGGAAAGGCTTTCTACTCTTATTACTCTTACTTAGGATGCTTTTCCATCTTTTATCAATTTAAACCCTTTCCATCATTTTAAATTGTCTCTTCATTAAACTTTCTTCATTGAACTCTTCTTAATGTGCTATCTGTTTCTTGAATGATCTGGACTAATAAAAGGATAGTAAGTATTAAATTCACAGTGTGTTTATCATGGGGCAAATGTGAAATATGTGATTGGTTCTGGATCTACAGGGATTTGATTGTGTCTGTAATGTTGTGATTCTCGGGAAAAAAAAGATTCATGGCAAACATAGCATTACATTAAGATTACTCTTGTTTGTATTTATTGTATTTTTAAAATATTTCATCATTTTTAAAAAAGAAAAATGGAATTCTCCAGAGTAGAAGACAAAAATGACAAATATGGTCTTAAGAGTAGAAGCAGTTGTACACACTGCATCTGAGCAGTGTTCCATCCAGCCTAGAAATGACATCCCAACTATAGTAGGATTCTGTTTGGAAATGACAGAAGTTCTCTGAACTGATCTCAACTTAATGGACTAATCAGATTAATCAGGATTCTACATTCCTTCCGAGAACTTGATGTCCATGGCATGATAAATGCCCATAACTATTAGGCTTTTCTACAGTGTGCCTGCTTAACTTCTCCCTTTGGCTGAGTTGTGTGTTTACCAAGAGAGTCTATAATATCTGTTCCTGAACCTCTTTATGCTTGCTACTATAATTATATGCTGTGTAAAACAACTGAATAAGTGTAAAAATATGTGTTTCCATGAAAATTAGGTAAAAACTGTAACAATATACCATTTCACACCCACCAGATTGACACAAACGAAAATGTTTGGCAACATTAAGTCTTGACAATAATATGGAGCCAGAGAACCACCCCTGCATTGCAGGTGGGGTATGAACTGGTAAAAGCACTTCGAAAAACAATTTGACACTGTCTGGTAAAGTTGGCGATGTTCACACATACCTTCATAGCCAGCAATTCTAGTCGTAGGCTTCAAACTTCCTGGTAATGTTATTTTTTTTGTGCTTGATGGCTTATATTAGGCATTTAAAAATCATTCATCTTTAAATTGAATATATCTCTCATATAATTGGATGTGTAAAACATTACTGATTAAGGAAAATAAAAAATATACATTAAAGCATTGGAAAAATGATTAATGCAAGTCAGTAAAAACTATCATTAAGGTAGGTGTGTATGAAAAACATCAATGACTAAAAAGAACACTGTAAAAGTCTAGGAGTCATTTCTCAGACTATTTTGTAATTTATTGTGTTTTAGCTCCCTTTTAAAGAAAGACTAAGTAGAATTTGAATCTCAAGACTTGTACTCAAAGGTCCAAACCCTGTATTGAATGACCACTTAAGTAAAAATATAAACTTTCAGTGAAAAGTTGAAACTTAAAGTATGTCTGCATCAGTTAGGATGCTTTCATAGTCAAGGAATAGAATTTCCTAATAAAAATTGCTCAAGCAATAAATGTATTTAATTATTTCACATAAGAATTTCATGCTTAGACCATTTCAGGTTTGATGAATTAACATGTAAAGGATGATCGTGTCTCCTGGACTGCTTCTCTGAGATTTTCTGTGTAGCAATGTGGCTCCCATGGAACCAAATTTACATCTTAGGTGGCATCATCCCAGGCAGATGGAAGGTGGCACAGCTTCTCTTCACATCTTACTCTCCAATCATCATGGAGAAGGGCCTTATATAACTCCTTAGCAGATTTCCTCTTGTCTCAGGGTACAGTATTGCATCACTTGCCCATCCTTAAATGATGGTAATATTCAACCGGTTTGCTAAAATGATGCAGACTGATCCAGGTTTATATCTTGAGGCTTCAGGTAAAGCATTGCCACCCAAACAAAATTGTCATGGGTCAGCTGAGGAAGAAGTGACACGTGGCTTTTAGGTCAGGATCAACATTGTGTGCCACAGGATTTAACTATTTTTTTTTTTTTAATGATTCCTGTTTTTTATTTTAACCAACTTTTCTGATTAAACTGTTATCCTAATTGTGTCAGATATGAGAGCTGTATCTATACTTGATGATATCATATAACAATTAGGATTTTTATTGCAAATTTTGCTAAAATTTCTTAATCCAACTTGTTAGAATTTTAAAATATATTTACCTCTGTCAATCTTGAGCTATTTGTTTTTGTTAGAATTGTCTCTTAAAATAATGGGTGTTAAATGTTTGTTACTGCTTTACTTTTGAGAGTTACTTGATGTTATCCTATTTAAATATGAATTTAGGATTAAGTTTAGATAATAGTTATACTGTACTATTGTCTCTTGTGAAAGTTAAGTTGAAGATTTTAAAGGAGTACATAACGGGGATTTACCGTTGGGGTAGACTTTTTTTTTTTGCGCGACAGAGTCTCCCTCTGACATCCAGGCTGGAGTGCAATAGCACAGTCTTGACTCACTGCACCTCCGCCTCCCGGATTCAAACAATTCTCCTGCCTCAGCCTCCCGAGTGGCTAGGATTACAGGCATGCGCCACTATGCCCATCTAATTTTTGTATTTTTAGTGGAAATGGAATTTCACCGTGTTCGCCAGGATGGTCTCAAACTCCTGACCTCAAGTGATCCGCCCACCTCGGCCTCCCAAAGTGCTAGGATTACAGGAGTGAGCCACCGCTCCCAGCTGAAAATGATATTTAAGATCAAAGATGTATTACTTTGAATGCCACCGCAATTATTATCCTACATTGAGATATTTTTCTTACTTCCATAATTTATGAGGTCAAATACTACTACAAGGGTGTAATGAAAAGCAGTGTTCCCCTACCTCACTGTCCCCACTCTGGTCTTCTGATCCTAAGTCCCCTGTTTCACAACTCTGGGGACACCACTCCAATCTGAATGATGCCCCTGGAGTTGTGGAACACAGGTCCTGCTTGGTCCTTAGGGATCTTTTGCAGTTTCTTCTGGCCTTCACCTCCTACATTTAAAGCATGTGAGTGTACCTCTGTTTCTTGATTTTTCAGTCTTACATATTATCCGGTCCTCTTATGGAGGATGAAGAATTAATTGTCATATAAAATTCCTCCTGATTTAATTATATCACACATTTAAGTTTATTTAGTATTCAGGGATCATATAGTTATGATTAACACATTTTTATTTATTTAATGTTCAGTGATTATATTACTTTCATTAGTAACTATTGTTCAGAGTTGAGTCACATAGAAACTGATTACATTCTTTTTCTTATGCAAATTTTAATTTATCCTGGATGCAACAGTAGCCTCATTATTTTGGGGGAGGAAATTTTCTAGGTGTCTATCTCTAATGTTATTCCAAAATCTTTGGAAAAAAAACTGTGAAATTTCCTCTCAATAGATCGAGACACTTGGAAATTTGTTAGCATGCTCTTTCTTTTGCTCCCAGCCAATGTCCATTTCCTGCTTTTTAGGTTGTTGGTTTTCCCCCGGCTTACTGCATGGTTGTCTTCCAGGAAATTCCTTTCAGCATGTTCCTGGGAATTCCCTTTTCCTCCTCTGGATTTTAAATTTTCTGTTTTCAGAATCCTCCATTTTCCTTTTTCATGGTGAACTTCCTTGTTTCAATGAAAGTTCTGTAAAGGAAACAGTGTACTACTCTGGAGGAACTGGGGAAGAGTTCATAGAGGAAATGAAAATTAAGTTGGGATTGGAGAATGTATAGGAATTTTCTAGAAAAGAGTAATCTATGCAGAAAAAATAGCGTGTATAACCACTCATGAGCATTAAACTAATAAGTGAGAAATCCATAGGTTATTAGGTTTGGAGGTTTGGGGAAGTCGAAGTTGATGCTGTAAAGTGTAGTCAAATTTTGAAGAGCAATACATGACATGTTAAAGATTTTTACACTTGGGTGTGTGCAGTGGCTTTTGGGCCTGAGTGAGGCAGGAGGCTGAGGTGGGAGGATCTCTTGAGTGCAGGAGTTGGAGACCAGTCGAGGCAACATAATGAGACCTCTTCTCTACAAAAAAGAAACAAAATTAGCTTGGCATGATTGCATGTGCCTGTAGCCCCAGCTACCCGGGAGGCTGAGGTTGAGCCTGGGAGGTTGAGGCTGCAGTGAGATGAGATTGTGCCACTGTGCTCCAGTCTGGGCAACAGAGCGAGACCTTGTCTCAAAGCAAAAAAAAAAAAAAAAAAAAAAAAAAAAGATTTTGAAACTTTCTTTTAAAGACCATAGTGAGCTGAAAGAAGCCTTTAATAAGAGAAGAGATATTATTATATAATAAGTACTTTTTAATAAATGTAATTCTGGGAGCACTTTAGAGAGTGGACTAAATTGAAAGCAAGTGGGGACAGCAGTTAGGAGACTGTTGCATTAGTCTTGTTGCAAGATGATAAAGCAATTTTAGTAACAAGGAGGCAAGAAGGTCAGTCAGATTTGAGAGAAATTTTAGAGAGCACTGAAAGATCATGCTGATTCATAGAGGGTTGAGAAGAAAGGAGTCTCTGAGAAAGACTGAAATTTATAGTTTAGGAGAATGATATTGGATATGCTATTAATTGTGATAGAGATTATCTGAGAGAAAATAGATTCAAGTTGGGGAAGGAAGATAACAAGTTTAGCTATGGATATGGTAAGATTTGGAGCCTATGACAGGACCCTGAGATGGAAATACCTGGTACCCAAATAAAATAGGAAAACAGTATTATCAATACTGTACTGTGGCTATATAGCATTATGAGATTATTCCAGTCAGGGAAAGTTATCAGCATTACTTGGAAACTAGTTTCAAAATATCCCTTCTTTTTCTTCTTCTGGAGAATTTGATGTATTTTCTATAGATTACATTTAAGTATAAAGAATTCTAATTTTTGTTATTTAATTTTAACTCTTCTTAGTAACAGAGAATAATTTTCTATGTGTGTTTATAATGACATTCAAATTATTATGTGATCTTTGTATATTTATCTTTCTCTTGCAAAGGTAAAATGTGGACACGGCGGCAGTGATTCCAAAAAAGAGATATGCTTTTCAAATTCAAAATTGCTATTTTTGGGACCAAAATTATCACCCTCTGATTTGAACTATAGATTATCTATGTGGAATGGATTTGACCTAAAGCAATTAGATACTTTTGAAAAAACAAATAAACTTGATTCTTTTCATTTATCTACACCTAAATAAAATCACCATTTACCTTTTAAATTGATTTCAATTACTTGATAATGTATTCTTGTAGTTTTATTATGTATACTTACATTGTCATATTCTGAGATTGCTAAACCTTGATGCCACCTTGATAGAAGCAAATGTTAACCTATCACATATGTAGAAAATGGCAACCTATATTTCAAGTTAATTTTCCAAATGGATAAATGACAGAGTTTGAAGTAAAACATTAAATTTTAACATCTACCTTTTTTTCCTGGAAAACATCTTTCTAAGCAAATAGCATTCTCCCCAGATACCTAAAATCTGTCTGTATTTTCCATGGATAACATAGAGATAGTGAATGAAAGCAATCTTTTTCATTAGTCTTTTTATTTTATTTTATTTTTCAGAGTGATGTCTTGTTTGAGAAGCAATTTTCAAGACTAATTATTAAACCATATCACATTTCCTGTAAGAATTTAATGTATATGTATACATCATCAGATAAGGACAAGTTTCCACAATACAAAAAATGTGATATTAAATGACTTGATTTGGTGAGAGAGGGAAATGAGCCAAGGTGTTCTCATATAGAATTTTGTAAAGCTGTTTTGATGCTTCTGCTTATATCACAAAACATATCAGAGTTAAATACTATTGGACTCTCTAAGATTATTCAGTATTTTGAAGAGCGTATGTTAAGACCCGTTGCTTGACTGATTTTATAACTCTCATGTTTAAGCAGAGTTATTCCATTAAAAAAATAATACATTTATTGATCATTTGCAAAATGCCATTACATTATTTCTCTGGTTCATTCATTAATTTAACAAATATTTACTGAGTACTTACTCTGTACGAGGCAGTGCTGTAGGTAAATAATTGTTTTGTTAGGATAACATGAAAGTACCTGTTGTGTTGATAACTTAGGATAATCAAGTTACTGATTTGGGGATGTCTATAAAACTTTACTATTCTGAGGTTAAAGCAATGACAATTTTTGAATGCATAATAATTATTTTGATTTTTAGTTTCTGGGTTGAATAATATGGGAGCCTATCTGGAGCATATCAAACCAAATGTGTGTGTGTGTGTGTGTGTGTGTGTGTGTGTGTGTGTGTGTATATATTGCATATATATGCACTTAATATCTGGTTTCTGGCTTTGGTGAAAGCCTATAATTATTAAATAGTAAAAATTGATTAGTTCTAGCTTAGTCTTACCTGATGATATGTACATATTTTGTTCTATTATTCCTACCTGTCCCCACCTTCTCCTTCCTTGTTAACAGGAGAACACAATAAAAATAACGTTTCAATAAGTAGCAAACTATTATTTATTCTTTCAACATGCTTGTGGTGTCTTTATCAAGAGTATTTGCTTTACAAATATTCCTTTGCTAGAAATTCATTATAATAACATTAATCATAATAACAACAGTGCTCATTTATTAAATACTTAATATACACTCACATTATGTAGAAACTTTGCATATATTATTTAAAGGAAATAAGCAAATCAACTAAAGCCTAAGGTGGCTTCCTTCTTTTCAGGTATGCTCATCTATGGATCCTTATTTTCTCTTAGCAATCCAATTACTGGTTGTTGTTTCAGATTACATTTCAGGGCCTCCTTAGATTTTTTTTCCTTTTGCTCTATGTTAAGTGGGAAATTAAAAAGCAAACTAATAGATACATAAAATAAAATAAAATCCCTTCATATTGTCCTTTATTATCTCTTAGATGACAATTGCATGCAAATTAAGAGAGAATCTTCATGCATGCAAATTAATTTAGTGTTTTCCACTTTGACAATGTAGGCCAGACCGTGATGATCCCGGTCCTCACCTGGCAGCACAGTGACTGCACTGCTGTGCCTCTCCCGCTTCTCACTTTGCCTTTTAAGAGATCTGGCTGGTTTTAGGAGCACTGTTACTAAATGCAACATTGCATCTAGACTCAAGAGTTCTTTGTTCACATCTGGTTTGAGAAAGATGTTTGAATAGCTTCTGTCTGTCCTGTTTGCGTGGAACGAGAAACAGGACTAATTGTTTTATGGAAACCTCAATGTGCGGTTTGAATGAATTTTATGATAAATGAGTGTGACAAGACTAGTATGGATATTGCCTTCTAGTTTTGGGAGCTAATAAAAATTTTAATCCTTCTCAGAAAATATGGAATTGTCATGTCAATAAATCTTGTCTGATACCTAAACAAGAAGTCAATATTTATTAAATAGACATGAGAGTAGGACTTGGTCTTCTATAAGTTTACTATAAAAACTAATATGCTGATAGTGCTCAGCCAGTGTAAATGTTATTATTAAATATTCTTAAATAGACATAATAGATTATCCAAGAACAGTATTAACAATTAAATATGAATTGAATCCATTTTGGATTATCATTTAATTTAATTCTATATCCTTTAAGAAGATTTGTCTTCTTTCTTCAATTTATTTCTTTCACTTATTTATTTATTTTTACATCAGGGAACTTTCAGTACCAAGGTTGTATAAAAAGTCAACATTTTCCAATAATCTCTCTTTTTTTTTTTTTTTTTTTTTTTTTTTTTTTTGAGGTGGAGTCTCGCTCTGTCGCCCAGGCTGGAGTGCAGTGGCCGGATCTCAGCTCACTGCAAGCTCCGCCTCCCGGGTTCCCGCCATTCTCCTGCTTCAGCCTCCCGAGTAGCTGGGACTACAGGCGCACGCCACCTCGCCCGACTAGTTTTTTTTTTTTTGTATTTTTTAGTAGAGACAGGGTTTCACTGTGTTAGCCAGGATGGTCTCGATCTCCTGACCTCGTGATCCGCCCGTCTCGGCCTCCCAAAGTGCTAGGATTACAGGCTTGAGCCACCGCGCCCGGCCCATTTTCCAATAATTTCTCTTAACTCAAGCGAATTGTAGTCATCTCTGGATGATATAAACAAAAGATAGTTTCATTCATAGTTATTTTTCTGTGTGTGTGTGTGTGCATGTGTGTGTGTCAGAGAGAGAGAGAGAGAGCGCAAGCGAGAGAAGATATTTAAATTGAAGGATGTTAAAATGAGTTTCAATTAGGTATCCAGATATAGTAGATGTGAAATTAGACAGTGAGATGAAACCATATGTAATATTAAAATGTCTCATGATTCTTGAACTACTTCAATGAAAATCACCTGTGAGTGTGTAGAGAAGAAAGAATTGGTAAAGATTTTTTTTTTTTTAAATTATACTTGAAGTTCTGGGATACATGTGCAGAACGTGCATTTTTGTTACATAGATATACACATGGCATGGTGGTTTGCTGCACCCATCAACCCGTCATCTACATTAGGTATTTGCCTAATCTTATCCCTCCCCTAGCCCCTCACCCTCTGACAGGCCCCAGTGTGTGATGTTCCCCTCCCTCTGTCCATGTGTTCTCATTATTCACCTCCCACCTATGTGTGAGAACATGCAGTGTTTGGTTTTCTCTTCTTGTGTTACTTTGCTCAGAACGATGGTTTCCAGTTTCATCCACATCCCTGCAAACGACATGAACTCATCCATTTTTATGGCTGCATAGTATTCCATGGTATATATGTGCCACATTTTCTTTATCCATCCTATCATTGATGGGCATTTGGGTTGGTTCCGAGACTTTGCTATTGTGAACAGTGCTGCAGTAAACATATGTGTGCGTGTGTCTTTATAGTAGTATGATTTATAATCCTTTGGATATATACCCAGTAATGGGATCTCTGGGTCAAATGGTATTTCTAGTTCTAGATCCTTGAGGAGTCACCACACTGTCTTCCACAATGGTTGAACTAACTTACACTCCCACCAATAGTGTAAAAGCATTCCTATTTCTCCACATCCTCTCCAGCATCTGTTGTTTCCTGACTTTTTAATGATTGGCATTCTAACTACCATGAGATGGTATCTCATTTTGGTTTTGATTTTCATCTCTGTAATGACCAGTGGTGATGAGCATTTTTTCATAAGCTTGTTGGCCACATAAATGTGTTCTTTTGAGAAGTATCTGTTCATATCCTTTGCCCACTTTTTGATGGGCTTTTTCTTGTAAATTTGTTCAAGTCCTTTGTAGAGTCTGAATATTAGCCCTTTGTCAGATGGGTAGATTGCAAAAATTTTCTCCCATTCTTTGGTTGCCTGTTCACTCTGATGATAGTTTCTTTTGCTGTGCAGAAGCCCTTTAGTTTAATTAGATTCCATTTGTCTATTTTGGCTTTTGTTGCCATTGCTTTTGGTGTTTTAGTTATGAAGTCTTTGTCCATTCCTGTGTCCTGAATGATACTGCCTAGGTTTTTTTCTAGGGTTTTTATGGGTTTAGGTTTTACATTGAAGTCTTTAATCCATCTTGAGTTAATTTTTGTATAAAGTTTAAGGAAGGGATCCAGTTTCAGTTTTCTGCACATGGCTAGCCAGTTTTCCCAACATCATTTATTAAATAGGGGATCCTTTCCCCATTGCTTGTTTTTGTCAGGTTTGTCAAAGATCAGATGGTTGTAGATGTGTGGTGTTACATCTGAGGCCTCTGTTCTCTTCCCTTGGTCTATGTATCTGTTTTGGTACCAGTACCATGCTATTTTGGTTACTGTAGCCTTGTAGTATACTCTGAAGTCAGGTAGCATGTGGCCTCCAGCTTTGTTCTTTTTGTTTAGGATTGTCTTGGCAATGCGGGCTCTTTTTTGGTTCCATATGAACTTTACAGTAGTTTTTTTCTAATTCTGTGAAGAAAGTCATTGGTAGCTTGATGGGGATAGCATTGAATCTATAAATTACCATGAGCAGTATGGCCATTTTCATGATATTGATTCTTCCTATCCATGAGCGTGGAATGTTCTTCCATTTGTTTGTGTCCTCTCTTATTTCCTTGAGCAGTGGTTTGTAGTTCTCCTTGAAGAGGTCCTTCACATCCCTTGTAAGGTGGATTCCTAGGTATCTTATTCTCTTAGTAGCAATTGTGAATGGGAGTTCACTCACGATTTGACTCTCTGTTTGTCTATTATTGGTGTGTAGGAATGCTTGTGATTTTTGCACATTGATTTTGTATCTTGAGACTTTGCTGAAGTTGCTTACCAGCTTAAGGAGATTTTGGGCTGAGATGATGGGGTTTTCTAAATATATAGTCATGCCATCTGCAAAAGGAGATAACTTGACTTCCTCTTTTCCTAATGAATACCCTTTATTTCTTTCTCTTGCCTGATTGCCCCGGCCAGAACTTCCAATACTATGTTGAATAGGAGTGGTGAGAGAGGGCATCCTTGTCTTGTGGCAGTTTTCACAGGGAATGCTTCCAGTTTTTGCCTATTCAAATTGGCTGTGGGTTTGTCCTAAATAGCTCTTATTAATTTGACATATATTTCATCAATACCTAGTTTATTAAGAATTTTTAGCATGAAGGGCTGTTGAATTTTGTCAAAGGTCTTTTATATATCTATTGAGATGATGTGGTTTTTGTCATTGGTTCTATTTGTGTGATGGATTACATTTATTGATTTGTGTAATGTGTACCAGCCTTCTATCTCAGGGATTAAGCCAACTTGAATGTGGTGGATTAGCTTTTCGATGTGCTGCTGGATTCAGTTTGCCAGGATTTCATTTAGGATTTTCACTTTGATGTTCATCAGGGATATTGGCCTGAAATTTTCTTTTTTTTTGTTGTGTCTGTGTGGTTTTCGTATCAGGATGATGCTGGCCTTATAAGATGTGTTAGGGAGCATTCCCTCTTTTTCTATTGTTTGGAATGGTTCAGACAGAATGGTACCAGCTCCTCTTTGTACTTCTGGTAGAATTCTACTGTGAATCCATCTGGTCCTAGACTTTTCTCGGTTGGTAAGCTATTAATTACTGCCTCCATTTCAGAACTTTTTTTTGGTCTATTCGGGGATTCGACTTCTTCCTGGTTTTGACTTCTAGATTTTCTAGTTTATTTGGGTAGAGGTGTTTATAATATTCTCTGATGGTAGTTTATATTTCTGTGGGACCTATGGTGATATCCACTGTATCATTTGTTATTGCGTCAGTTTGATTCTTCTCTCTCATTAGTCTGGCTAGCAGTCTATCTATTTTGTTGATGTTTTCAAAATACCAGCTCCTGGATTCACTAATTTTTTTGAAGGGTTTTTCTTGTCTCTATATCCTTCAGTTCTGCTCTGATTTTAGTTATTTCTTGTCTTCTGCTAGTTTTTGAATACGTTTGCTCTTGCTTCTCTAGTTCTTTTAATTGTGATGCTACAGTGTCGATTTTAAATCTTTCCTGCTTTCTTTTGTGGGCATTTAATGCCATAAATTTCCTCTAAATACTGATTTAAATGTGTCCCAGAGATTCTGGTACATTTTGTCTTTGTTCTCATTGGTTTCAAAGAACTTATTTATTTCTGCCTTAATTTCATTATTTACACAGTAGTCATTCAGGAGCAGGTTGTTCAGTTTCCATGTAGTTGTGCGGTTTTTAGTGAGTTTCTTAATTCTTGGTTCTAATTCGATTACACTGTGGTCTGAGTGACAGTTTGTTATGATTTTCATTCTTTTGCATTTGTTGAGGAGTGTTTTAGTTCCAATTATGTGATCAATTTTAGAATAAGTGCTATGTGGTGCTGAGAAGAATGTATACTCTGTTGATTTGGAGTGTAGAGTTCTGTAGATGTCTATTAGGTCCACTTGGTCTAGAGCTGAGTTTTAAGTCCTGAATATCCTTGTTAATTTTCTGTCTCATTGATCTCTCTAATATTGACAGTGAGGTGTCAAAGTCTCCCACTGTTATTGTGTGAGAGTCAAGGTCTCTTTGTAGGTCTCTAAGAACTTGCTTTCTTTTATTGGGTGCATATATATTTAGGATAATTAGCTCTTCTTGTTGCATTTATCCCTTTACCATTATGTAATGCCCTTCTTTGTCTCTTTTGATCTTTGTTGGTTGAAAGTCTGTTTTATCAGGGACTAGGATTTCAACCTCTGCTTTTTTTGCTTTCCATTTGATTGGCAAATATTCCTCCATCCCAGGCGGAGCTTTCAGTGAGCTGAGATTGCACCACTGTACTCCAGCCTGGGAAACACAGCGAGATTCCATCTCAAAAAAAAATTCCTCCATCCTTTTATTTTGAGCCTATGTGTGTCTTTGCACATAAGATGCGTCTCCTGAATATAGCACACTGATGGGTCTTGACTCTTTATCCAATTTGCCAGTCTCTTGTCTTTTAATTGGAACATTTAGCCTATTTACATTTAAGGTTTATATTGTTATATGTGAATTTGATCCTGTCATTATGATGCTAGCTGGTTATTTTGCCCATTAATTGATGCAGTTTCTTCATAGTGTTGATGGTCTTTACACTTTGGTATGCTTTTGCTGTAGCTGGTACCGTCTTTTCCTTTCCATATTAATGCTTTCTTCAGGAGCTCTTGTAACACAGGCCTGGTAGTGACAAAAGTGCTCAGCATTTGCTTGTGTGTAAAGGGTTTTATTTTTCCTTCACTTAAGAAGCTTAGTTTGGCTGGATATGAAATTCTGGGTTGAAAATTCTTCTCTTTAAGAATGTTGAATATTGGCCCCCACTCTCTTCTGTTTTGTAGGGTTTCTGAAGAGAGATCTGCTGTTAGTCTGATTGTGTCAGATAGGCTTCCCTTTGTGGGTAACCCGACCTTTCTCTCTGGCTGCTCTTAACATTTTTTCCTTCATTTGAACCTTGGTGAATGTGACAACTATGTGTCTTGGGGTTGCACTTCTCAAGCATTATCTTTATGGTGTTCTTTGTATTTTTTGAAATTGAATGTTGGCCTCTCTTGCTAGGTTGGGGAAGTTCTCCTGGATGATATCCTGAAGAGTGTTTTCCAACTTGGTTCCATTCTCCCCGTCACTTTCATGTACACCAGTCAAACGTAGGTGTGGTCTTTTCACATAGTCCCATATTTCTTGGAGGATTTATTCATTCATTTTCATTCTTTTTTCTCTAATCTTGCCTTCATGCTTTATTTCATTAAGTTGATCTTCAGTCTCTGATAACCTTTCTTTGGCTTGGTTGATTCAGGTATTGATATTTGTGTATACTTCACGAAGTTCTTGTACTGTTTTCCAGCTTCATTGGGTCATTTATATTCTTCTCTAAACTGGTTATTCTAGTTAGCAATTCCTCTAACCTTTTTTTTCAAGGTTCTTAGCTTCCTTGCATTGGGTTAGAACATACTCCTTCAGCTTGGAGGAGTTTATTACCCACCTTCTGACGCCTATTTCTGTCAATTTGTCAAACTCATTCTCCATCCCGTTTTGCTCCCTGCTAGTGAGGAGTTGTAATCCTTTGGAGGAGAAGAGGCATTCTGGTTTTTGGAATTTTCGGCCTTTTTTCGCTGTTTATTCCTCATCTTCATGGATTCATCTACCTTTGGTCTTTGATTTATCTACCTTTGGATGGGGTTTCTGAGTGGATGTCCTTTTTGTTGATGTTAATGCTATTCCTTCCTGTTTGTTAGTTTTCATTTTACAGTCAGGCCTCTCTGCTTCAGGTCTGCTGGAGTTTGCTGGAAGTTCACTCCAGACCCTGTTTGACTGGGTATCACCAGCGTTGGCTGCAGAACAGCAAAGATTGCTGTATATTCCTTCCTCTGGAAGTTTTGTCCCAGAGGGGCACCCACCAGATACCAGCAGGAGCACTCCTGTATGTGGTGTCTGTCAACCCCTGCTGGGAGGTGTCTCCCAGTCAGAAGGCACGGGGGTCAGGGACCCACTTGAGGAGGCAATCTGTCCCTCAGCAGAGCTCAAACATCGTGCGGGGCTGCTCTCTTCAAAGCCAGCAGGCAGGGATGTTTAAGTCTGCTGAAGCTGCGCCACAGCCTCCCCTTTCCTCAGGTGCTCTGTCCCAGGGAGATGGGGGTTTTATCTATAAGCCCCTGACTGGGGCTGCTGACTTTTTTTAGAGATACCCTGCCCAAAGAAGAGGAATCTAAAGAGGCAGTCTGGCTCTAGCTGCTTTGTTGAGCTGCGGTGGGCTCTGCCCAGTTCTAACTTCCAGGTAGCTTTGTTTACACTGTGAGGGGAAAACCACCTACTCAAGCCTCAGTAATGGCAAACGCCCTTCCCCTCACCAAGCTCAAGCATCCTAGGTCAACTTCAGACTGCTGGGCTGGCAGTGAGAACTTCAAGCCAGTGGACCTTAGCTTGCTGAGCTCTGTGGGGGTGGGATCTGCTGAGTTAGACCACTTGGCTCCCTGGCATCAGCCCCCTTTCCAGGGGAGTGAATGTTTTTGTCTCACTGGTGTTCCAGGTGCCACTTGGGTATGAAAGAAAAACTTCAGCTAGCTCAGTATCTGCCCAAACGGCTGCCCAGTTTTGGGCTTGGAACCCAGTGCCCTGATGGCATAGGCACCCGAAGGAATCTCCTGGCCTGTGAGTTGTGAAGACTGTGGGAAAAGCATAGTATCTGGGCTAGAGTGCACTGTTCCTCAAGGCACAGTCTCTCACAGCTCCCCTTGGGTAGAAGGGGGAGTTTCTCAACCCCTTGTGTTTCCCAGGTGAGGTGATGCCCCACCCTTCTTCCTCTTACCCTCCATGGGCTGCACCCAGTGTCTAACCAGTCACAATGTGGTGAGCCGGGTACCTCAGTTGGAAATACAGAAATCACCCGCCTTCTGCATTGGTGTGGCTGGGAGCCGCAGACCCGACCTGTTCCTATTCAGCCATCTTGCCAGCCGCTCACCCCAGTTTTCATAAATTGTTCTTGTAGGCCCAATTATCATCCCTGTCCATCTTGTTAAGTGTCATGTCTTCTAGATCCCAGCTAACTGTGCCATCTGCTACTCCTTTCTACCCTTCTTTGAGTTCTTCCAACAGTTGGAAATTGCGAGGGACTTTTACTCCTGAGCACGTGATGGCTGCCGTCTCAGGTGGCTGTTGCTTGAAGGCTGGCCCCTTCTTTCTGTGTTTTAAATTTTTAAGAAAATATTTTTAGAAGGTAAAACAGTAATAGGAACAAAAAGGCTGCATTTTGATTTTACTTGTTGTGTTTGTTTGATATGTAGGTTTGATTACATACATTTACATTTTCATACATAATTAATCTCATTTTAAAGTTAAAGTTGAAATATAATCAAATAAGTTTCTAGCTCTTGACTACGAAATTTTAAAAAAGGAGACATGAGAGTTGCATTTTCATTAGAATCACCAGGCTTTCTCTTATCAAAGTTCTGGTTGGACACAATTTCTTTTACAGCCCATGAACCATTTTTAGTCCACATAATTAATTCATTAAACCACACGCCTTTATTGAGAGTCTATTTTATGAAAAACGCTATTAGTTACTTTTATCACAAATCAAATTATACATATATAATATATATTATATATAACATATAATAATATAATCATATATATTATATATAATTATATATTTATTATTATATATTATATAATATATTTATAATTATATTATTAATATATAATTGTATTACATATGATATATAATTATATATATTTTATAGGCATATAAAATATATAAATTATATAAAACATATATATAATTTATATATACTATTATATAAAAATATACTTAATATATTTATAATATATTTTATATATATTATAATATATATTTATAATATAATTTATATATAATTATATACTATTATATATATTTATAATATAATTTATATATACTATTATATACTATTATATATTTATAATATAATTTATATATACTATTATATATAAATAAATTAAATATATTAAATAAATATATTATATATAATAAATATATATTATATAATATATAATAGTATATAATTTATATATATTATTATATATAGTAATATTATATAGTATATATTAAACATATTTATATATTTAATATATTTATATATAATAGTATATATAAATTAATATATAATTTATATATAATAGTATATATAAATTATAAATTTATATATATAATTATAAATAAATATATAAAATATATTTAATATATGTAAAAATATATTTAATATAATTATATATTATATACATAAAATTATATATGTTTATATATAATATATGAAAATTATATATTATACATAAATTTATATATAAATTATATGATATATAAATATATAAACAAATATATAAAACATATATTATATATAAATATATAAATAAATATAAGTTAAAAAAATGGTTTGGTAATTTAGAAGAAGGAAAGACTAATACAGATTGAGCTTCAGAAAGGTGAGCATTGAGTTTGGCTGTGAAAGATGGATAGATTCTCCAAAGGCTTAAATATGCTGAGATGTATGACATTACAGGTTAAATCAACCAGCAAATTATATAAATGAAGCCACTTGCACAACGATTGGGAGATAAAAATAGGCATGCTTACATTTGGGAAATGATACATTTGGCCTGATTAGAGTTCAGAGATTTAATGACAGTATGGCTGGAAGTCAAGTGTGAATGAATTTGCAACAGATTTCCATGCCTTGGTCTGAAATTTAGATTTTTATTGTAAAGGCACTGAGGAACATAGAAGTTGGTTTGAACACAGTGTTGACATGTTCAATGCAGGGCATTCTAGAACTTTAATTAAAACTCAGTGGTCAAATTTATTAAAAAGGAAAGAAAAAAATAGAAATTCTAATAAAATGAAAAAAAAAGGAAAGAAATATCATGAAGGGAGTTGAGTGGTTATTACAATATTTCCATTGAGAAGTATTAAATGTAGGTGCTTTAAGAGTTGATGGAAAAGATACGTGAAAGCAAAACAAGAATCACACTACCTTTGCATTTGGTGGGTGGGAGTAATTATTGGAATCGACATTACTTAGTGAGAACTAGCTCATTTTAAAACAGTGCTTTGCTTTTTGGGTGGAATAGTTTCTACTTAGCTTGATTGTTAAAATATATATAATGCTACAATATCATTACAAAAATTAATTCTAAGAGTAGCAAATTGAAATTTTCTGTTATACCACATGAACATTTTATATTTTTTGCAACATTTTATTTGAACTAACTTTGTGATCTAGAAGGCAGGAAAAATACTCATTAAATTATTTTATTTCATTTAGAAGCATGGATAAAATGAAATTGGTGATCTAGTCTATTTTCTTGAATGAAAATTAGTATTAAAGTAATTAGGAGAGGGACAGAGCAAGATGGCCAAATAGAAGGCTTCACTGATTATCTCTTCTACAGGAACACCACATTTAACAACTATCTACATATAGAAAACAGTTTCATAAGAACCAAAAATCAGGTGAGCATACACAGTATCTGGTTGTAACTTCATATTACTGAAAGGGGCACTGAATAGGTTCGGAAAGACAGTGCTGAATTGCCAACAGCATCCCTCCCCCATCCCTTGGCAGCAGCTGCATGGTGCTGAGAGAAAATCTATGCCTTTGGGAGAGGGAGAGAGGAGAGCAGTTTTGAGATATTACATTGAACTCAGTGCTGCCCTGTCACAGCAGAAAACAAAACTGGGCTGAACTCAGCTGATGCCTGCCTACAGAGGGAACATATAAAGTAGCCTTAGCAGAAGGTGAGTTACCCATCCCAGTGGTTGGAGCTTGAGTTCTAGCAAACCTTGCCATTGTGGACTAAAGTACTTGGGGCCCTAAATAAACTTGAAAGACATTCTAGGCCACAAAGACTGCAACTCCTAGGTGAGTAATAGTGGTGAGCTGGACTTAGAACCAGTGGACTTGGAAGGTACGCGACCTACTGAGACAATAGCCTTGGTGGCTAAGCGAGTACTTGCACCACTCTTCCGTCAACCCCAGGCTGCAACACTTATGGCTCCAAAAGAGTTTTCTTCCTTTTGCTTGAAGAGAGGAGAGGGAAGAGTAAAGAGGACTTTGTCTTACATTTTGGATACCAGCTCAGCCACTGTAGACAGCAATGTGAGATCTCCCTTCCAGGTCCTAGTTCCCGGACAATATTTCTAGGCAAACACTGGGCCAGAAAGGAACTTGCTGTCTTGAAGGGAAGGGCCTAGTCCTGGCGGGACCCAACACCTGCTGACTAAAGATCCCTTGGGCCTTGAATAACTAGCAGAAATAATTATGGGCCTTGGGGGAAAAGCTGAGACTTTCTGGCTTTAGATGAGACCCAGCACATTCCTAACTGTGGTGGTTGTGGTAAGAGACTCCATCTGCTTGAGAAAAGCACAGGGAAAAGTAAAAGGGTTTTGTCTTGCATCTCAGGTACCAGCTTGGCCACAGGGGTATAGAGCACTAAGTGGACTCTTGGGGTCCTCATTTCAAGGCATTTGGCTCTTGGATGGCATTTCTGGATGCACTGTGAACCAGAAGGGAGCCCACTTCCCTGAAGTGTGATTTTTAGGCCTGGCATTCACCACAAGCTAAATTAAGAGACCTTGGGCCTTAAATGAACATTAACAGTAGTCTTCAGTACTCACCATGAGCCTGTGGTGGTGGTGGTTACAGGGTGAAACTCCTCTGCCTGTGGAAAGGGAAGGAAATAGTGGAAGGGGCTACATCTCATGGTTTGAGTTCCAGCTCAGCTGCAGTAGAATAGGATACCAGGTAGATGTCTAAGGTTTTTGACTCTAGTCCCTGGCCCCAAGATGGCATCTCTTGATCCACCCAGGGCCCAGGAGAACTCACTGCCCTGAAGAGAAGGACATAAGCCTGATTAACTTCACCAACTGTTGATTATAGAGCACTGGGGCCTTTAGCACACATAGGTGGTAGCCAGGTAGTAGTAACAGTGGGCTTGGGAAAGACCCTGTGCTGTGCTGGCTTCAGGTCTGACCCAGTGCAGTCCCAGTGATGGTGGCCACAGGAGTGCTTGTGTCACTCCATCCACAGCTCTGGTTGGCTCAGCACTGAGAGAGGGACTCCATTTGTTAGGGAGAAAGCAAGAGGAGAGGACAAGAGTCTCTGCCTGGTAATCCACGGAATTCTTGCAATTATGTTAAGCATCTTCTTTGACCACAATGGAATGAAACTACTAATTAATAATACGAGGAATTTTGGAAACATACAAACACATCAAAATTAAAAACAATATGCTCCTGAATGACTAGTGGGCCAATAAAGAAATTATGAAAGCAATGGAAAAATTTCTTGAAACAAGTGATAGTGGGAACAGAACACACCAAAACCTATGGGATACAGTAAAACAGTAGTAAGAGGAAAATTTATGGCTATAAGTGGCTACATTGGAAAAAGGAAAAAAGAGAAAAACTTCACATAAGCAACCTAATTGATGCATATTAAAGAATTACAAAAGCAAGAACAAAACAAGCCCCCAAATTAGTAGAATAAAAGAAATATTATAGATCAGAGAAGACATAAATGAAATTAAAATGAAGAAAACAAGACAAAAGATCAATGAAACAAAAAGTTTGTTTTTTGAAAAGTTAAACAAAACAGACAAACTTTTAGCCAGACCAAGAAAAAATAGTGGACCCAAATGAATAAAATTAGAGGTGGAAAGGGAGAAATTCAAAGGATCATTAGTAGATACTACTAGCAACTACATGCCAATAAATTGGAAAATTTAGAGGAAATGGATGAATACCTAGACACATACAACCTACCAAGATTGAACAATGAAGAAATCCAAAAACTGATCACACGAATGACAATTAATGTGATTTAAGCTATAGTAAAAAGCCATCTTGCAAGGAAAAGCCCAGGACCCAATTGCTTCACTGCTGAATTCTACCAAATGTTTAAAGAACTAATACCAATTCTACTTAAACTATTTCAAAAATTACAGGAGGAGGGAATACTTCCAGTCTCATTTTATGAGGCCAATATTACTCTGATACCAAAACTAGACAAAGACAAATCAAAAAGAAAACTACACTAATACAAGAACACACTAAAGACATTCAGCATGACTAAGTGGGATTTATCCAGGAATGCAAAGATGGTTTAGCATATACAAATCAATCAATTGGAATACATCTACAGAATAGAGGATAAAACCCATATGATCATTTTATTTGATGCTGAAAAAGCATTTGACAGCATTCAGCATAGCTTAATGATAGAAATCATCAAAACACTGGGTATAGAAGGAACATACCTCAACGTGATAAAAGCCATATATGACAGACTCACAGTTAATATTGCACTGAATGGGGAAAAACTGAAAGCCTTTCCTCCAAGATCTAGAACACATCAAGGATACTCACTTTTACCACTGGTATTCAACACAGTACTGGAATTCCTAGCTAGAACAATTAGACGAGAGAAAAAAAAATAAAGGGCATCCAAATTGGAATGGAAGAAGTCATATTATCCTTGTTTGAAGACAATAAGATTTTATATTGGGAAAAACCTAAGACTCCACCAAAAAACACTTAGAACTGATAAACATTTAGTAATGTTGCAGAATACAAATAAACATACAAACATCAATAGTTTTTGTGTATGACAACTACAATCTTAAAAAGAAATCAAGAAAATAATTTTAACAATAGCTACAAATAAAATTAGATACCTAGGAATTAACCAAAGAAATGAAAGATCTCTACAATGAAAACCATAAAACACTGATGGAAGAAATTGTAAGGCATGAACAAATGGAAAAATATTCCAAGTCCATGGGTTGGAAGAATCAATATTGTTAAAATGCTCATATTACCCAAAGCAAACTACAGATTCAATGTAATCCCTATCAAAATATCAAGGACATTCTTCACAGAAATTTAAAAAATAATTCTAAAATTTACATGGAACCACAAAATACCCAGAATCGTCTAAGTTATCCTGAGCAAAAATAACAAAACTAGAAGAATCACATTACCTGAGTTCAAATTACACTGCTGAGCAATGGTAACCAAAACAGCATGGTACTGGCAAAAAACAGACACACGGACCAATAGAACATAAGAGAGAACCCAGAAACAAATTGATACACTTACAGTGGACTCATTTTTGACACAGGTTCCAAGAACATAAGCTGGGGAAGAGATAGTCTCTTCAATAAATGGTGCTGGGAAAACCGAATATCCATATGCAGAAGAATGAAACTAGACCCCTACCTTTTGTCATATGCAAAAATCAAATCAAAATGGATTGCAGACTTAAATCAAAGAAATTCAAACTATGAAACTGCTACAAGAAAACGTTGGAGAAAATCTCCAGGTCATTGCTCTGGGCAAAAACTTCTTGAGTAATAATCCACAGGCACAGACAACCAAACCAAAAATGAACAAATGGGACCACATCAAGTTAAAAAGCATCTGCACAGCAAAGAAAACAATGAAGTGAAAAGACAACTCACACAATGGAAGAAAATATTTGCAAACTGCCCATCTGACAAAGGATTAATAACCAGAAGATATAAAGTGCTCAAACAACTCTATAGGAAAAAAAATGTAATAATCTGTTTTAAAAATAGGCAAAAGATTTTAATAGACATTTCTCAAAAGAGGACGTATAAATGCCAGACATATGAAAAACTCCTTAATATCATTCTCATAAGAGAAATGTTAGTCAAAACTACAATGAGATACCAGTCAAATAGAAAATATAATATTTTGAAATAATAACAATGGATACAATTACATGTTTATGCAGTGGCAATTCTATTAAGCTATATTGATATTAATAGAGATTATTAGGCTATTTTCAGATAAAATATATTTCTTTAGAAAAATCTCATTATAGATCTCAGATGACTCAGTCTTTTAGTTGGAGACAAACCTAGTAAGGATTTATTAATCTGGGAATGCTTGTTATTGATGCTTTGTTTCTGGGGTACAGATCATATATTTTGTGGGATGCATATTAATAGCAATTGATGGCCTAGAAAATACTAATTTAAAAGTTTGCATTTTTGAAACATATATATATATATTAAGATCTTTTAGGGCTTCTTATTTTTTTTATTTCAATAATTTTTTGGATCAGGTGGTTTTTGGTTACATGGATTAGTTCTTTAGTGGTGATTGCTGAGGTTTTTGGTGCATGCAAAACCTGAGCAGTGTGTGAGTTAATTTTCTGCTAGTCTTATGGCCATGATGATGTGATTCTCATTTCCCCTCATCTTCAGGCATTCCAATTTGAAAGTCATTCAGAAAGAAGTTCAATGAATGTGGAATCAATGCGAACTAAGTTTTAATAAGTTATCCTGAGCAAAAATAACAAAACTGGAAGAATCACATTACCTGAGTTATCCTGAGCAAGATCTTGATTAATATTAGTGAATTGTTTTAGAAAAACAATGAGAAATATGAATTTGGGAGGATAAGGGGTCGAAGTTAAGGAGCTATAATCTCTGATGTGGAAATGTGCTTCCTAAAGTTTCCCATCTTTTGAAAGTGTATATTACTTTTGCCAGAAAAAATGTTGTAAAATGTGTCTGAAAACAAACACACACAAAAAAACAAAACTACAAAAATCAGCACAAGAGAAAGTGCTAAGTTGTTCATAAGATTTTAGATCACCTCCCTTCTAAGTTCTGTAAATTTAAATAGGACCCCCTTATTGTATGAAGAAATTCTAAGTGCATGAATTTAAAAAATACAAAAGAATAACTTGGTTGCTTTCATTTAGCATAAAACTGGCTTAATTTTTAAAATGATATAAGCACCTATATTTGTGTAAATTGTAGCAGAAAATACTTTTCTAGTATGTAAGATTTATATAATGATCATTATTTTTTCATAAAAGACTAATCTTAATCACATGACAATATTCGGAACTCATCTTAAATTGTCTCTATTGAAATTGAGCCTCTTCTGTCATGCTTGTTTTGTTGCAGGCTCTCATCAGCCATTCCTTTCAGGTGCTTTGCCTGTTCTGCTCAGGTAAATTAGGCATATGTGTATCTGACAGCTAAATAATATAGCTGCACAGGGAATGTTTTATTATTCTCCTTGTGTTTGCAGCTTGAAAGTTACTTGCATATCTAAAGATCATGCAGGGGTTTTATTTTCCAGCTGCCTGTGTCCCTGGGGTTGTTTCTACCTTTGTTTCCTCTTTGTTTCCTCTTGCTGTTGGTTTTGAGTAAAGGTCAGTGAAGTGAATGAGGAAAAATACAGAATAGCATGTGAAGCCCTTCTCCTCCTTCCTTCTCTCCAGAAATCTTTTGATACTGAATCATAAAAGAATTCCTTCTGTACATAGTATTTCCTACTTCTATTTTATAATTAGCAACTATGAAAAAATGATATTGATCACTGTGTTAGAATAATTTAAAATGTTAAAATACATGTTCAAACCTGCAATCTGAGTAAAAAAAGAAGGAACTAAAAAAAGCATTAATTGACTTTTTAATATTTTGTTTTTGTATTTAAAGACTAGTTTTTCCATATTAGAATTTATGTTTTTTGGTGTTTATGACTGACTTCTAAAATAGCTTTAAGGTGAGTGACATATAAACATGCAATATACCTCCAATATGAATATAAGAAAATATTTTGCGTTTCAGAGAGTAACATGTACCCCATTTTTAATGGTATTGGTCTATAGTTTGTTTGCTTTCTGGAGAGAAATATACAGAAGAGGGTGTATTCACATGTTCATTAACCATGAGCAATGACCTAATATAAGTATTAATGTTGCACTATTATAATTATTGTTAAACATGGTTCACAATTTGGCATAATACGAAATACCAATAAAAGCAACTTGTCACATTTGTTGTGCTATGTCTGTTGACAATATATTCTCCAAATGGTTTTTTAGTTTTATGTATGTAATTCTGATGCTGATTTAATAGTGGTTTCTGGGCTTCATCTTCCTGCTCCTATTTCAGGCTTCTTAGAAATTTTATCTCTATAAATAAATGAGAGCAGTGTTTTTAAAATTTGGATCAGCTCATGTCATTGCCATTACTTCCTTCAATGATTTCCCATCACATATAGAATAAAAACTCAACCTCCTTGTCCTTTTAGTTTGTAGATGGGAATAATGCAGTTAATAAAAAAACCTGATTTTTTTTTGTTGTTATTGTTGTGTCTCTGCCAGGCTTTGGTATCAGGATGATGCTGGCCTCATAAAATGAGTTAGGGAGGATTCTCTGTTTTTCCATTGATTGGAATACTTTCAGAAGGAATGCTACCAACTCCTCTTTCTACCTCTAGTAGAATTCGGCTGTGAATCCGTCTGGTCCTGGACTTTTTTTGGATGGTAGGCTATTAATTATTGTGTCAATTTCAGAGCCTGTTACTAGTCTATTCAGAGATTCAACTTCTTCCTGGTTTAGTGTTGGGAGGGTGTATGTGTCCAGGAATTCATTCATTTCTTCTAGATTTTCTAGTTTGTTTGCGCAGAGGTGTTTATAGTATTCTCTGATGGTAGTTTGTATTTCTGTGGGATCAGTGGTGATATCCCCTTTATCATTTTTTTATTGAATCTATTTGATTCTTATCTCTTTTCTTCTTTATTAGTCTTGCTAGTGGTCTGTCAATTTTGTTGATCTTCTCAAAACACTAGCTCCCGATTCATTGATTTTTTGAAGGGTTTTTTTGTGTCTCTATCTCCTTCAGTGCTGCTCTCATCATAGTTATTTCTTGCCTTCTGTTAGCTTTTGAATTTGTTTGCTGTTGCTTTTCTAGTTCTTTTAATTGTGATGTTAGCATGTTGATTTTAGATCTTTCCTGCTTTCTCCTGTGGGCATTTGGTGTTATAAATTTCCCACTACACACTACCTTAAATGTATTCCAGAGATTCTGGAACATTGTGTCTTTGTTCTCATTGGTTTCAAAGAACATCTTTATTACTGCTTTAATTTTTTTATGTACCCAGTAGTCATTCAGGAGCAGGTTTTTCAGTTTCCATGTAGTCGTGTGGTTTTGAGTGAGTTTCTTAATCCTGAGTTCTAGTTTGATAGCACTGTGGTCTGAGAGACAGTTTGTTGTGGTTTCTGTTCTTTTACATTTGCTGAGGAGTGCTTTCCTTCCAACTATGTGGTCAATTTTGGAATAAGTGCTATGTGGTGCTGAGAAGAAAGTATATTCTGTTGATTTGGGGTGGAGAGTTCTGTAGATGTCTATTAGGTCTGCTTTTAGACCAATATCCCTCATGAACATTGACGCGAAAATCCTCAATAAAATACTGGCAAACCGAATCCAGCAGCACATCAAAAAGCTAATCCACCACAATCAAGTTGGCTTCATCCCTGGGATGCAAGGCTTGTTCAACATATGCAAATCAATAAATGTAATCCATCACATAAACAGAGCCAATGACAAAACCCACATGATTATCTTAATAGATGCAGAAAAGGCCTTTGACAAAATTTGAAAGCCCTTCATGCTAAAAAATCTTAATAAACTAGGTATTGATGGAATGTATCTCAAAATAATAAGAACTATCTATGACAAACCCACAGCCAATATCTTACTGACTGGGCCAAAACTGGAAGCATTCCCTTTGAAAATCGGCACAAGACAGGGATGCCCTCTCTCACCACTCCTATTCAACATAGTGTTGGAATCTCTGTCCAGAGCAATCGCGCAAGAGAAATAAATAAAGGATATTCAATTAGGAAAAGAGAAAGTCAAATTGTCCCTGTTTGCAGATGACATGATTGTATATTTAGAAAAGCCCATGGTCTCAGCCCCAAATCTGCTTAAGCTGATAAGCAACTTCAGCAAAGTCTCAAGATACAAAATCAATGTGCAAAAATCACAAGCATTTCTAAACACCAATAACAGAAAAACAGAGAGCCAAATCATGAGTGAACTCCCATTCACAATTGCTACTAAGGGAATAAAATACCTAGGAATCCAACTTACAAGGGATGTGAAGGACCTCTTCAAGGAGAACTACAAACCACTGCTCAGTGAAATAAAAGAGGACACAAACAAATGGAAGAATATTCCATGCTCATGGATAGGAAGTATCAATATCATGAAAATGACCATACTGCCCAAGGTAATTTATAGATTCAATGCTATCCCCATCAAGCTACCAATGACTTTCTTTACATAATTGGAAAAAAATACTCTAAAGTTCATACGGACCAAAAAAAGAGCTTACATTGCCAAGACAATCCTAAGCCAAAAGAACAAAGTTGCAGGCATCATGCTACCTGACTTCAAACTATACTACAAGGCTACAGTAATCAAAACAGCATAGTACTGGTACCAAAACAGATACATAGACCAATGGAACAGAACAGAGGCCTCAGAAGTAACATCACACATCTACAACCATCTCATCTTTGACAAACCTGACAAAAACAAGAAATGGGGAAAGGATTCCCTATTTAATAAATGGTGTTGGGAAAACTGGCTAGCCATATGTAGAAAGCTGAAACTGGATCCCTTCCTTACACCTTATACAAAAATTAATTCAAGATGGATTAAAGACTTAAGTGTTAGACCTGGAACCATAAAATTCCTAGAAGAAAACCTAGGCAATACCATTCAGGACATAGGCATGGGCAAGGACTTCATGACTAAAACATCAAAAGCAATGGCAAAAAAAGCCAAAATTGACAAATGGGATCTAACTAAACTAAAGAGCTTCTGCACAGCAAAAGAAACTACCATCAGTGAACAGGTAACCTACAAAATGGGAAAACATTTTTGCAATCTACCCATCTGACAAAAGGCTAATATCCAGAATCCACAAAGAACCTAAACAAATTTGCAAGAAAAAAAGCAAACAACCCCACCAAAAAGTGGGCAAAGGGTATGAACAGACAGTTCTCAAAAGAACACATTTATGCAGCCAACAGACAATGAAAAAATGTTCATCATCACTGGTCACCAGAGAAATGCAAATCAAAACCACAATGAGATACCATCTAACACCAGTTAGAATGGCGATCATTAAAAAGTCAGGAAACTACAGATGCTGGAGAGGATGTGGAGAAATAGGAACACTTTTACACTGTTGGTGGGAGTGTAAATTAGTTCAACCATTGCGGAAGACAGTGTGGTCATTCCTCCAAGATCTAGAACTAGAAATACTGTTTGACCTAGCTATCCCATTACTGGATATATACCCAAAGGATTGTAAATCAGGCTACTGTAAAGACACATGTATACATATGTTTATTGCAACACTATTCACAATAGCAAAGACTTGGAATCAACCCAAATGTACATCAATGAGAGACTGGTTTAAGAAAATGTGGTACATATATACCATGGAATACTATGCAGCCTTTAGAAAGGATGAGTTCGTGTCCTTTGCAGGGACATGGATGAAGCTGGAAACCATCATTCTCAGCAAACTATCACAAGAAAACCAAACACCACATTTTCTCACTCATAGGTGGGAATTGCACAATGAGAACACTTGGACACAGGGAGGGGAACATCACACACGGGGGCCTGTCATGGGGTGGGGATAGCATTAGGAGAAATACTCAATGTAAATGATGAGTTAATGGGTGCAGCAAACTAACATGGCACTTGTATACCTATGTAACAAACCTGCATATTGTGCACATGCACCCTAGAACTTAAAGTTTAAAAAAAAAAAAAAAAAAGCAACCTGATCTTGTGGGAGAGCAAGGGGATAATTTATTAATGAATGCATTCATTCACCAAATAATTATAGAGTGCCTCTTATGTGTCATGCACTGTTCTAGGTGCTTTGATGAACAAATGACATAAAAATACCTGCCTGCATGGAGCTTAGATTCCAGTAATGTAAGGCAGATGATCAACAAAATCATATATAGTTGATGGTATTGCCTATGTTGTCTTGCAGGGTTTTTATAGTTTTGGGCTTTACGCTTAAGTCTTTAATTCATCTTGAGTTAATTTTTGTATATGTTGTAAGGAAGGGGTCTAGTTTCAATCTTCTGCATATAGCTATCCAGTTATTCCAGCACCATTTATTGAATAGGGAGCCCTTTGCCAATTGTTTGTTTTTGTCAGGTTTGTTGAAGATCAGATATTTGTAGGATGTGCAGTCTTACTTCTGGGTTTTCTATTTTCTTCCATTGGTCTATGTGTCTCTTGTACCAGTATAACACTCTTTTTCTTACTGTAGCCCTGTAGTATGGTTTGAAGTTGGGTAGTAGGATGCCTCTGGCTTTGTTCTTTTTGCTTAGGATTGCCTTGGTTATTCACTTTGTGGTTCCATATGAATTTTAAAATAGTTTTTTTTTTTTTTTCTAATTCTGTGAAGAATGTCAGTGGTAGTTTAATGGGGATAGCATTGAATCTGTGAATTGCTTTGGACAGTATGGTCATTTTCACAATATTTATCTTCCTATCTATGAGCATGAAATCATTTTTCATTTGTATATGTCATCTCTGATTTCTTTGAGCAGTGGTTTGCACTTCTTGTAGATAGCTTTCATTTCCCTAGTTAGCTATACTCCTACGTATTTTATTATTTTTGTGGCAATTATGAATGGGAGTTCATTCATGATTTGACTCTTGGCTTCACTGCTGTTGGCGCTTAGGAATGCTAGCAACTTTTGCACATCGATTCTGTATTCTGAAACTTCGCTGGAATTGCTTATCAGCTTAAGAAGCTTTTGGGCTGAGATAATGGGGTTTTCTAGATATAGGATTATGTCATCTGAAACAGGGATAGTTTGACTTCCTGTCTTCCTATTTGATGCCCTTTATTCCTTTCTCTTGCCTAATTGTTCTGGCCAGAACTTCAAATATTATGTTGAAAAGGAGTGGTGAGAGAGGGCATTCTTGTCTTGTGTTGATTTTCAAGGCGAATGCTTCCAGCTTTTGCCCAGTCAGTATAATGGAGGCTGTGGGTTTGTCATAGATGGCTCTTATCACTTTGAGTTATGTTTCTTCCTTCAATATCTACTTTATTGAGAGTTTTTAACCTGAAGTGATGTTGAATTTTATCGAAGGCCTTTTCTGCATCTATTGAGGTAATCATGCATCTTTTTTCTTTAGTTCTGCTTATGTGATGAATCACATTTATTGATTTGTGTAGGTTGAAGCAACCATACATCCCGGGGATGAAGCCTACTTGATTGTGTGGATATGCTTTTGATGTGTTGCTGGATTCTGTTTGCCAGTACTTTTTGAGGATTTTTGCATCAATGTTCATCAAGAATATTTGCCTAAAGTTTTCTGTTTTTGTTGTATCTCTGCCAGGTTTTGGTACAAGGTTGATGCAGGCCTCATAGAGTGAGATAGAGAAGAGTCCCTCCTTTTCAGTTTTTTGGAACAGTTTCAGCAGAAATGGTACCAGCTCTTTTTTGCACATCTGGTAGAATCCAGCTGTAAATCCATCTTGTTCTGGGCTTTTAAAAAATTTTTGTTGTTGTTATTTTTGGTAAGCTATTTACACTGCTTCAATTTCACAACTCATTATTGGTCCACTCAGGGTTTTAATTTATTCCTGGTTCAGTCTTTGGATGGTGAATGTGTCCAGGAATTTATTCATCTCTTCTAGATTTTCTAGTTTATTTGCATAGTGGTGTTTATAATATTCTCCAATGTTTATTTGTATTTTTGTGTGGTCAATGGTAATATCTGTCTTCTAATTTCTGATTTTTTTGTATTTGAATATTCTTTCTTCTTTATTAGTCTAGTTAGCAGTCTGTCAATTTTTTAGTTTTGTTTTTTTGTTTTTTTTTTTTTTTTTTTTTTTTTTTTTTTTTTTTTTTTTACTCCAGCCCCTGGACTTGCTCATTTTTTGAATTTGTGTGTGTGTGTGTGTGTGTGTGTGTGTGTGTCTCTATCTCCTTCATTTCAACCTGATTTTGGTCACTTCTTGTCTTCTGTTAGTTTTTGAATTTGTTTTCTCTTGGTTCTCTAGTTCTTTTAGTTGTGATTTTAGGTTATTAACTTGAGATCTTTCCAACTTTTTGATGTGGGCACTTAGTGCTATAAATTTTCCTCTTAACACTGCTTTAGCTGTGTCACAGAATTTCTTGTATGTTGCATTTTTGTTCTCATTGGTTCCAAAGAACTTCTTAATTTTTGTCTTAATTTTATTATTTACCCAAAAGTCATTCAGGAGCAGATTATTCAAGTTCCATGCAATTGTATGGTTTTGAGTGAATTTCTTAGTCTTGAGTTCTAATTTGATTATACTGTGGTCCGAGGAACTGTTATGATTTCAGTTGTTTTGCATTTGCTGAGGAGTGTTTTACTTCTGATTATGTGATTGATTTTAGAGCAGTACCAAGTGCTGAGGAGAAGAATGTTGTTTTGGGGTAGAGAGTTCATAGGTATCTATCATGTCCATTTGACCCAGAACTGAATTCAGGTTCTGAATATCTTTGTTACTTTTCTGTCTCGGTAATCTGTCTAATATTGTAATTGAAGTGTTAAAGTCTCCCACTATTATTGTATGGGAATCTAAGTCTCTTTGAAGTTGTCTAAGAAATTGCTTTATGAATCTGGGTACTCCTGGTTAGGTCTTCTTGTTGAATTGCCATTATGTAATGAATGCCCTTCTTTGTCTCTTTTGATCTTTGTGGTTTAACATCTGTTTTGTCAGAAACTAGGATTGCAACCCCTGCATTTTTTGGTTTTCAGTTTTCTTGGTAGATTTTCTTCCGTCCCTTTATTTTGAGCCTACATGTGTTACTGCATGTGAGATGAGTCTCTTGAAGACAGCATACCAATGGGTCTTGGTTCTTTAACTAGCTTGCCACTCCATGTCTTTTCATTGGGGCATTTAGCCTATTTACATTTAAGGTTAGTATTGATATGCATAGATTTGATCCTGGCATGATGTTAGCTTGTTATTTTTCAGACTTGTTTATGTGGTTGCTTTATAGTGTCACTGGTCTGTGTACTTCAGCATGGTTTTGTAGTGGCTGATAATGATCTTTCCTTTCCATATTTAGTTCTTCCTTTAGGAACTCTTGTAAGGCAGGTCTGGTGGTAACGACTTCCCTCAGCATTTGCTTGTTTGAAAAAGCTCTCATATCTTTTTTGTTTATGAAGCTTGGTTTGGCCAGATATGAAATTCTGGATTGGAATTTCTTTTCTTTAAGAAATTTGAATATTGGTCCCCAGTCTCTTCTGGCTTGTAGGGTTTCCACTGAGAGGACTGTTGGCAGTCTGATGGGCCTCCCTTTGTAGGTGTTCTGGCCTCTCACTCTAACTGCCCTTAACATTTTTTTTTTGTTTTTCATTTTGACACTGGAGTTTCTGATGATGATGTGTCTTGGAAATGATCTTCTTGTGGAGTAACTTAACTGGGGTTCTGTGCATTTCCTGAATTTGAATGTTGGCCTGCCTGGCCAACAGGGAATTTCTCATGGATGATATCCTGAAATATATTTTCCACCTTTCATTCTCCCAATCTCTTTAAGGTACACTAATCAGTCATAGATTCAGTCTCTTTACATAATCCCATATTTCTCAGAGGTTTTGACCATTTCTGTTCATTCATTTTTCTCTATTCTTGTCTGCCTGTCTTCTTCAGAAAGACAGTCTTCAAGCTCTAAGATTCTTTCCTCCACTTGGTCTATTCTGCTATTAATACTTGTGATTGCATTATTAAATTCTTTTATTGTATTTTTTTAGCCCTACCAGCTCAGTTACATTCTTCTCTATACTGTATTTTGTTTGTCAGCTCATATAATGTCTTATCATGATTTTTAGCTTCATTGCATTGGGTTACAAGGTGCTTCTTAAGGTCAGTGAAGTTTGTTTTTATCCATTTTCTGAGTTCTACTTCTGTCATTTCAGCCATCTCACCCTCAGCCCAGTTTTGAATCCTTGCTGGAGAGATGATGCAGTAATTTGGAGGAAAGAGGGAACTCTGTTTGAGTTTTCAGTGTTTTTGCACTGATTCTTTCTCATCTTTTTGGGCTTATCTACTTTAAATCTCTGAGGCTGCTGACCTTTCGATTTTTTTTTTCTTTTTCTTTTAATAGTCTGGCTACTTTTCCATAGGGCTGCTATGGTTTGCTGGGGGTCTGCTCCAGTCCCTAGTTGCCTTGTATTTTTTCACCACCTGGAGGTATCACCAGTGAAGCCTGCAAAACAGGAAAGATGGCAGCCTGCTCCTTCCTCTGGGACCTCCAGCCCAGAGAGGTATGGAGGTGTTGCTGGCTGAAAGCACCTGTATGAAGTGGCTGGAGACCCCTGCTAGGAAGTCTTGTCTAGTCAGGAGAAACAGGATTGGGGACCCATTCAAAGAAGTAGTCTGGCCACATTTTGGTAGAGCAGCTGTGCTGTGCTGGGGGATCTCCTCTGACCCTGGTTGGTTTGTACTCTCCAAAGCCCACAGACTGAAATGGCTCAGTCACACAAACAGCAAAGCTGTCATCCTACCCCTATTCCTGAGAACTCCATCCCTGGGAGAATTCAAATATCTGTCAGACAGAGAATACCAGCAGGGGTGGCTGGAGGACCTGGTTGGGAGATTCTGCCCAGTGAGGAGATACAGAATTGGGAAGGCACTTAAAGAAGCAGTCTGGCCATGACTTTCATAGAGCAGCTCTGCTGTGCTGGGGTACCGCTTCTGCCCCAGTCAGCTTGAGATTTCCAAAGCCCACAGACTCAAACATCTCAGTCGCCCAACCAGCAAAGATAGTGGCTTACCCTTCCCTTTGGGGACTTCCTCTCAGGGTGTATTCAAATCTCTATGGCCTGAGAACACTGGTGAGGGTGTCTTGGGGCCTTGGTTGGAAAGTCCCACCCAGTGAGGAGGTACAGATTGAAGACCCACATGAAGAAGCAGTCTGGCCATGTTTTGGTAGAGTAGCTGTGGTATGCTGTGGGATCCTCCCTTCTGCCCTTGGCCAGTTTGGACTCTCCAAAGCCCTGAGACTGGAACAGCTGAGTTTCCCAAACAGAAAAGATGGCGGCTCATTCTTCCCAATAGGAACTCTGTCCCAGGTAGATGCATTGCTATTTCTGGTGGCTGGCTGGAATTCCAGGCCAGTGGGTCTTATCCTATGTGGTGCTGTGGAAGTGGGGCCCAGGGACAGTCACTGTTTGGCTCCCTGGATTCAGACCCCTTCAAAGGGGTATGTACAGAGGTCCAACCTCCTACCTTGCTGGAGTTGCTGTCACTTTCACTGGGAAGCCTGGAGTCAGTGTATGTAAAATAAAAACTCTACACCTTAACTTCGCCCTCCATCCCCCCAACTTTTAAACTTTGTGTTGATTTTATCTGCATCTTATTATACTTTCTATGTCTTGAAAAGTTGTTGTAGTTATTATTTTTGATTGGTTCATCTTTTAGTCTTTCTATCTAAGAGTAGTTTACACATCACAGTTCAAGTGTTACACTATGCTGCGTTTTTCTGTGTACTTACTTCTACTAGCGAGTTTTGTACATTCAGGTGATTACTTATTACTGATTAACATTCTTATTTTTCTCTGATTGAATTACTCCTTTTACCATTTCTTGTAGGACAGATCTGGTGTTGATAAAATTCCTCAACTTTTGTTTGTCTACTTCACGTTTGTAGGATATTTTCACCAGATATTTATTCTAGGGTAAAGTTTTGCTTTTTTTCCCCCTCAGCACTTTAAATATGTCTTGCCACTCTCTTCTGACTTTCCATTGAAAAGTCTGGTGTCAGACATATTGGAGCTCCATTGTATGTTGTTTCTTCTCTCTTGCTGCTTTTAGAATCCTTTCTTTGATTTTTGGGAGTTTGTTTATTAAATGCCTTGAGGTCATCTTCCTTGGATTAAGTCTGCTTGGTGTTCATATAACCTTCTTATATTCGGATACTGCCATCTTTCAGTAGGATTGGGAAGTTTTCTGTTTGTATTCCTTTGAATAAACTTTCTACTTCTTTTTCTCTCTTTCTTCTTTAAGGTCAGTAACTCAAATTTGCCCCTTTGAGGCTATTTTTATAGAGGCTATTTTCTGTATATTTTAGGTGTGCTCCTTCTTCTTTTTTTTTTATTCTTTTTTCTTTTGTCTCTTCTGTGTATTTTCAAATAGCTTGCCTTGAAGCTCACTAATTATTTCTTCTCCTTGATCAATTCTACTAATAAAAGACTCTGGTGCATTCTGCAGTGTGACAATTGCATTTTTCTGCTTCAGAGTTTCTGCTTGATTCTTTTTGATTATTTTCATCTCTGTTAAATTTATCTGATAGAATTTGGAATTCCTTCTCTGTTTAGTCTTGAATTCCTTTGCCTTAAGACAGTCATTTTGAATTCTCTGTCTGAAAGTCCACACATCTCTTTTTCCAGGATTGGTTCCTGGTGCCTTATTTCGTTCATCTGGTCAGGTCATGTTCCCCTGGATGGTGTTAATGCTAGCACATTTTCTTCAGTGTCTTAACATCGAAGAGTTTGGTATTTATTGTAGTCTTCACTATCTGGGCTTGTCTATACCTGTTCTTCTTGGGAATGCTTTCTAGATATTTTCAAAGACTTGGGTTTTGTGATCTAAACTGCATTTGCTTCAGGGAGCACCCCAAGCCCAATAATGCTGTGGTTATTGTAGACTCACTGATGTACCACCTTGATGGTCTTGGGCAAGATCTGGGAGAATTCACTCATTACCCCTTGCAGACTCTTGTTCTCTTCCCTTACTTTCTAGTAAACAAACAGAGTCTCTCTCTGTTCTGAGCCACCTACAGCTAGGGGTGGAGTGACACAAGTACCACTGTGACTGCCCCGGATCAGACCTGAAGCCATTACAGCACTGGGTTTCATCTAAGGCCTGCTGCAACCACTCCCTGGTTACTGCCTATGTTTGCTCAAGGCCCTGGGGCTCTACAATCAGCAGGTGGCAAAGCCAGCCAAGCCTGTGTCCTTCCCTTCAGGGTGGCAAGTTCTCTCAGGCCCCAGTGAATCCACAGTTTCTGTCTGGGAGTCAGGGACTAGAGTCACAAACTTTAGAAATCTACATGGTGTACTCTTGTACTGTGGCTGAGCTGACACTCAACCACAAGATACAGTCCTTTCCACTCTTTTCTCCCCTTTCTGAAGTCAGAGAAGCTTCACCTCATAGTCACAGCCACCACAGGCCATGAGGAATTCTGCCTGACTACTGCTGACGTTCCCATAAGGCCCAATGATTCTTAAATAAGCATGTGATGAATGCTGCCTGACCTGGGGCTCAGCTTTTAGGGCAGTAGGCTCCCCGCTGGGCCAGGGCAAGTCCTGAGATACTTGAAAAGAGCGAAGACCTGGAATCAGGGACCCCAAGAGCCCACTTGGTATTCTCTATCCTCCTGTGGCCATGCTGGTACATAAAAGTGCAAGGCAAATTCCCCTGTATTTTTTCTTCTGCTTTTCTCAAGTGGAAGGAGGTTGGGGTGCCTGCGGCAATTTCTTAAGACAACAATAAAGTTTGCTGTATCACTTGACCCTTCCTTTCATGAGAGATTTCTCTGTAGCCACCACAGCCAGTAACATGCTGGATCTCACCTGAAGCCAATGAATCTCAGAAGCTCACTCAAGGCCCTCGATGTAGTTTCTGGGTATTGCTGCTGGTTGTTCAGGGCCCAAGGGCTCTTCAGTTAGCAGGTGATAAATGGTGCCAAGAATAGTTTATTCTTTTCAAGGTAATAGTTTCCATTCTGGGCCAGGTTGTGTCTAGAAAAGTTGTCTGGGAGCTAGGGCCTAGGAAGGGCGTCCTCATGACTGAGCAGTGCCCTATTCTACTGTGGCAGAGCTGGTATTCAAGATGCAAGACAAGGTCCTCCCCTGTCTTTCCTCTTCTTTCTTCAAGCGTAAGGAAGAGGTCTCTTTGGAGCCAGGTGCTATACAGCCTGTGGTTAGGGGAAAGGTGGTGCCAGTATTTCCTTAGCTGCCCCAGATGTCTCAGTAGGTTGTGTGCTCCACTGTCTCTTAGCCTGGTTCAGCACTAGGACTTGCCTAAGAGTTGCAGTCCTTATGTCCTAGATTGCCTTTCATGTTTACTTAGAGACTCAGAGCACTTTGGCCCTTGGTGGTGAGGTTTGTGGGAATTCAAGTTTGGACCTTTGGAATTGGTAATTCCCCTCTGGCTAGGGCTGGTTTAAATGCTCCCTCTGTAGTTGGGCATCAGCTGAAGTTGGCCTGGTTTTGCTTTCTGCTCTACCAGGACAGCACTGAGTTCAGTGGCTCAGAATTGCTGTGTTCTCCCTCCCCCAGCACCCAGAGATGCTCTCTTCAATATGCTGGCAGTGCTGGGGTGATGGGGGTGGGGTGGCACTGGCAAATCAAGCCTTTTTTCTATCTCTTCAGTACCTCTTTCAGTGACGTGTAGTTAAAACCAGGTACTATGGGGGCTCACCTGGTTTTTAGCTCTTATGAAGGTTTTTAAATTTTTTTTCTTTTTAGATAGTGGTTAGGTTGATGTACTTGCAGGGGATATGATCAGTGGAGTTGTCTATCCTGCCATCTTACTCTGCCTCCCAGATAATTACATCACAAAGCATTTATTAATAATTAGATGGGTAGCAAGATATTGTACAGATGTACCCAATGAAAAATTGTTTTGTATTAGAGAAGTGAAATATGCTTATTTAAGTGGTTCAAATTGCGCACCAAGTGTACAAATTTGAATCTGTTGTCTACCACTATTAACTGCTTAGATGGTATCCTTTTAGGCTTCATTTAAACTGGCTTTGAAGATAGTTCAAGTTTGGTTTCAGACCACCACAATTAAATGAATGTTGCAATAAAGAAAGTCACAGAAATTGTTTTGTTTTCCAGTGTATTTAAAAATTATGTTTAACCATACTGTAGTATATTAACTGTGCAATAGCATTATATCTAAGAAAACGATATACATACCTTAATTAAAGCACATTGTATTGCTAATAAAAACACTGACAATCATCTGAACATTCAGTAAGTTATGGTCTTGTTGCTTGTGGAGGGTCTTGCCTCAATATTGTTGGCTGTTGGCTGGGTTGGGGTGCCTGTGGCAATTTCTTAAGATAACAATAAAGTTTGCTGTATCACTTGAGTCTTGCTTTCATGACAGATTTCTCTGTAGCTTACTATGTTGTTTGATAGCATTTTACCCACAGTAGAACTTCTTTCAAGATTGGAGTCAGTCCTCTCAAACCCTGCCACTCTTTTATCAGCTAAGTTTACATAGTATTCTAAATCCTTTGTTTTAATTTCTATAATGTTTAGAGCATCTTCACCAGAAGAAGTTTCCATCTCAAGAAACTACTTTTCTTGCTCATCTGTAAGAAGTAACTCTTCATAGATTAGTGTTATCTTAAGCTTGCAGCAATCCAGTCACATCTTCGGGCTCCATTTTAAATTCTAGTTCTCATTCTATCTCCACCACCTCTACAATTACTCTTTCCACTGAAACCTTAAACTCCTCAAAGTCATCCATGAACATTAGAATCAACTTCTTCCAAACTTCTGTTAATGTTGATATTTGACCTCCTCTCAGGAATCACAAATTTATTATTGTTTTCTAGAATGGTGAATCCTTTCCAGAAGGTTTTCAAGTTACATTGCCAAGATCCATCAGAGGACTCACTGTGTATGGCACCCATAGCCTTGCAAGACGTATTTCTTAAATAATAAGATGTGAAAGTCAAAATCACTTCTTGATCCATGGGCTACAAAGTGGAGGTTGTGTTAGTGGACATTAAAACATTAATCTCACAACCTACAGAATGGGAGAAAATTTTTGCAATCTACCCATCTGACAAAGGGCTAATATCCAGAATCTACAAAGAATTTAAACAAATGTACAAGAAAAAGCCCATCAAAAAGTGGGCAAAGGATATGAACAGATACTTCTCAAAAGAACACATTTATGCAGCCAACAAGCTTATGAAAAAATGCTCATCACCACTGGTCATTAGAGAGATGAAAATCAAAACCAAAATGAGATACCATCTCATGGCAGTTAGAATGCCAATCATTAAAAAGTCAGGAAACAACAGATGCTGGAGAGGATGTGGAGAAATAGGAATGCTTTTACACTATTGGTGGGAGTGTAAGTTAGTTCAACCATTGTGGAAGACAGTGTGGTGACTCCTCAAGGATCTAGAACTAGAAATACCATTTGACCCAGCGATCCCATTACTGGGTATAGACCCAAAGGATTATAAAACATGCTACTATAAAAACACATGCACACATATGTTTACTGCAGCACTGTTTACAATAGCGAAGTCTTGGAACCAACCCAAATGCCCATCAATGATAGGATAGATAAAGAAGATGTGGCACATATATACCATGGAATATTATGCAGCCATAAAAATGGATGAGTTCATGTCGTATGCAGGGATGTGGATGAAACTGGAAACTGGAAACGAAATCGTTCTGAGCAAAGTGACACAAGAAGAGAAAAACCAAACACTGCATGTTCTCACTCATAGGTGGGAGCTGAACAATGAGAACACATAGACACAGGGAGGGGAACATTACACACTGGGGCCTGTTGAGGGGAGAGGGGTTGGGGGAGGAATAGCATTAGGAGAAAAACCCAGTGTAAATGATGAGCTGATGGGTGCAGCAAACAAACATGGCACATGTATACCTATGTAACAAACCTGAATGTTGTGCACATGTACCACAGAACTTAAAGTTTAATAATAAAAAAAAATTGAAAAAAATACAAAAAATATTAATCTCCTTCTACATCTCTACCAGCTCTTGTGTGATCATGCATGCTTTGTCGATAAACAGTAACATTTTGAAGAGTTTTTTTTTTTTTGGTCTGAGCAATAGGTCTTAAAATTGGGCTTAAAATATTCAGTAAATAATTATGTAAATAGACATACTGTCTCCCAGGCTTTCTTGTTTCATTTATAGAGCAGGCAGAGTAGATTTAGCATAATTCTTAGGGGCCCTAGGATTTTTGAAATGGTAAATGATCGTGGAATTCAGCTTCAGGTCACTAGCTACATTAGCCCCTAACAAGAAAGTCAGACTGTTCTTTGAATCTTTGGAACCAGGCTGACTTCTCCAGCTATAAAAGTCCTAGATGGCATCTTCTTCCAATATAAAGCTGTTTCATCCATATTAATCATCTGTTGTTTAGTGTAGTCACCTTTATCAATTATCTTAGCTAGATCTCCTGGATAGCTTGCTGCAGCTTTTACGTGAGCACTTGCTGCCTCACCCTGCACTATTTTGTTGTTGTTTTGAGATGGAGTCTTGCTCTGCTGCCAGGCTGGAGTGCAGTGGCGTGATCTTGGCTCCCTGCAACCTCCGCCTCCTGGGTTCAAGCAATTCTCCTGCCTCAACCTCCTGAGTAGCTGGGATTACAGACACACACCATCACGTCCAGCTACATTTTGGAATTTTAGTAGAGACGGAGTTTCACTATGTTGGCCAGGATGGTCTCAATCTCTTGACCTCATGATCCACCTGCCTCGGCCTCCCAAAGTGCTGGGATTACAGGCATGAGCCACCGTGCCTAGCCTGTACTTTTGTATTATGGAGACAGTTCCTTTCCTTAAACCTCATGAATAAACCTCTACTAGCTTCAAACTCTTCTTCTGCAGCTTTCTCACCTCTCTCAGCCTTCTTAGAACTGAAGAGAGTTAGGGCCTCACTCTGGATTAGACTTTGGGTTAAGGGAATATTATAGCTGCTTTGATCTTCTATACAGGCTATTCAAACTTTTAAAATATCAGTAATAAGGCTGTTTTGCTTTCTTATTCATGTGTTCACTGGAGTAGCACTTTTAATTTTCTTCAAGAGCTTTTCCTTTTCATTCAAAACTTGGCTATTTTGCAAAAGAGGCCTAGCTTTTGGCTTCTCTCAATAAGCATAATCATTTCTAGCTTTTAATTTAAAGTGACAACTGTCCTTCCTGTTAAAAACTGTCAATAAACTAGGTATTAAAGGAACATACCTCAAAATGATAAGGATCATCTGTGACAAACTCACAGCCAACATTATACTAAATGGACGAAAGCTGGAAATATTCCTCTTGAAAAGTGCCACAAGACAGGGATGCCCTCTCTGACCACTTCTATTCAACATAGTACTGAAATCTTAGCCAGAGAAATCAGGCAAGAGAAGGAAATAAAGGGCATCTAAATAGGAAGAGAAGAAGCCAAACTATTTCTGTTTGTAGATGACAAGATACTGTATCTAGATAACTCCATAGTTTCAACCCAAAAGCCCCTTAAGCTGATGAACAACTGCAGCAAAGTTTCAGGATACAAAATCAATGTACAAAAATTACTAGCATCACTTGCCTTGTTTATTGTTGCACTCCCAATATGTTTCTGGTGAATGGTAGGCAATTACTAGATACTTGTTATTTAAGTGAAAGGTATAGAAAAACTGGAAAATTTTCATATGTCATTCCTAAATATTTAGTACACACTGAAACAAGGATTCTCTAGGCAAGTGAGGTCTAAGCTTTTCTTAGGAAGGCATACAGTGCATTAAAAATTAATAAATACTTGAGAATTTAATCAACAATAATACTGTGCTCTTAATATGCATTACTGCTTAGTAATACTTCCTCTTTAGTGGTTTTGCTTCCAATATGAACTTTGAAACTAGCTAGGATTCACGCCAAATTTAGCCAGTAATCTCACCATATCTTCTGTTCACCTGCACTTTGGGGCTGCTTATTTTGCCCAAGGAGAACAATGCTCATTGAGTTACATATGAATGGACCAGGTAGTGCTTGCGCTCTTTGATTGCTACAATGATTACATTTCTTACATCACCATTCAATGCTGATGGCTATGGTTATCTCAGCCATGACAGCAGGAGCCCTAGTTCCTTTATGCACCACTTGTTTAGATGCTTCTGCCGAAAATTGATAGGTGAAAATGTAGCTCATGTACCATCACTTTGTTTCTAAAAGAGAGCAACAAACAAATGAATAACAACTCTCTTATCCTCCAGAAGTATGGAGAAGTTAGAATTCCCTGTGTTTGTTCTCTTTTTACTTCTTCCCATCCAGGCACTCAAAATAGTGTTAAAAATTCTTTTTCATTTATTTAACTTATTCTAAAGCTGTCAGTCATGTTTACTGCTATAGCAATGATTTTAAACTTCTAAAGCAGATGTTAGGTGGATAGAGCATTGCAACACATTTTTAAAACAAATGTACGTTATTTGTTGCTTTACATCTCTATGGCTATGAAGATTGTGTCTGAAGGCCATTTGAGAAATTTGCTTCAAAATATATTGATCATTTTCGTATAATTTAAAGACATTTTATAAAATTTTGGAATTGGAGAATTCAAATGCAACAATACATTCTCGTACCTTCACCTACATTATTGAACAATACAAAGTACACTAGTTCTGCTGGTTCTTTGATGTTATAAGAATTTTACACTTCTAGATTTTGAGTTGTTATTTGCACCTTGGTAGTATTCAGTAAAGAAAATGAAAAGTAGTTTCATGTACTGATATAAAACAACAGAGCACTCAAGCATAAAATTTTACTGGATGCTAAAATCAGTTGTTTTTTGCTCCTGTAAATCATAGGTTAATTTTAGTGTTCAAACCACATATGTCTCCCAAAATATGTTTAAAACCTTTACACAGTCTAGAGTCTCTTCACCAGTTAAGAAGCAGATTGTATATTTGTAGCCTTTAGGGTCTCAGGAAATGATTCAAACTGTTCTTAGAAGTGATGCAGTGAGCAAGAAAATTCCAATAACAATTTTGGCATTAGATTTCTGACAGATTTTGGTTCACAGAATAGAATCACAGATGTGATTAAACAATTCTGAACGTTTTCACAACACATATGGATGGCTTTCAGATCCAGGCATCATGTTCCCAAACATCTTCAGATCAAAGGAGAAAACAAAACTATCTGACATTCTTTAGAGTTTGGGATAGCCACTCATTTTTTCGTTAACAAACATTTCTTGAGCAACTATGATGTGCCAAGCACTATTCCAGAGGCATGGGATACAGCTACAAATAAAATTGATGAAAGATTCTGATTTCATAAAGTAATAACTTTACTTGCCTTTATTTGCATAAAATAAGTAAATTGTATAGTATGTTAGAAGTTAATAAGTGCTATGGGAGGAAAGGGAAAGTGGAGCAGGACAAAGGGGAGTGGCAATTGCTGAAGAGGGCATTGCAATTGGAGCGTGTGATCAGACTTATTAAGAAGGTGACATTTGAGTCAAGACTTGAAGGGAGTGACAGAGGTAGTCATGCAGGTATTAGGCAAGAGCATTCTAATACTAGGACAATTCATGCAAAGGCATAGAAGTGGGAATTTTCCTGGTGTGTTGAAGGAAGAGCAAAAAGGCCTATGTGGCTAGAGTGAAGTGAGTGAGAGGAAAGTAGCTAAAACTATGTTCAGAGTGGGAACAGGGGTCAGATCAACAGACTGCTATAAGGACTTCAGATTTTTTACTATGAATGGGGAGCCAGCAGGGTTTTGAGTGTCCCTGGGGCTGATATTCTGAGATTAGGTGGTAGGGGGTAGAATGGCAGCAGTTAAGAGCAGATGAAGACAGGGAGAGAGCTGTTGGTGGCCTGGTCCAGGGTGGTAGCAGTGAGAAGTGTGGGAAACAGTTGAATTCTGGATATATTTTGAAAGTAACAGCAGCCAAATTTTTTTGATAGGTGACAAAAGGGGCATGAGATAAAGAGAAGCATGATTGCAAAGTATTTTGCCTGAGCATCCAGAGATTGGAGATGTTATTAAATAAGATTGTGGAGTGGGTGAGAGGAGCCGTCGGGGCAACACAACGATAAACTATAAAACATATTTCTAGTGTAGGACGTATTTCATATTATTGTCATTTTCCAGTGTGTTATTACTTACGTTATTTCAGTGTTTAAACAAGAACGATCTGGAAATTTCCACTGTGGCCTAATTCAAGCTACTGACATGATGTCCCTGAAAGTGGAATTGGGAAGATATGAGTACAATAGGCTGTTGAAAGACAGGGCAAGCTGCTTGGAGCACACTGTGACTGAGCTCTGTGGCTTAGAACTCATCTTTCCAGTATCAACTGGACATTGTTGGGGCCTCCTGAGCCTTAGGGCAGGCTAGTTTGTTACATACACACTAGACTTTATGTGTCTATATATGTGTCGACCTTAGACCATAATTCAGCTGTTACATTTTGTAGGGCTAAGACTTTATTTAAAATAAGCATTCTCTTGGGAGAAAATTGGCTATAGGCTATTCTAGGAATCAGAGTCTTTTTTTCCATTTTATTTTCTTGTTTGGATGTTTGGAATTAATTCACAATTTACACATATTTCTTTAAGTTGAGTACTTACAGACTGCTGACAACTATTGATAACTTTGATTTTTGGTTCTAAGACATTTTGGTGTAAACCAATGATACTTGAAAATCTATATATTCTCTTTAAATGTAATTCATTGAAATATTAATTTAGCAAACTCATTTTATAGTCCAATGAACAGTGACTTGTAAAATGAAGTCTATTTGATTGCATGACTTCATGAAAAATGCTGATATGTTTAACTTGGCTAATATAGAAAGTGTTCTATTGTTTGTAGTAGTGGTGGTGTTTTTCACCAAGTGTGCTGTGTTAAAGCCCATCTTGAATATTAAGCATTTGTTCCATGTATTGCTGCAAAATACCCTGGTTCTATAATCCTTTAAAGACAAATTGAGTGAAACAAATCTGACCAGTCCTGGGGGTATTAGTTATATTTTGAAACGAACTCAAGCCCAGATACACATTTCTAAATTGTGATTTTCATGGGAAGTGATTATTCAGGACTGGTAGTAATATGAAATGTTGTAGTTTGGTAGATGTGTTATATTATGAAAATTGACAAAAGTAAGAGTTTTTTGTTTTGTTTTGTTTTTTGTGTTTCATGAGACATAATGCCTTACTGTCATCAAACTTCAAAACCTTATACCTAATATAAACTTATTTGTGCTAACTTCTTATTTTTAAAATTTGAGATGAAATTGACAGATATGTATTATCTAATATAGTAGCTCTTGCAATATATGGTTTTTGAGCATTTAAAGTGTGGCTGGTCTGACTGAGGAACTACATTTTAAATTTTATTTAATTTTAAATAATTTAAATTTAAATTCATATGGCCATATGTGGCTAGTGGCTACAATATGGAACAGTGCAGCCTCAGACAGTACCTCTCAACTGGGGATCTAGAAGGGAGTTAAATCGTCATGCCCAAAGGCACGCACTGTTTCTAATTAATCAGTTTACTTCTTGTGCATCAAGAATACTATGTATCATTATTAGACTAATTAAGAAAATAGTGTCTCAAATTATTTTCTGTGAGGCCTAATTCTCTCACAGCATCTAATTGAGAACGGCTGTTTTAGAAAGTTCCCTCATTTCCTTTTCCATTCATACCACTCCCAAAGATCCCCCAAATGAAAATCACTATTCTTTTGTTTGTATCCATTGATGATTTTTGTCTGTTCTTTGACTTCATACAGATAGAAATATACAGTGTGTTTTATGTTGGGGATGACTTCTGTCACTTTACAAAATGTTTTTGAGATCCATATTGTATCTAGTAATAGTTCATTTATTTATATTGCTATGCAGTATTTCATTGTATCAACATATCAAAATTTGTTTACCTATTTCTAAATTTGTCCATTTCATTTAAGTTGACAAATTTATTAACATAAAATTTTTAGAACATCTTCTATTATCTCATTAATTTCTATAGTATCTATAATAATGTCCCCTATCTCATATTTGATGTCAGTAATTTACTTATGCCATCTTGCTAGGAGTTTATCAAGTTTATAAAAAATTTTTAAAAATGACTTTGACCTTGTTGATTTTCTCTATGGTTTTATATTTTATTTATCCTTTCATCACCATTAGCCCTTTCTTTCACTTATTTTATAAGGTAAAACTAGTTAAAACTAAATCTAGTTTTTCTCATAGGCTTTTATTTATTATATAAATTTCCAGTTATGTATGAAATACCCATTCTTTCCATTTATTTACTGATTCTGCAGACTTCATTGAGCACCTGTCTACCCCATGGAAGGCGCTGGGATAAGCATTAGTAAACAAGATCACCACAGTTCTTGCCCTTTTGTCTTCACAATTTTGTTCAGTAGGTAGATATTGGGAAAGAAATGGCAAGATAGCCAGGCCTGGTGGCACATGCTTATAATCCCAGCTACTTGGGAGGCTGAGGCAGGAGGACTGCTTGAGCCCAGGAGTTTGAGACCAGCCTGGACAATGTAGTGAGCCCTTAGTCTCACTACAGCTATTACCCACCATCCACTGGAGTTCCTTAATCCCTCAATGAGGCTCTGTGGTCCACTGCAAGGACCCTTTGATTCTATACCTCACCACCTATGAACAGCTCAGTAACAGAGATCATAATTTTATGCACAATTCTGTTTTGGGGTAGCCTTGGAGTCTGGAGAGCAAAATCTATCAGCACAGGTTGAATTTTTACCCCCAAACCCTGTATTCTTGGCAGGGAGGACAAGTGGGTCTCAAGGGTAGCAGATTCAGAGCTCTACATATGGGAGCAGCTACACCTACCCCCAAGCTCCCTGGGCTGCACAGTGGTTGATGGGCAGATGGGCTTTCACAGTGACACCTTTAGCAAGGCTTCTGGGGTGAACAGCCTGTAGCAGGACATGGTCAGCCTGAAGATTGGGATGTCAGCTCCTCTGCAGTCAAGGACAGTAGGCTCTGTCGTCAGCAGTGTGGCACTGATTGGCATCCTTTCTGGCAATGATGGGACATATGTGAACATGGCAGTTTCAAAGCTGACCTCATGGGCTGCCATTGCCAGCAAGCCTGCAAAACCATGGCCTAAAATGGAAACAAGGAGTGGGCTTGTCATAGGGGGTGCACTGCCCACTCCATCTATAAAGCATAACATGGATATTGACACCAGGGAGAACAAGGGGCCTGTGCTGAAGACCCCAGACCCGCAGGAGACACTATCCTCACAACTCCAGAAGGTGCCTCATCTTCTCCCAATGAAGCTTCCTGCTTTGGCTCAACCACAGTATCAGAACCCTCATCAGTCACTCCAGACCTACTGGGTCATTCCTCACATGGAAATATGGCATTTGGGCAGAGAAGAGGGGCCAACAGTGATAGTAACTCTCCTGGAAATACCAAGACTAATTCTGCCCCAAGTGTAAAAAAAACTGAAAGCTGCCCATAATTATAATCCTAAAGAATTTGACTGGAATCTCAAAACTGGACATGTGTGCACTATAAAGAGCTATTCTGAGGATGACATTCACTACTCCATTAAGTACTCCATTTTGTGTAGTACAGAACATGCACTATGTACTTGAACAGTGCATTCAGCTCCATAAGCAGCAAAGGGCCTGCCTACCTGCTCTTCAGCATCAGTGGGAGTGGGTATTTCTGTGGGGTGGCCGAGATGAAGTGCTCTGTGGACAGCAGCACCAGTGCTGGAGTCTGGTCTCAAGACAAATGGAAGGGAAATTTTGATATCGAGTGAATTTTTGTCAGTGATGTGCCCAATAACCAGCTCAGGCACATCAGACTGGAGAATCATGACAGCAAGCCAGTCATAAACCATAAAACACAGGAGGTGCCTTTAGAAAAAGAAAAACAAGTGCTGAAAATTATCAGCTTCCTACAAGCACACAGCGTCCATCTTTGATGACTTTTCTCACTATGCGAAATGCCAGGACGAGGAGGAGGTGATGTGCAAGGAATGACACAATCAAAATAAACAATAAGAACAAACCAGTTTCTTGTGTGTTCTAACAATTGATTTTGAAAAAGCATTTATAAAGCATGTGCTTGGTCAGCTCCAGTGTGTTGTCTTGTGCAGGGGTTGAGTATTCCATCTTTGTCTTTTTGTAGTTTCCCCCCCCCCACAGATGGATCCACATTCACTTGTACTTTTTAAAATGATACTGAAGAACTCACTCTCATGCCTGTAATCCCACCACATTGGGAGGTGGGTGGATCATGAGGTTAGGAGTTCGAGACCAGCCTAGCCAAGATGGTGAAACCCCGTCTCTACTAAAAATACAAAAATTAGCCAGGCATGGTGGTGAGTGCCTGTAATCCCAGCTACTTGGGAGGCTGAGGCAGGAGAATTGCTTGAGCCCAGGAGATGGAGGTTGCAGTGAGGCGAGATGGCATCACTGCATTCTAGCCTGGGCAACAGAGTGAGACTCTGTCTCAAAAAAAAAAAAAAAAAAAGTTTTTTTGGATCACCTTATCAATGAGACCAATGTGAAATATAAGTATCCTTTAAAACAAACAAAGCAAAACAAACAAATCTAGTACATCCAAATTAATTTTTTCTATTTTGTCAGAAATTATGGTCTTTTTCTTAAATTCACAGTCTTTTAATATCTCCATTTGAGATTTCATATTTCTCACCCCTTTATTGCTTTATAGCAAAGATAACAAACCATGAGTTTTTTTCTCATTTAAAAGTATTCTGTTAAAATCCCTTGAAAATATCTACCAAGTGGCTTCTCTCTTCCTCACTGCCCTGTTGTCTGATCTGGCTGGATAGTAATGGGATGCAATGTGCAGAGGAATTAGAAGATGTTTTAGGTCTGATTCAATGTTTAGTTATTCTTAGTTGTTTGCAGATCGTTTTTAATTTCCTCCTTTTTCTTCACTGGAGAATCCTCATGGTGTCTTTAAGTTTTATACCAATAATGCTGAGCTTTAAGTGTAGAATCTCATGGTATAGACAGAGTGAAGGATGGTGTCACCGACTGTAAATTTCACCATGTCTAATTTTTTTTTTTCTGTTGAATGGGTAAAAACAAAAAATAAACCCTTTTAAAACATGACGTAGGCCAGGGATGGTGGCTTATGCCTGTAATCCCAGCATTTTGGGAGGCCAAGGCAGGCGGATCACCTGAGGTCGGGAGTTCGAGACCAGACTCACCAACATGGAGAACCCTGTCTCTACTGAAAGTACAAAATTAGCCAGGCATGGTGGCACATACCTGTAATCCCAGCTACTCCGGAGGCTGAGGCAGGAGAATCGCTTGAACCCAGGAGGCGGAGATTACAGAGAGCCGAGATTGTGCCATTGCGCTCCAGCCTGGGCAATAAGAGCAAAAATTCCATCTCAAGAAAAAAAAAAAAGATTTAAAAAGAGTTAGCTTTCATGTTTTGTGAAATAAGGGACTCATGAAATAATTGGACTCACCACCACCTGGAATTTTAGTTGAAGATGAACATAGTGACTCCACCAAAGATTCTACTAGCACTCCAGGAATGGTTCCTTAACTGAAATGGAAATTCACAAATGACAGATAAAGAATTCAAAGTAGGAATTGCAAGGAAGCTCAATGAAATCCAAGACAAGGTTGAAAATTAACACAAAGAAACTTTTAAACAATCTAGGAAATGAAAGAAGAGATAAACATCTTAAAAATAAATCAGAGTTTCTGGAATTAAAAATCTTAAGGAATTTCAAAATATAATCGAAAACCTTATCACTGCACTGGATGAAGCAGGGGATTGAATTTCAGAGCTTGAAGACTGGTCTTTTGAACTAATCTAGGCTGACAAAAATAAAGAAAAAAGAATTTTATAAAATGAGCAAAGTCTTTGAGAAATATGAGATTATGTAAAGTGACCAAACCTATGAATTATTGGCATTCTAAGAGAGTAGAAAAAGTAAACAACCTGGAAAGTATATTGAGGGAGTAATTCAAGAAAAATTCCCTAATATTACTAGAGAGGTAGATATCCAGATACAAGAAATCTGGAGAACACTTGCAAGATACTATACAAAACAAACATCACCAAGGCATATAGTCACCAGAATGTTCAAGGTCAATGCTAAATTAAAAAACAAAAATCTGAAAGGCAGCTAGAGAAAAAGGGTAAATCACTTTCAGAGGGAACCATGTCAGGTTAACAGCAGACTTCTTGGCATAAACCTTACAAACCAGGAGAGAACGAGGACCTTTTTTTTTTTTTTTTTTTTTGAGACAGAGTCTTGCTGTCATCCAGGTTGGAGTGCAGTGGCATGATCTTGACTCACTGCAACCTCTGCTTCCCAGGTTCAAGCAATTCTCCTGCCTCAGTCTTCCAAGTATCTGGGATTACAGGCATGTGCCACCATGCCCAACTAATTTTCATACTTTTAGTAGAGACGGGGTTTCACCATGTTGCTCAGGCTGGTCTTGAACTCCTGACCTCAAGTAATCTACCTGCCTTGGCCTCCCAAAGTGCTGAGATTACATGTATGAGCCACCATGCCTGGCCTGAGGACCTATTTTCAGCATTCTCAAAAAAAAAAAAAAAAAAAAAAAAAGAAAAAGAAAAAGAAAGAAATTCCAAACAAGAATTTTGAATTCTGTCAAACTAAGCTTCGTAAGTGAAGGAGAAATACAGTCTTTTTTAGACAAGCAAGTGCTAAAGGAATTTGCTACCACTAGACCAACCTTACAAGAGACCTAAGGAAAGTCTAAACATGAAAACAAAAGAGTGATACCTGCTACTACACAAACATACTTAAGTACGTGGCCTGTAGACCCTCTAAAGCAAAAACATAATAGAATGACAAAGCAAACAGCTAACAATTTTACAATAGGTTTGAAACCTCACATATCAATATTAACTTTGAACATAAATGATCTAAATACCCCACTTAAAAGCACAGAATGGCAAATTGGATAAAAAAAAGACTCATTAATCTGCTGTCTTCGAGACCAATCTCACACATAATGACACTCATAGGCTCAAAATAAAGGGTCAGAGAAAGATCTGCCATGCAAATGGAAAAGAAAAAAGAGAAGGAATTACTATTCTTATATCAGAACAAAACAGACTTTAAACCAACAACAGGAAAAAAGAACAAAGAAGGGCAATACATAATGATAAACTGTTCAATTCAAGAAGACTTAACTATCCTAAATATTTAAGCTCCCAATACTGGAGTATCCAGATTCATAAGACAAGTACTTCTAGACTTGTTATAAGATTTAGACATTCACACAATAGTGGGGACCTTCAACACAACAATGACTGCTTCAGACAGATCATCAAGTCAGAAAACTAACAAAAAAATTCTGGGCTTAAACTTGACACTTGACAAATTGGACCTAGTAGACATCTACAGAATACCCCACCTATCAACCACAGAATATACATTTTTTGTCTGCACATGTAACATAGTCCAAGAGTGACCACATAATCCCCCATAAAGCAAGTCTCAATACATTAAAAAAAATCAAAATCCTACCAACTGTACTCTCAGACCACAGTGAAATAAAAATAAATAGCAAGAAAATCTCCCCAAACCATACAATTTCATGGAAATTAAACAATGTCCTCCTGAATGACTTTGGGGTATATGATGAAATCAAGCCAGAAAAAAAAAAAATTTCAACTAAATAAAAAAAAGACACAGACTACCCTAATCTATGAGATTTAGCAAAAGCAGTGTTAAGAGGAAAGTTTATAGTGCTAAATGCCTACTTCAAAAAGTTAGGAAGATCTCAAATTAATGATCTAATGTTGCACCTCAAGCAACTAGAAAAACAAGGATGAACTAACCCTAAAGCTAGCAAAATAAAAGAAATAATTAAAATTAGAGTGGAACTGAATGAAATTGACACCCAAAAATTCATATAAGGAATTTATGAAACCAACAGTTGATGTTTGAAAGAATATACAAGACTGATAGACCATTAGCCAGATTTACAAAGAGAAAAGATCGAAATAAGCACTGTCAGAAATGACAAAAGTGACATTACAACTGATCCCACAGAAATAAAAAAAAATGCTCCGGGACTATTATGAACATCTCTATGCAAACAAACTGGGAAATCTAGAGGAAATGGATACATTCTTTCATGAAGAAATTGAAACCCCGAACAGACCAATATTGAGTTCTGAAATTGAATCAGTAATAAAAAAACCTAACAATCAAAAAAGCCCTGGACCAGAAGGATTCACAGCGAAATCCTATCAGATGTACAAAGAAGACCTGGTACTTGTTCTACTGAAACTATTTCAAAAATTTGAGGAGGAGGATCTCCCTCTTAACTCATTTTTGAAGCTAGCAACACCCTGACAAAGACACAACCACTAAAGAAAACTACTGGCCAATATTCCTGATGAACATAGATACAAAAAACCTCAACGAAATACTAACAAACTGAATTCAGCAGCACATCAATAAGTTAATTGACCATAATCAAGTAGGCTTCATTCCCAGGATGCAAGGTTGGTTCAACATATGCAAATCAGTAAATGTGATTCATCATATAAACAGAATTATGTTACAAAAACTATATGATCATCTCAATAGATGCAAAAAGAGCTTTAGATAAAATCCAACATTCTTTCATGGTAAAAACCCTCAAGAAACTAGGCAACCTACCTCAAAATGATGGAAGCCACTTATGACAAACCCACAGCCAACAACATACTGAACAGGCAAAAACTGGAAGCATTCTCCTAGATAACTGGAATAAGACAAAAATGCCTACTCTTCCCCCTCCTATTCAACATAGCATTGGAAATACTAGTCAGAGCAATCAGGCCAGAGAGAGGCATCCAAATAGGAAAATAAGTCAAACTATCTCTTCTTGCTGATGATATAATTCTATTCCTTGAATACCCTGAAGACTCCATCAAAAGGCTCCAGGAATCAATAAACAACTTCAGCAAATCTTTAGGATACAAAATCAGTGTACAAAAACCAGCTGTATTTCTATATACCAATACTGTTCAAGCTGAGAGCTAAATCAAGAATACAGGGAGTGGGGTAGAGGGAAGGAGAGTATTACCAAAAATAGCTAATGCATGCTGGGCTTAATACCTAGGTGGTGGTTTGATAGGTGCAGCAAACCATCATGGCACATATTTACCTATGTAACCAACCTGTACATCCTGCACATGTACCCCAGAACTTAAAAATTAAAAAATTTCTGCATATCACTAATTATTAGATAAATGCAAATCAAAAACACAATAATGTAACTCCAGCATTTCGGGAGGCCTAGGCAGGCAGAACACTAGAGGTCACGACTTTGAGACCAGTCTGGCCAACATGGTGAAACCCCATCTTTACTAAAATTACAAAAATTAGCAGGGCCTAGTGGCATGTGCCTGCGATTTCAGCTACTCGAGAGCTTGAGGCAAGTGAATAGCTTGAGCTCGGGGCAGGGTGGTGGAGGTTGCATTGAGCTGAGATCAGCCTGGGCCACAGAGTGAGACTCCATCTCAAAAAACAACAGCAACAACAAGCAAAACACCACAATGAGATGAGATGGCATCTCACACCAGTCACAATAGCTATTACTGAAAAGTCAAGAAACAACAGATATTGGTGAGGCTGCAGAGAAATGGGAACACTTGTACACTCTTAGTAGAAATATAAATTATTTCAGCCACTGTAGAAAGCAGATTGGAGGTTTCTCAAAGAACTTAAAAAACAGAACTACCATTTGACCCAGCATTCCATTACTGGGTATATGCCCAAAAGAGAACAAATTGTTCTACTGAAAGCACATGCATTCTCATGTTTAGTGCAGCACTATTCACAATAACAAAGACACAGAATCAACTAGGCACCCATCAACAGTGGACTGCATAAAGAAAATGTGGCTCATCTACACCGTGGAATACTATGAAGCCATACAAAAGAATGAAATCATGTGTTTGCAGCAATATAGATGCAGCTGGAGGCCATTATCCTAAGCAAATTAATGTAGAAACAGAAAACCAAATTCTGCGTGTTCTCATTGACAAGTGAAAGTTAACCATTGGGTACTTATGAACATATAGATGGCAACAATAGACACTCGGGACTATTAGAGTGGACAGGGAGGGAGGGGAGCAGATGTGGAAAAACTGTTGGCACTATGCCCAGTACCCGGGTGATGGGATCATTTATACCCAAGCCTCAGCATCATGCAATATACCCAGGTAACAAACCTGCACATATACTCCCTGAATTTAAAAGTTGAAAAATTTAAAAAAAATAAAATTGCAAATTGATAACATTACATAAAAATAAACATTCTGTTTAATAAAGAACTCATTGAATAAAATTAACTGATAATAAGTGGGAAAACATTTTCAAAATCTAACAACAACTAGTGTTTAATAGATAAACTACACAAGTACCTCCTAAAAATCAACTAGAAACAGGCACCTCAGGGAACAGACAAAAATAGATGAACATGAAATTACAGAAGAGTAAATTCAGAAAACTAAGAGGCGTGTGATAAGATGGTCAGAATGGTGAGTAATTTAAGAAATTCAAGTTCAAGCATCATTCAGCTGTAACTGTAAATGATTATAGACTGGCAAGCATTTGAAATTTAGGTAATAGCAACTGAGACATGAAGGTAAGAACTCTATTGCACTTCTAGTGGTAGTGGTAGTTTTAGTGGATCTGACATGATTTATTCAGATTAAGTATAAGTGTATCCTACAACCCTACCTTTCTACTTCTGAGTACATATCTCAGGGAGCTTGAGGAGACACGTGAGGATTTAGGATTTTCTTTGCAGAAATGTTTATCAAGGCAAGAGTTGAAGGCGGCCTGGATGTCTGCCACCTGGACAGAGATGGATAAGCTGGGCCTATAGGTAGGTAATCCTAGATTCCCATCACTGGGACAGTGGGAAAGTAAGCCTGGAAATCCATCACTGGGACAATGGGAAAGTAAAACTGGAAATCCATCGCTGGGACACTGGGTAGTTAAAATGTGGAACATGTAGATGTTTGAATACCAACCATCCTAAAAGAGTACTGTGAAATTTAAAATAGTTTGTACTTTTCTGATTTTAAGTTCACATATAAAAATGAACTTAAAATGTTCATTGGCCACTTAACAAAATGAGAGTGCCCTTTATTAAATTTTTTAAGTCTGAAAGCTAATGGATAAGGGCATAGTAAAGGACTACTGGAATCCATTCCTTATCTTCAAATACTTTCTAAATTAAAAAAATACATGCGGAACATTTAATAAAGTCTAATAGTGTTAAAAGGATTACAATTAAAAATTCATTCTCCTGCTTCATGTCTTTTTATTTTCAAACCACAGCTTCCTTTGGCAGCCACTTTCACTCTTTTGTAATAGTTACTTTATATTTTTAAGTTGTATACTTACCCTGCTCTCTCTCAATTCATTAGTTTAAGGCATTTATTTAAGCTTGAATATCATAGATCAGGATTTATGCTGTCTTGCACCTCCCCTGTGATGATTAATGTTATGTGTCACATTGACTGGACCAAGGGGTATCCAGGTTAAACATTTTGAGTGTATCTCTGGGGGTTTCTGGATGAGATTAGTATTTGAATCAGTGGACTGAGTAAAGTAGATGCTCTTTTGCATGTGAGTGGGCATCATTTAATCTGTTCAGGGTTGATGGCCTGAATAGAACAAAAGGTAGAGGAAGGAGGAATTTGCCCTTTTTTTTCTTTTTTTTTTCCCTGCCTCACTGTATGAGTTGGAACTTCTCATTGCATCTTCTCCTGCCTTGGCCTGGAATATACTTACTTACGTGTAGATGGTAGATCATGGGACTTCTTTTTTTTTTTTTTGAGACGGAGTCTTGCTCTGTCACCCAGGCTGGAGTGCAGTGGCCGGATCTCAGCTCACTGCAAGCTCCGCCTCCCGGGTTTACGCCATTCTCCTGCCTCAGCCTCCCGAGTAGCTGGGACTACAGGCGCCCGCCACCTCGCCCGGCTAGTTTTTTGTATTTTTTAGTAGAGACGGGGTTTCACCGTGTTAGCCGGGATGGTCTCTCGATCTCCTGAGCTCGTGATCCGCCCGTTTCGGCCTCCCAAAGTGCTGGGATTACAGGCTTGAGCCACCGCGCCCGGCCGATCATGGGACTTCTTATCCTCCAAAATCATGTGAACCAATTTCTCACAATCTCTCTCTCTGCATCAATCTACTATGCATGTATGTATGTATGTATGTATGTATGTATGTATGTATCTATCTATCTATCTATCTATCATCTATCTATCTATGTATCTATCTATCTATCATCTATTATATCTATCTCCTATTGGTTTTGTTTCTCTGGAGAACTCAAATACATCCCCACATTTCCAATACATACTATTTTTGGTAATATAGTTTTTTGTTAATATTTAGAGTTTTTATTTATGATGTTTTAAATATCTTCTGAGTCAAATAGTATACTATAATAATGAAATAGTACTGCATTGGCTAATTATAGAAGACTTGGCTACACTGTGCCTTATAAATAAAGGAGTTCAATGCTGCCCACATAGTTAGAAGTCCAGAGATAGGCAGCTCAGTGATGATGAATAGGCTTTACTATGCCAAGTTCGATTCTGACTTTCCAGTTCTTCTCATGTGACTATTTATATCATGCATGTCACTTCTAGGTTGCAAGATTAATGCTTTATTTTCAGCATTCATCTATATTTCAGACAGGAAGAAAGAAAGAAAACAGGCAGAAAACTTGAGCCCTCTGAGTCTTTTTTCTTTTAAAATATTTTCCTAGAAGCTCTACCTAATAATGACTTACATTTACATCTTATTAGCTAGAGCAATGTCACATGGTCTCCCTTTTAGCTGAATATTGGCCTTCCTCAACTGGTCTTTTAATTTTCTTTTCTCTCCTACTCTCTTAACTCTTTTCTTTTTATTCATTTTTTTGGGAAATTTTCTAATTTCTAAATTTATTTTTTGAATATGCTATTAACTTTTTCTAATTCTATCTGTTACATTTTTAATTTAAAAGAACTTGTTTGGGTTTTTTTGTTATCTTCATAGCGGTCTATATCTTGTTTCTTGATATAACTTGTTCTCTTATCTCTCTTAGAAAATTGAAGATGATTACTTTGAAGCTTGCTGTTATATCCTATGCTGGTTGTGTTTCCTTTGAATCTCTTGCTTTAATTGTTCTTTTGAGTTTTCTCAAATAGCTTAAGATCTTTAGGTATGAGATATGAGATAAGAGCCATAGTCTTCTTGGGCCTTCATGATAAAACACAGTAGGCAGTGTGACTTGAACAGCAGAATTTATTTTCTGATAGTTCTTGAGTCAAGTTCAAGATCAAATTGTGGGCAGAGTTGGTTTCTTCTGAAGGCTTTGCCTCTTGGCTTGGAAATCACTATCTTTTTCTGTGCCTTTACGTAATCTTCCCTCTGTATGTTTGTGTCCTTATATCCTCTTTTAAGCACACCAGTCATATAAGGCCCACGTAGGACTTCATTTGAGCTTAATTACCTATCTCTATAAAGATCTATCTCCAAATACAGTTACATTCTGTGGCACTGGGTTGGGGGGTGGGCATTTAAAACTTTAACATGTGGATTTAGGGGGACAAAGTTCAGTCCTCAAACAATCTTCATGGATATGTGGGGCAAATGGATTTTGTTATTCTCTCCCGAGTGCTTTGAAGTCTAATCAGCCAATATTTTGCTAAATGCATTGGTTTTTATTTTCCTTCTTTCTATATTATACTTTGAGTTCGAATATATCTCTTGGTTTTAATGAATATGGAATTTCTATTTCTTTATCTACTTGTGAGTTCTGGGAAGTATCTTAGAGGACAAAATCAATCAAAAGAGTAGAATGCTTTCTGTTCTTCATCTTAAAAATCAGAAATCTCTATCAATGCTTCTTGTCATAGGTTGGCTTCCCAAAAAAGGACTCTGAGATGGATATTAGTGTGCAGAAAGCTTATTAGGAAGCAGTGTTGGGATCAACTCCTGTGGAGGTCAAGGAAGTAAATGAAAGAGAGTTTGGCAGTAGAAGTTGGGATGTGACATAGTCTCAACGAAGGCTTCAGCTGAACTGGGAGCTCTGAAGCTGGGATGGCTGTCAGAGTTGCTCTGCATTGCAGTGAGTGCCTTTGTACTTCTGCATCAGTCAATAGTTAAATGTGGGCCGGCCCATGATGGGAGAGTGACCTTGATTCAGCTGGCTTTTTAAATTTTTTTATTTTTTTTTTTATTATACTTTAAGTTCTAGGGTACATGTGCACAACGTTTGTTACATATGTATACTTGTGCCATGTTGGTGTGCTGCACCCATCAACTCGTCAGCACCCATCAACTCATCATTTACATCAGGTATAACTCCCAATGCAATCCCTCCCCCTTCCCCCCTCCCCATAATAGGACCCAGTGTGTGATGTTCCCCTTCCCGAGTCCAAGTGATCTCATTGTTCTTGTTCAGTTCCCACCTATGAGTGAGAACATGTGGTGTTTGGTTTTCTGTTCTTGCGATAGTTTGCTGAGAATGATGGTTTCCAGCTGCATCCATGTCCCTACAAAGGACACAAACTCATTCTTTTTTATGGCTGCATAGTATTCCATGGTGTCATGTGCCACATTTTCTTAATCCAGTCTGTCACAGATGGACTTTTGGGTTGATTCCAAGTCTTTGCTATGGTGAATAGTGCCACAATGAACATACGTGTGCATGTGTCTTTATAGCAGCATGATTTATAATCCTTTGGGTATATACTTAGTAATGGCTTTTTTTAGGCATAGTATATTTCTGGAGAGGGCTGACATCTAAGGACTGTAAGTTGGTAGAATTTCCAGAGGCTGGAATGTAGGTCCTTCACTCCTGAGGGCGATCCGGGTAGCTCATTACAGCATCATCCGCCCTTCTGCACATATACCTTATGATGTATTCAAACTGGTTGACTGTGAATCTTCATCTCTCCTTTCCTCATCTTATTTATCTTCTTAGGTCATGAATCTCTACTTCTAATTTTGACCTGTCAGAGTTTTATTGTTTTTCAAGAACCAGTTAAAGAGTCATGCTTCTTATGAAGTCTTCACCAATCATCATAGTAAAAAATAAAAGGTATCTTTATTCTCTGAAACCCTTTTGACCCTGGATTTTATCTCTAGAATGGCACATAGCATATTCTGCCTTAATTGTGGTTCATTATATAATTAGAACTCCTACAGGATTGTTAATTTCTTACATGTGAGAAACTACAATATTGTTGAAATGTCTGCATACTAGAAATTCAGTAAATTTTCTTCAAATTTAGTATTCATTGAAATACATCCACTGCAGATCTAGACAACCAGAGATGGCCAAATGCCTTGTCTTGTAAAATGTCAAAGTAATGCACAAACAACTGACAGTAACAGCTAAGTCCCTTATCTCTTCTTAACCTAGAGCAGTATTTTCAATGTTTTAAAATAGCTTGTGCTTGATGCAGTATTTGAACGGAAAGGATAATAAACATCAATAAATCAAGGTACAGTTTTTGGAAGAATAGCATAACTTTTGCCTTGCCAAAGGCTTTTGGTATGAATGGAACTGGATCTTAATCCTTTTAAGGACACTTTCTGCATGTCTATATGACTAGTGATTTATTTTTTGTTTGTTAGGGGTCATATTTTCATAAATTATAGATTTTCTCAATAGTTTACAGGTCTTAAATATTTGAATTATTATTAACTGAAACTAATTAAGAAAAGAAAAGCCTATCAAAGACATGAAAGTAATTCAAAATATTTGGTCATCTTTACACATGATTGAGCTATATTAGTTTATTAAGTTAATAGCCTATGAATAAAAAATAATAAACATATGATATTTCTTAGTAGTCTAGTGTCTGCTCTTTTCTGATTGACCCTACTTCATGTAAGTCCCAGAATTTTCTCTAAGTAATCGTTGTGTTTAGTTCTTTTGTAATTGGTATGTGATATCTTCTCCTTAAAATTCTCTCATTTTTCTGATTTCACTGCTTTATTTCATTCTTTATTTGCATAGAAGTTTTTAACTACATGTGACCCAATGCACACATCTATAGTACGTATTTCTGAAATAAAAGTTTCATGAAACAATACTTAGGGAGTAGGTACACTCAGGTGTTTTATTTTCTTTTTCTTCGAATGCAGTAAGATATTGGTTGTGATCCATTAAACCCATTTGACAAACCCTAATGTACCAAAATCTGCAGTTTAAAGATCCTTCTTTAGAGGGCTAACCCATTCTTAGTCTCAATTATCACTCTTTTAATCATGTGACACCCAGAACTGATTTCTCATCTAATCTCTTCTTTGTTTTCTACCTTAATCCTGACTGTCTCCAGGCCCTCATCATTTTATACCTCGATTCACATGGTATCTTGCTATCTGGTCTCCCTACCTATATTCTCTTTCCTCCAACTTACTGCCTTTTAATTTGCTTTCAGGATACCAATTCTTTACTTCTCTTACACAAAGTATCTAGCATACTGCTTAGAAGATCAGTTTTCAATGAATGCTTTTTGAATTGATTGAACACTTAAATTTTCCAGGGATTTTATCAACAAGATAGCTATCTAAGATAGTACTCAGAGTTTCTCAACTTTGGTGCTAGTCTACTTCACCAGACTTCTCACCTGCTAAAGGAGATAATGCCTGATGAATACTTTGTGTTTGGTATGTAATAGCCATCATATCTGGCATCACCATCAATATTATTATCTTTACGAACTCTCCATTTAAACTGTGTTTACTCTGCCCATGTAAGTCTGCCTTTCTTTCTGTTTGTCTAAGTTTTTATCTCTGCATCAAGTTTCTTTTGTAAGGCCTCTTAGGTCATGCCGTTTCTCATGTATCTCTTCCACATTTGAACTTTTATATTACTGATTGTTTAACTCTCTCATGCCTGCTATGAATGCCAGCTAACTGTGTTATAAAGTGCTTCCTAGAAAAAATATTATGTGGAATAATTTTCTTTGGCTATAGGGGCTTAAATACTGCATAAAAATGAACAAAGAAAGAAAGGAAGAAAAAGGAATAAAAGACAGTAAAAGCAATGAAAGGGAAAAGAGTAAAATAATATTCTATGTAAAAATAAATTTGAAAAATTATGGGTTAAGTGAAGTTAAAGCTACATTTTAAAATATTTGACTACAAGATTTATCAGAGTCTTAACACTATAAATCTCCAAAGGGTAAAAATTATATATAGTCATTCCCAAGAGCCAATCTGTAAAACTATAGATTCATTTGTGGTCACAACAATCTTCCAGGACTTGAATTCCTCAGAACATACTTCGAGTAAATGCTAGCATAGGGTGTAATTATTTCATACATACTCTTTAGTTTGCCTTCACAACATCTGGGTTTATCAAATACTGTTATATTCCCAGTTTAACAGATGAAGCAATTGAGACTTAAAGAGGCTTAAGCATTTGCCTAAGATCACAAAGCCTTTAGAGGCAGCACTAGCATTTGAACTTCTAGCTGCCGAGTCCGGGCTTAGCCTCACCTGTTGGGAAGATGACGTCTTGATAACCTCTCTGATCTGTAAAAATGGAGCTGCTGGGCAGATTCAGTGAGACGTGGGATGTAAACTACATGACTTTCAAAAAAGGTTAGCTCCCTTTATTTTTTACTTTATTGTTGCCATTTAACATGTTATTTTATTTTATTATTTTAAAAAATGATGTATCTGGATTCTTTATGTAGATAACCTTGATTGAAGAGAAGCTTATATGCCTGTTTTCAAGTCTTTATAAAGCCAAGTCCAGTGCTACTTAGATAAATACAAATTTCAGAGGTTCATAATTCCTTGTAATAAGAAAAGAATATCTGAAGATTATCTTTCGATTTTGAACATGTCACTTTTAATGTGGATTATTATCTGGGTATTATATATATGTTTTAAAACAGCAGTTATGTATACTTCTTTTATATGGTATATTTTCATTGATTATCATTTGAGAGGGTAACGAACAGTTTAGAGTAAACATTGTGCAAATTCTGAGATTAACTAAATTTTGCAAAACTTTAATTTAGAAATATTAACAAAAATAATATTTACTATAATTCAAAGTAAAAGAATAAAAAAGCACACTTGACTGGCCTTTGACTTTGGGTGTGGGGAGTCGTCATTGTCCCATAAAAATATCCTGTTATGATTTATTACTATAAACAGACTTCCAGCTCTGTATTACATGCTGAGTTTCTAACTTCATTTTATTCAATTTCAAACTTTCAGCACAGCATCTTGACCCGTTAGTATATGGTTCAGCCTAACTTTCAAATTATATTTTCACATTTTTCCTTACTTATTCTTAATTTCTGACTCATTAGTCTCCAAACATGTCCTCTGCTTTCTTTCCCAGCTTGCTCATGTTGACCCTTCTGTCTGTTGAAATCATAGGCACCATCTCATGCCTTTCTCAAAATTTCATCTTCTCGATGAAGACCTTCTTAGCCCTTTCACCTGAACTTGAATTCTGATACCAGTTGAATTGATACAACAGTTTTTTTTATCAATATACCAATATTATTCTATCTCTCATATTATTCTGTTAGATGTATTCTGTTTTTTCTCCCACTTCCCCATTCTCCACCTCCCCTCCCACCCTATGCTCCCAGACTCTTGAAAGAGGATTTGAGAATATTAAATTAGTCATATTGATCTTTGTATTACAATGACAACAATAACAATAATAAAAACAATAGCTTCTAAATCTTGTTGAGTGTTCACTAGTTGAAGACGGTGTAGTACTGTTGCATTATAATATATCATGAGTTTATACAACTTCACAATGACACAGCTAATATTTTTACTTCATATTATAGATGGGAAAACTCAGTCTTAGAGAAGTCACCAAGGTCAGTTAGGGAGTGAGAGGGCCATGATTTGACCCCTGGCACTAGGATTCCAGAGCTCATATTTTGGACTACTGCATAGGAGTGTAATCTCCAAAGGTGCATCACCTATAGTAGAAGTTCAAAATAGGTGAAAATTGAATTTGCATTTTCAAAGAAACATGCTTTTATATATTAAATTTTGGTGCATTATGGTTAGTCTATGTTACATTTGTGTTTCCTTCACAAACATGCATTGCTTCCTTCAAAAACATGCTCATAGCAGTACCTTACTTTTTATAAAATATTATTTTTATGAGAATTAACATAAGCACTCTATGGAGTATAAAAGATTAGGTTGACTATGATTTGGAAAACAAGGGATTTAAATCATTGACTACTTATCATACCAGTCAAGGAAACATGATTTTTCAAACTCCAGTTAATAATTTTTCCATTATGAAGCATCATTTGTTAGAAATTTTAATGATACTTGTTTCAACTGCTTATTACCAGGTATTTTTAGCTTATCTATTTTCAAATAATTCAAGGTTATCCTTCTACCTATTTACTGCAGGCCAGGGAGGGCAAATAGACACAGTCTCAAGGATCATCCGTGTTTGTTCCATTAGTAGTAGCTGCCTGGATCCCTGAGTTGAGATTCTGAATCTTTGCCCATGTCCTCAGGAAAGAGTTCTATCATTAGTTAAGAGAATCTGACATATTTGGTGCAAATAACACAGTGTCTGCCACACATCTGTCATTTCTACTGTAGGCTGCTGTCTTTCAGTATTGTGTAGACATATGTTAATGTATAAGTGAATTTTGGTATTAAGACATAACTGACCAACCAAATGCCTAGACTACAAAGAGTGAATCATTCCAACCTGGAGATTTTGGAATAGATCCTTCTTTATATTACTTTATAATGTGTGAATGTGCAGATATTTTAGCATTATTTCAATTAGTATCTCTGTTATGACATGATTTACACATTCCTATCCTATGTTATGTATCTCAACACTCTTTTCTTATTGTTTCTGTTATTGAAGAACTTTCAACAACTCTGGGTAATGCCAAGAATACATTGGCTATAACATTAATTTTATTTTTGGACCATTGCCTGGTTAGATGGAAAACATATACAATATGTGGTACGTTTATTATATCATTATCTAGCCATTTCCTCTGTATTTCCTTTTGTACCTACTGAATAAGGGTAGTCAATAAAAGTATTGCATTAGAATGATGACATTCCATTTGTCAATGCCTTACTTGCTATTTTCTAGCTAGCTGTAAGGAATACTTATGCATCTTCATTAATCTTTACTACATTAAATCTAGTAGTCATTACACTTAAAGTCACTTCACACTTGCAGACTTTGCCTTTTGCTAAGGGTATTGTCTATGTTTGAATCTTTCGTCTTTTTCCTTAAGTTATATGATCATTTCAGTGAAGTAAAAGGACAGGTGATTACCATTATTTCTTGGTGGTATCATGTACATTGTTTATGCTCATTAAAGGTGAAATCATATTTGCTTTTCAAATTCTAAAGCTAATTTGGGTTTTACTGGACATATTACAAACCTAAATTTTGCCACATTTTTTTTCATCTCTGCATAGAGATTTTCACCTATATCATCACATATTCTTACCTACTATAATCTCATTGATAGAGATCTGCATATGGATCTCTAATTCAAGATAAACACTTTTAGAAAAAGTTGTCTTAGTGTCTACATGACATGAATAAACTAAGCTGCAACATTACTTCTAATAATGTGGATTTATTTATTTTTATTTATTTATTTTTTGAGATGGAGTCTCACTCTGTTGCCCAGGCTGGAGGGCAGTGGCGCAATCTTGGCTCACTGCAACCTCCGCCTCCTGGGTTCACACTATTCTCCTGCCTCAGCCTCCCGAGTAGCCAGGATTACAGGCGCCCACCACCACGCCTGGCTAATTTTTTGTATTTTTAGTACAGATGGGGTTTCACTGTGTTAGCCAGGATGGTCTCAAACTCGTGACCTCATGATCCACCCACCTTGGCCTCCCAAAGTGCTGGGATTATAGGCATGAGCCACCGCACCCAGCCATATTTATTTCTAAATAAAATTTCAATAAAAATTTTCTTACAGATAACTTTCATCCTCATCTTATATTCTACTATACATGTATTTTTTAGCTATGGGCATTTGTAACCACTCTGACTAGTTTAAACAGAAAAGGATTTATTCAAGATTATTAGCAATTTACACAATAATTAAGAGAACTGAAGGAACAGACTTGAAATAATTAAACTGCTACAGGAACCTGCTGGGATATTCTATAGTTCAAATGCACTGAGTTATTTAAAAGATATATTATAAGAAGAAAGGGGTGAGGGAGGAACCTATAAATTAAAAGAGACTTAAAAGACACATCAGATTCTTAAAGAGGGTGCAAGATTAAATTATAGTGTCTAAGGATACATACTTAGGTGATAATATGATAATGAAACAGAAGGAAGTGAATGTTACAAATGTCAGAACAGTGATTAAATTTCGGAGAATAAGGGACTTATTACTGTGATGAGTTACATGGAGGAGTTTCTGGGTAGCTTGCAAAATTCTACTTTATGATCTGCGTGGTAGTTAGAGTTCATCTTAAAGTAACTCATCAAGTTATTCATTTTTCAGTTTTTTTATCATTTTATTTTCAAAGAAAATCGTTGAAAACAATTTAAAACAATGTATCAACAACACTTCAGTAGTATTACCTTCTTACAGGAGCTAGATTACTTTTATAAATGTGTTGTGTTTGCATATACCATGCTTTTTATTGGAAGAGTTATATTAGAGAACTTTTACAGTTGAGTCATATCTAAAAACTATTTAAACATCTACCACAACAGCAGTGAACTCAGACTAAGATAAGGTAAATCTTTACTCAGATTAAAAAGCAAATACATATAATTCTTCTTCTAGTGATGGTGTGTAGCATTAAATACCAACAAATTGAAAGTTTAAATACATAATAGATATGAATGACTATGAAGATTATTAGTTTTTGAAAGCAGAGAAATCTTGGCCAAGGTAAACTTGCTTGAACTGAAATGTTGGTATCTTCGTACATTTTAGATGTAGCTGGATAACTCACATAATAATTGATTTCGATTTACTATTAAGACAGCATAACAAAACTGTTTTAACCTGTCCAGCTTTTTCTTTCCTCCTCTGGTAAGATCCCCTCCCCACCTGCTCTACCCTATTCCTTGCCTTTCTTTAGGGGACTGGCCCTCTTCTACTCCAGTTCTGGTGTGTTTGTGATGACAGTACCCTTCTTCTTAATTAAAAAATCAGCCCAACGAACATGTGATCCAGGCTGGACCAATCAGAGGCCTTCTCTGAAATTTTTATATACTAACTCAAAAAAGGAGATCTTCCTGTGTGTTCTGTGGTCATTTGATATGTGCCTAAAGAGGAGAATTTTCTGATACTCTCATAAAAGTGGTTCTGAGAGCTGGAGAGAAAGGGAAGCAGAAACGCTTGACAATATCGTTTGAGGTCTCATTTGCATCTGACTCCAGCTCTGCCTTACATTTCTCAGTTTCATGAACAAGTAAATTCCTTATTCCATTTTTGCTTATACTAGTTTAAAGTGTGCTTCTGTCATTTGTGAATGAAAGTTTCAACTATTTTAGGGAGCATAATACATTTTCTCTTTTTTACTTCTTTGATATCAGTTGACAAATGTCACAAATGTCATTTTGACACACTAAAATAGGACAGGGAAGAATTAGGATTAATCAAGTATCTGAGTCTTGATCTGCCACCTAACTTCAGAAATTGTTGTCAGTCTTCTAGATTCTCATTAACATTTAATAAAGACGTTTGTCAAGATTAATCAGTATACCTGGCAATTGTTAATTAAGCTCTCCTAAAATATCTCCTCTTTAGCACTTAAATATTTGCTTTGGAATATCTATGATGGATCGTGTACAATTTGCTAATGACAAGAAGGATGCATTTACCTTGAAGTTAATAATATTTTTAAATTTTAGATTTGGAAATTAAGCATCTTTAATTTTTAAGAAGGAAAATAAATAGTTACTATACCCGAGGAGCCCCGTCTGTATACAATCTGATTTGGAGGGTGTCATATTCTAGCCTTTGAGCTGATGGTGTGATGGGATGAGAATTGTGGGGACTCTGGGAGGGGATAAATGTGATTTGTATGTGGAAGGATGTGAGTCAGTGGGGAGTCACAAGGCAAACTGTGGTAGGCAGATTCTAAATGGCTCTCAGTGATCCCTGCCTCCTGGTATTCATGCTAGACGTAATCCCCTCCTCTTGAGTGTAAACTAGGACCAATGACTCTCTTATAAGGAATAGAATATGGCAAAAGTGATGGGATGTCACTTTCTAAACTAGGTTATAAAAGACTGTTTTCTGTCTTGCTCACTCTCTCCTTTCAAAATTATTTTCAACTTTCCCTTATTGTACTAGTTTATTGAATATCAGTATCTTGCTGATATTTAGCCAAAGATGAAGTTTACCACTCGCTTTGGGCTACATTCTCAAGCAGCTTGACTCTAGGAAGACTGGTATCTCCTGTCCACTGTGCTGGCAGCCACTACAGGTCTCATACTGCATGCGCCTTCGATTATCTTTTTCACCCAGCCTAACTGAAAACACAGAGGAAAGGGAATTCTCAAGTACGTAATTCATCTCAGCCACATTGTCATATTACAAAGCTACCAAAATTACTCAGGGTCCAATTTATTTAGGAATGACAGGATAAATGCATGATTATTTTCCTTAATTTACTAGTTTTCAAGAAGACGAATTGTTTCTTTATCATCCCCAGAAGTTGGCAAATTGTTTTCTTAAAATTAACTTTTAATGTTAGAATGGGTTTAGATTCAGAAAAGGCCTATGGAGATATTACATAGATTCCCCATATACTGCACACCATTTCTCTCATTATTATTTTACATTAATGTAGTATGATTTTTATAATTAATGAATCAATATTGATACATTATTAGTAAATAAAATTCACACTTCATTCATATTTTCTTATGTCCTTTTTTTTCTATTCATGGTATCATTACATTTAATGGATACCATACTACATTTAGTGTCATGTTTGTTTAGGTTCCTCTTGGCCGTGACAGTTTCTAATACTTTCCTTGTTTTGGATAACGTTGGCAGTTTTGAGAGGCACTGCTCAGGCATTTTCTGGAATGTCCCTAAATTGGAATTTGTAGGATGTATTTCTTATGATTAGACTTGGGTTAAATGTTTTTGGGAGGAGAACCATAGAGGCAATGCTCCATTTTCATTCTATCATATTCAGGGTGCATGCTTTCAATGTGACTTATCACTGTTGATGTGGACTTTCATCTGCTGGCTGGGTTTCTTCATCTTTGCCTAAATATCATCAGTTTGTCAGGTTTCTCCACTGTATAGTTACTCTTTCCATGCTTCCCTTACATACTATGCTCTTTGGAAGGTCACTATGTACAGCCTACACTTAAGAGAGTGGGGAGCTATGCTTTACCTCCTTGGGGACAGAATAGCAACATAAATTATTTGGAATTCTTCTGCATGGGCAATTTGTCCATTTTTCCCCACTTTTTTTTTTTTTTTTTTGAGATGGAGTCTTGCCCTGTCACCCATTGCACTCACATGGAGTGCAATGATGTGATCTCTGCTCACTGCAACCTTTGCCTCCCAGTTCAAGCGATTCTCCTTCCTTAGCCTCCTGAGTAGCTGGGATTACAGGTGCCTGCCACCATGCCCCGCTAATTTTTTGTATTCTTAGTAGAGATGGGGTTTCACCATGTTGGCTGGGCTGGTCTCGAAACCCTGACCCCATGATCCGCCTGCCTTGGCCTCCCAAAGTGCTGGGATTACAGGCGTGAGCTACCGCACAACTGCTTAATGTCTTATATTCAACATGACAGTGTCATATAGCATAATTTCACCTATTCAACTGTCCTCACCCACCTGACCTGCTAGCAACCACTGATATGTTTATTATCCCTATCATGTTGTCTTTTCCATGATGTCATGTAAATGGAGCCACATATTACTTGGCCTTTTCGAATTGGCTTCTTTCACATAGTAATATACACTTAAGATTTATTAATGCCATTTTGTGGCTTAATAACTCATTTCTTTTTATCACTCAGTGACATTGCACTGTGTGTATTAACATATACTAGAGTGTATTTATGAATTCAGATATAGAAAACATCTTGGTTGTTTCTAGTTTTTGATAGCTATGAATTAAACTGTTATAAACATTTATATGCATATTTTCTTGGGACTTGTTTTCAAATTAGCTTCGTAAATATCTAGGAGTGCAGTTGCTGGATTTTCTAGTAATGTTACATAATGTTTAGCTTTGTAAGAAACTGCCAAACTGAGGTAGGAGGTGGGACTCAACTCTGGACCAGATTGAAGACTGTTTGAAACAGGAAGAGGCACTGAAAGCACTTTTCCATAAGACACACCTACTGGCACCATGACAGTTTACCATTGCTATGGCAATACCCAAAACTTACTGCCCCTTCCTTCCTTTCCAAGGAAGTTACTACCCCTTTTCTAGAAATTTCTGAATAACTCTTCCCTTAATTTGCATGTAATTAAAAGTGGGTATAAATATGACTGTAGAACTGCCCCTGAGTTGCTGCTCTCAACACACTGCCTATGGAGTAGTGCTGCTTTGCAGGAGAAGTCACAGAGCTGTAACTCTGCTGCCTCAATATAGCTGTTTTCTTCTACTACCAGCTTGGTCTTGAATTCTTCACTGAGCAAAGCCAAGAAACTTCCAAGGCTAAGCCCCAATTTTAGGGCTTGCTCACCCTACATCAAGTGGTACCCGAAGTGGGGCTGAAGAGAGAAGATGACGATGAGAGAAGCAGTGGTTAGTAGTTGGCAAGGTTGTGGCAAGAGACAGCCACCAGTGAGATGATGAGCAAAGAGAAGAAGAGAGATGATAAAGGGGTCAGTGACTGAGGTTGCAAGAGTTGTAACACTGAGGCTGTAACACTGAAGAGCTGCTGACCCTGCAAGAGTTACAGCACTAAGCAAAGGCTCTTTTCAGAGCCCTCATTTTTCCAGACAGGCGGTGGAGGTGAGTGGACAGGCAAGCGATCATAGTACTGCTGTCTTGTACAATACCTGCCACTCTGACCAGTAACCAGCAGGCTAGCGGGTTACTGGTCCCTGTACTGGCCACTCCCACTGTAACAGCTGAGCCCACCCAACCTGGGGAACCTGAAGAAAGCTCACTGGGTCCCACGTGGGAGATTCATCAGCGCCATTTTGGCTCCTGTGGATTGATGAGTGTCCTCACTTCCCCACTTCCCATAGTATTGGGTGAGCTAGGGAATAAAAGCCTCTGGCTAAATGGTCAGTTTAAAGTCCCCTGTCCTTTGAATGCCCTGAAACACACCCTCGTTACCCCTTCCCCGGTCCTTTTTCTTTTGGCTCCGTTTTATTGCCCCACCAGTCATTTTATTTTCAGTCCTAAAATTAATGTTTTGTTTGCAGGACTCTGAAATGCCAGAGTCACATTGTTCTGTGACCCCAACCAGGCCTTTGGGGTTCTGTTGGCTGCTCCCAGGATGCTCTGGGGTTTTCAGCATTGGTTGTCTCCCAGATACTCTGGGTCTTCTGGCATTAGTTGTAGAGACCCTCACTGGCCGATATTCAAGTACTGCGGGTTTTAGACATTTGGTGTTTTTAGTAGCTTCCTGGATTCTCGAGGGTTTTTGGCACTGACATTTCTTTTAGGATTGTAGGTTGGAGGCCCACCCTGGGGGAATCTTGGTCTTGCCTTCTCTTGTTTTGGGCTCTAAAGTTATCATTTTTCAAAACGACATTTTTTTTTTCTTGTCACTTTATTTACACTTTTCCTTCTACACTTAGTTAAAAAAATACTTCCTTTGTCGTATTTTGTTCACTGGAAAACACTTATAATCCACTCTCATAACTTGCTAACTATACTTATACCTTCTTTGCAGGAAGTGAAAAACTAAAAGGGGAAAAATAGCAAGGGCCTAGTTGCTTTCTCTCTTACTAGATTTAGAAAGTCTTCTGTGTCCTGTAGAAATCCTTGTTAGACGTGGGGACAATGATGAGCATCCCAGAGGACTCTCCACTAGGGTGTCTTTTAGGCTACTAGAGCAAATTCAAATTTGACTTAAAGGAAAAGAAACTCATTTTCGATTCCAACACTTTTTGGGTCCATTACACAGTAGAAAACCAACACATCTGGCCTAGGCATGGTTCTTTATGTTGTAATGTTATTTTACAAATAGATTCATGCTGTAAATAAGGACAATGTGAGGAGATACCTTATGTACAGGCTTTTATGGTCCTTTACTGGTTTATGTTACTTCCACCACCAGGAAGCTACCCCTAAGCTATCCTTAAGGGATCTCCAAGCTTCTCTCCCTAGAAGCCCTAATGCTCCCTGGATCTTCCTCAGTCCCTCAATTCTGGTCAGGGGGAATCCCACTCATTCTCTAATGAAGGATTCCACCCCAAGGCCATCAGGTACCCCTTCCCCTTATCCACTAGCCCTAGCTTATAGCTCTTACTGCCTGAGAAATTAAGCTCAAACAGTACCACCAGGAGTGGGGTCCCACATCAGTCTCTAAAGTCGAACCTGTGTCAATTGCAGGATGTAGCTGGTGGAAATAAAGTAACACTTGGAGTATATGTCCAATTTTCTAAGTGTGATTTGACTTTTTCCAGTCAAAATATGAGCAATTTTCAGAGGATCGAAAAAAGTTCATAGAGATATTTGTTAAGGTGACTATGTTCTTTAATTTGTCAAGACTTGCAAGTATTGTCATGTGCTTACTGTGTTGTGGGAAAAAAAGTTAAGCCAGTTAATTATGCCAAGGTTGGAGAAATAAGTCAGGGATAAAACAAAAATCCTGCTCTGTTTTAGGGTCATTTGGTTGAGGCACTCAGGAAATATACTAATACAGACCCAGACTACCCCTAAGGGAAAACTCTCCTTAGTATGTATTTTATTATTCACTCTACCCCAGTATTAGAAGGAAGCTTTAGAAAGCAGCAATGGAACCCCAAACCTCTATTAGTCAACTCTTAATCATCACCTCTAAAGTTTACAATAGGGATAGGGCAAAAGAGGTTAAAAAAAAGAAAGAAAATAGCCAAAAAATGCTATTATTAACAGTTTCATTAAGCTCCCTACCCGCTCAGGGTTACCTGTCCCAAGAAAGTGTCACAAGATTGGCATCTGAAATGCCCAAAGAAGAGTTCCTGACTCGCCGGCCCCTGGGCTAGAATCAGGGTGTATACTATAAGCAAAAGGGCCATTGACAATGAGAATGTCTTAACCACACCCTGTGAGAGAGAAAAAAACTCCCCATCAATACTAGAGCCAACCTTCTTCCACTAGCCCCAGCAAGCTACCTTGCTCAAGTAAGTTTACTAGGGGTCTTAGACACTTGACTCTATGAATGGCTTTGTGCAGTGGCAGACAGGTGGCCACTCAAACGTTTTTCTTCAGTGTTTCCATTGCCTGGCAAGCCCTCCAGTGGTTGAGGGACTCCAGGATCTCCCTTTGAGTAATACACTTTCCCCCCTCCCTTCCTTACTTAATGCTATAGGATCCCCTTCCCTGACTCTTCCTGTTTTCTATACCTATTGAGGCAAACTAAATTTGGCCAGGTAGACAGGTCCCAATTTTGAAATAACTTGGATCCAGTTGTATTGTATAGGTCGCTTTGTTTGATATGCTTGTATATGTGTATATACAGGTATTGTGATGGGTGTTATGTCTAGGATGCTATCAAATTGGTTTATAAACCAAATTTGACAAATTGGTTTATAAACTCACTCATAAATTAAACAAATAAGGCTAGTTTAAATGTTTTAGTTTGAAAATAATGTTGTGGCTTCTAAACTGTAACTTTACAATAAACTGATGTCCATAGGCTTTAGAATGGTTAAAATGACTTTAAATAGTGAGCTTTGTGTAGTTAAAATCTTAAACTGTAAAATGATTCTCATCTATAAAATGTCAATGTCTGGCGGGCAAATCAGGATTTCTTGCTTTCTAGGTTCATAGAAAACGTAGAAAATATACCAAAAATTGTACTCTTTATTGGGAAAAGAAATATATATATATATATAATATGTATTTTATGTATATATAATATATATATGTCAGCTTGCAAATTATTAAAAGAGAGTTTCAAAATATGAGGAAACCAATTAGTAGAAAAGAGAGGTGAAGAATGTTATGGATAGAAAGTGCATTTTTTTTTTTTTTTTTTTGGCTAGGAAGAATGTAAAGAAAGGGTAATTTTATATGAGAAAGGATTTTGAATAGTAAATCCTTTTCCTAGGTAAAATGGTTGGTTATTTAAGAAAAAGGTAGAAAAGGTAGGACAAGTCAGAAAGTCCAAGCATAATGTAGCTAGTCTGCATAAGTGAGGATAAGGCTTGTGAAGGGGAATTTATAAAAGTAATTTTGTTTAGGATTAAGCTTGCTATGATTAAAGAAAAACTATTTGTGGTAGACTTTTTAGAAAATGGTCTCCATATTAGAACCAGGCTTTCTTAAGGTATTGATTTCCTAAATTAGAGGAACTTTTGTTCTTGGTACTATAACCAATTTCTTTTAAAACTTCTCAGATTAATATCTAACATATTCAACTATTGTTTTACTTCCAAGTTTATCTCCCTTTAAGAAGGCCTGGAATAATGGCTGTCTCCTTTTTCATCATCTCCAGTGAGTTTTTCTCTTCTGATTCTGACTAAAATTGTGGCTTGATGCTAAAGTGTTTTGTCTCAGAGGTCTTTGGGAGCAATGTTTTTCCCCAATATAGCTTGATTCTGTAATCTTGTTTTTTACTGATATATAATCTTATTTTTGTCTTTTAGTTTTTGACTCTCAAAAATATTTTAAGAGATAATGAGTGCCTCCTCACCTCCATTGACCTAGAATGTTTAATTGGCTATAAATCTTTAGGTTCTAAGTACCTTGGCCAACGGGAATCTATAAGACACGCCTACCAGCACCATGACAGTTTACCATTGCCATGGCAACACCCAGACCTTAACACCCTTTTTCATGGCAACACCTGGAAGTTACTGCCCCTTTTCTAGAAATTTCTGAATGATCTGGCCCTTAATTTACATGTAATTATAAGTGGGTATAAATGCCCCTGAACTGCTAATCTCAACATACTGTTTATGGGGTAGCCCTTCTCTGCAAGAGCAGTCACAGAGCAGTAACACTGCTACCTCAATAAAAAGCTGTTTTCTTTTACTACCTAAGCACCCTTGAATTCTTTCCTGAGTGAAGTCAGAAACCTTCCGGGGCTTAACCCCAATTTTGGGCATCTCCTGCCCTGAATCAAAACTGTCTTCCAAAGTATATCATTTTGCATTCCCACCAGCAATGAATGAAAGCTCCTGTTGCTCTGCATCCTTGACAGTAATTGGTATTGTCAATTTTTGGATTTAACTTCTAAAAATTATGTAGCGGTATTTCATTTGTATGAAAAATAATTTGCTCTCCACACTTGATAGTTCTTAACTGGAACTCATTGTAGCAAAACAGAGATTAACAGGATAAAAACAGCATTTTATTAACATATATACTGCCTGTATACACAGGGGAGAAAACCCAGAGAGATGAGTAAATTTCCAGAGTAAACTCAAAAGTACATTTAAACTTTAGGCTTTAATATCACTTCCTGTGAAACAAAAAAGTTTGTGAGGAAAGGCTCAGTTAAGAGGAGATTGCCAGGAAAAGCACCATAAAACAAAGGTAAGATTTATTGTACAGATGTAAGCGTATGCCGTCTCTACTGGTTAAGTCTCTAGTGATTTACTTATTATTCTCTTCCTGCTGCAGAGAGGAAGACACCTTTATAAATGGAGATTTTCTTTCTAGAGATAAGTTTCTCTTACAAAAGAGCAATTTTTCATAACTACTCCCATGTCTGCAGTTTCTCAACATAACCAGTCCAAAATAATCAGTATGCCAAAGGGACATATTCTGGTTACCTACAGTCATATTTTGGAATAATATGTTCTGAACTCTATCACATGTTGTTTTAATTTGCAATTCCCTAATGACAAATAGTGTTGAGAATCTTCTCATATGCTTGTTTGCCATCTATATATTGTAGGGGCAGAGAGAGTTTTCCTCTCTCTCTGAAGATTAGAATTTGATGAAATAAATGGACAAGGATAGATTAACATGAGGAAGGGCACACAAATTTATTAATATGCACAAGACCACCAAAATATGAGACACAAAGAAGGACCAAATGGCTGAGGCTTAAATAGAACCCTCTTCATAGAGGAGAGTGACATGGGGGAATGTAGGCAATTTTGAGGGGTATTAAATGATTTTTAGGAGAGTTTAATAGACTCAAAGAGCAGACAATAGTTTATAAATGATTCTCTTTAGAAATTGAATGGTACTGGAGAACAGACAATAGCTTGTGACAAAGTCTGCCTAGGTATAGTGACGTTCCTCAGTCATCCTCCCTGCAACATGAGTTTAATCTTCCCTGGTTAGTAAGAGTTTAGGGAGGGGATCAAAGACAATTCTCTTCCTTCTGGAGGAGCCTCAGATAAGTGGACTTTGGAGACAGTTCTACTGCTTGCTTGGGGGTGAATATCAGGAGAAGGTCAAAAAGTCCTTGGCTCTGAGGATGCTTTTAAGGCCTTTTAATTCTCTTTAATTCAAAGTGCTCAGCATTTAAAAATGCCATACTTTGGAGTATCTTTTATGAAATCCAACAACATCCTCTTTGATAAAGTGTCTAGTCAGATTCTTCCTCTGTTTTTTCTTTGTTTTCTCATTCAGTTTTAGAGTTGTTTGTATATTTTAGATAGAAATCCTTTAACAGATATATGTTTTGAAAATATTTCCTACCAGTCTGTGTTTCTTCTTTTCATTCTTATAATAGTTTTTATCATAGAGTAGACGTTTTAAATTTTGACAAAGACCAACTTGTTAATTTTTTTAATGGATCATGCTTTTGGTGTAGTATATAAAGTCTCTTCATCAAGCCCAGCGTCACCTAGATTTCTATATATCCTATGTTTTCTTCTTGACATTTTGTAGTTTGCATTTTACATTTAGATCCATTATTCACTTGGAGTTAATTTTTGTGAAAGGTCTAAAGTCTGTGTCTGGATTCTTTCTCCTTTTTGTTTGCATATAAATGTCTCATTGTTGTCAGCACCATTTGTTGAATAGACTCTCCTTTCTTCCTTGAATTACCCTTGTTCTTTTGTCAAAGATCAGTTGATTGTACCTGCATAGGTCTATTCTTGGGCTTTCTATTCTATTCCATTCAGTGTACTCTCCCTCCAGTGCCATGCTGTCTTTCTTACTGTGGCTTTAGAGTAGGTCTTGAAATGGGTAGTGTGAGTCTTCCAACTTGGTTTTGCTTCAGCATTGCATTGTATTCTGGGTCTTTTCCCTCTTCATTTAAAGTTTAGAGTAAGTGTATCTACAACTACAAAATAGCTTATTGAGATTATACTTGGGATTGCATTTAATCTATAGATCAAATTGGGAAGAACTAACATTTTAACAATATTGAGTCTTTCAATCCATGAACATGGAATAGTTGTCCATTAGATCTTCCTTTGATTTCTTTCATCAGATTTTCTTTCCAGCACATATATTCTGTACATTTCCATTAGATATACCTGATTATTTTACCTGTTTTTGGGTGCCATTATAAATGGTATTTTTTTAAAATTAAAATTCCCATTGTTCATTGCTGGTATATAGAATAGCAATAGACTTTTGTACATTAACCTTCTATTCTGATACTTTGTTATACTCATTTAATAGATCCAGGAATTTTTTGGTTGATTCTTTGGAATTTTCTTCATAATCAATCATTTCATATAGGAATTAAGACAATTTTATTTCTTCGTTTCCAACCTGTTTTTCTTTTACTTCCCTTTCTTGTTGTTTTACTTCCCTTTCTTATTGTACTAACTAGTACTTATAGTATAATGTTAGATCAGAATGATGAAGGCAGAAATCCTTGCTTTATTTTTGACAATATGGGTAAAGGGTCTATTTTATCATTATTAAGTATAATGTTAGTTATAGTGAAACTGCCTTTACAAAATTCTGACAATAAGTGAATCTGACATAGTAGACTCCATCTTGCTTCTGACCTCCAAGCTGCCCTTGGTTATTCCTAGGTGTAGACAAAGCTAGCTTTGGGAAGAATTTATAGTTTGACTTTAAAACAAAGATGATACTAACTCTTCCCAAAATTAAACACCTTTGTAAAACTAATGAAAAATCACAAGGTTAGGATTATGAGAAGGTCTTGAACTCTGCATAGTTTCTCTAACTCATTACTACTCAGGAGTCGTGTGGCCAGAGGACACAAGATTTGTGACTTTCCTCAAATGCTCCTATAGATAACATCACTATTATAGAACCTGATTGGGTTTATTGAGATGTTTTCAGACTGACTCCACCCAGACTTGTGGCTCATGACTCAGCTGATCCTGTGGCCCCATACAGAGGAGACTTAGTGCATGAGGACCATTTTCCACACCCCTATGATTTCATCCCAAATCAATCTGCAACATCCATTTCCTACCCACCAAATTGTCCCTAAAACCCCCTAACTTCTGAGCCTTTAGGGAGACTGATTTGAGTGATAACTCTAGTTTTCCTAGGTGGGCCAGCCTCATGTCTATGAAATCCTTTATTCCAATGCCATAGTCTCAGTAAATTGATTTTGTTTGTGCAGCAGCCAGGAAGAACCTGTTGGACAATTACAATAGGCTTTTTGTTGACGTACTTTATTAAGTTTAGGAAGTTTTTTTATATTCCTAATTTGCTGAGAGTTTTATTTTTAAGTTTATTGTGAACGGGTGTTGAATTTTATCAAATGCTTTTTTTGCATTAATTAATATGATAACACAAGTTTTCTTCTTTAGTGTATTGATGTGGTGGATTACACTGATTAATCTTTGTTATGTTAAACCAGCTCTACCTGAAATGTGTACATTCTTTTTTTATATTGTTGGATTCAATATCCTAATATTTTGTTGAGGATTTTTGCATCTATGTTTATGAGAGATATTGGTGTATAGTTCTTGTTTCTTATGTTATCTAATTTTGGTAGGCGGTAACACTGGTCTTAAAAATAAATTAGAATGCGTTCGTTCTCTTTGTTTCTATTTGTGGAAGGGATTGTGAAATTGCCTTCCTTCAATGTTTGGTAGAAGTCATTTATGAAATCATTTGGGGCTGATGGAATCAAGTTTTAAAATAAATATAGGCCTACTAAGATTTTCTCTTCTCCTGGTATAAGTTTTGGTATTTTGTGTCTTTCAAGGAGTTTGTTCGTTTTATTTATATTATTATTAGGAGTACCATAGTTTGGTGCTTTGACATGCTGAGCAGCTTGAATGAAAAGAAATTGGAAGACAGTTGAAGCTGCCTCACAATCAATGTCTCTCTGACCTTCCCTTGTTTCTTTCCCCAAGTGCAGACAGGGCCTCTGTCTGAAATTCCCTTTATTTGACTAAGGAAAGTTCTTTCAAAACAAACACAATGGCAATCAATCCCCTGTGTGAAATCTCATTAACCAGGGAAGATGAATCACAAAAGGTGAAACTAAAGGTTATTGTCATGTCCACCTAAGCAGATGTTTTATCTTTTCTTCTGAAGGCTGTTACCTGAGAGACTTTATCTGCATAATTTGGCAATCTTTGTTTGTAGTGCAGTTCTACCCCTCACTTTCTCATAACTGTCACCACCTCCCACACAGTCTGGAGGAACTTTGTCCCAGGCTGTTGTCTGTGCTGCAGGACCGTTCCTCTCCCCTAAAAATCATTTACTCTTCCTTTAAAATTGCCTGCATTCCACACTTTCTTCCCCACTAAGAAAAGGATTTTTAAGCTTCAACTATCTAGATCTTCCTTGAGTTTCATCTTTTGTGTGACTCCCATGTACTTGCACATTAATAAATTTATTTGCCATTTCCTCTGTTAATTTGCCTTTTGTTAGCATATCTTAGCAGACTCAGTTATCAAAACTTCAGAAAGAAAATTTAAACTTCCCTGCATTACCAAATTTGTAGACATAAAATTGTATGTATTATTTCTTTATTATTTTAATGTCCATGACATGAATAGGAATGAACTGTCTTTCCTTACTGGTATTTGTAATTTGTGCCTTTTTTCCCCCAAGTTACTCTGGCTAAAGGTTTATATCAACTTTATTAATCTTTTCAAAAATCAGCTTTTGTTTTTGTTAATTTTTTCTCATTTTCTTCTTTTTCATTTAATAGATTTCTGTTCTAATTTTTATTATTTCTTTTCTTCTGCTTGCTTCAGACATAAATTGCTCTTCTTTAGTTTTCTGAGGTGGAGGCTTAGGTTACTGGTCATAGATATTTCTTCTTTTCTAATATATGCTGCATTCAACAATATAAATTTCCCTATAAGCACTGCTTTTACTTCTTCCCACACATTTTTATAAATTTCTCTGTAAGCACTGCTTTTACTTCTTCCCACACATTTTTATAAATTGTATTTTAATTTTCATTTTGTTCCAAATATTTAAAAATTTCGCTAAGACTCCATCTTTGACACATGTGTTATCTAGAAGTGTTTCATTTAATTTGTAATATTCAGGAACTTTCTGGCTATCTTTTGGTTATATTTCCAGTTTAATTCCACTGTGGTCTGAGAATATAGTTTGTATAATTTTTATTCTTTGAGATTTGTTAAGGTGTGTTTTATGATCTACAATATAGCCTATCTTGGTAAATGTTCCACCCTTAATTTCTTTGTCAAGGCACTCATTACACATTGTTTTAATCATTTTATTAATAGTCTATATTTTCAGCTAGACTCTAAGCTTTATGTAAGGAAGTGGTTATTCCCATTTTCTGTCCTATTCATCATTCTGTCACCATTGCTTGGCACAGTTTCTGGCATATAGTGTTTGTCCAGTGAAGGTTAACAATACTTCATATCTGTACCCTCTTGCTTAGTCTTTCTTGTTCTTGGTACATTTATTTATAAGACTAATTGAGATTTTGGTACTTTGTGGATCTCCTTTAAGGAGTTCAAAATTATGGCCTTAGTGCCTTCTTAGCACTCTAGTCTAGAACTCAGATTGTGCCCTTAGAATAGCTTTTCAGACTATTGACACTAAGTTTCAGAAATATTGACAAGAAAGTACTACCAGAGTCAGCTGATAATGGTGGCATATGGTTAGGCAGTGTTATGGCTTGCATGTGGTATATCTGTTCCCATTGAGGCTCATGTTGAATATTGAGATGTAAGCCCTAGTGAAAGGTATTTGGGTTACGGGGTCAAATCTCTCATGAATGGCTTGGTGCTACTCTCACAGTAATGAATGAGTTTTCGCTTTCTTGACTGTATTAGTTTTCACGGGAATGGATAAGTTCCCAAAAGCGCATCGCTATTAAGCCAGGATACCTCTCAAATTTGCTCCTCTTCACATGTGACTGCTTCCTCTTTGATCTCTGCCATGTTGTGATGCATGTGTGTTTCAAGCTTGTTTATGGTACTTCTGATGGTGACCTACAAGTGGAAGAGGGAAACTGGGGGTTTCTGTTAGAAAAGTATCCTCTCTTTCTGAGGCTGTAGGAAATGTGAATGATGAAGAAAAGTAATTCAATGGAGGACCTGCAGTTGAAGGAAAGGAGAAAATGCTTTCTGGAGCAGATAGATGGCTACTATCATTTGAAGTTGCTGATAACGGAAAACTAATTTGGAACGGAGAATTAATGGAACTGAGTTCAATTCCTGCTGCTTCCACTTGTGTCAGCATCAGTAGCCACCACAGCCTCCCAATCCCTAGAAGAACAGAGCTTCTAAAAACATTTCCAAGTCATCAGGATTTCATATACCCTTGTTTTCATAAAGCCAATTAAGTAAGGTTATAATGAACATTATGATATGAACCTGTTTTGCCATATTACTTGATATTCCATTTTTTTTTCTTCTGATGAAAACAAAGGCCAGTTTTTCCTCTTTTTGATATCTTGGAAAGGATTCCTTAACTTTTTTGGTCTCTGACCTATGCAGATATGCTTCGCAGAAAACCATTAGGGCACAGATTACTTTTTGTGTTATTATTAAGTAATAGCTGAGATAAAAAGTATTGATACAAAAGTGTTTTTGGAGAAAATTTCTCTTACATGAGGAATATAGTCTAATATTATTAAATAAAGAATATAATCTATCCAAATTTTATAATTTAGGAGTAAACAATTCAGAATACATGTATTCAGAATGTCTTACATTTTCATTTATTTTCTCTCTTAAAACTAAAATTTGGAAATAATATATCCTTATTGCATTTGGCCTATAGCATGGACTCTATTACTTACAATTCAAAAGTGCTCTGTATTAAATGAAAATCTCATAGGAATAGTAATTCTGGTGTCCTGGGCAATCGTAGCACTTGATAAGAGTTTTGTATTCATGGTTCTTGACCTCACCACTTAGTTTTGTGACTCTGAGTGTGTTGTCTCAGGATTTTTGATGTTGTCAATTTCCTCATCTTAAAAAATGACATTATTACCTGCTCTGCCTTATACAGTAATCTTGGATATGAAAAGGTATAATATATGTAAAAGCTTCTATGGGAAGTTATTATCTTTCCAAGAAAAAAAAAAAAGGGAAACATTCTTAATGATAGTCTATACAGGCTATGATTTGAATCATGGAACTTCCTGGTCCATGATAGTGTAAGATGGCATTTTAATATAAATTCTAGACATTTTACAGCAAAGGACCCTGAGATGATTTCCACATTTTTTTATTATTCTATTGAAACTGATTTTTGAAGGAAGTTCTATAAATTTTTTTCTGTGGTAGTATAAATTTTTATTAGATCTCATAAAATTCTTTTCTCTTTAGGCTTCAAAAATATTTTAGATGGAAAATATGGAGCATAGCATGTTGATTTCAAAAAAAGAAACGGGCATTTTTCATTTTCATTGTGTCAAGTGGGTGACCTTTTGAATCTGAACTAAAACAAATTGGCAATGACAGCTTCGAATTGTCACCGATTTCTCTTGAAAAACGTTATTGCACTTTGTATCTTAGCAGAAGTACCTTTTTTAAAAAAAATAAAAATGAATTATTCATGAAAAATCACTTCATCTCATAGTGCACCTGCTGAGAAGGTTTTACATTGCCTATTAAAGTGTATGCAAAAGCTGTGCAGTTAAACCTTCAATATCAAATTTATTTTGCTTTGTTAATGTCTTATAATGCATCATAGGAAGGGCAATGACAAACATGTATTTGTATTCATAGAACATTTAAAAAATAATTAGTACTTGAAAAGGTCATAGAAAAGATCAGAGAAGACTTGCTGTGGCATTTAGCCAGAGATAGAAAGCGAGACACATCCTTTTCTTCTGATTGATGCTCTTCTCTATTGCATTTGTGTTCTCTTAGTATTACTTAGGATTAATTCATACCTTCTACACCAAAGTTTTATAGCACTTGCACTGATGATAGCCTACAGCAACAGTCCCAGAAGGTAGGATACAACATTTTCTATTCATGAGATATCTGGTTCTAATGGATATCTTATTAGTTGATCAAAAGGGTAGAAGTAGAATCTCATGGTCAGGAGTTTAAAAAGTGAGCATTTAATGTTGAGGACTTCAGCACTCTTAAAAGGCTTTTTAGTTTAAAGATCAAAACACTTTAAATGCAGGTGAAGTTTACTACAAAACATATTCCCACAAAAATAATTTTTGTTTATAATATATTTCTATTTTTAGGGGGTATAACATAAACTCAAACTTTACATATTTCTTTTACCTATGGGGACTGTGTAACAAATTAACTTATCTGATGGCAGTCTACTTAACAATTGTATTTGTATATATAGGTTTCTGTTTTATTTGCTTTATAGGTTCTTTTATTCTTTCTTCATTTAGTCATCTTAAATTATTTCTTCATCTATTTAGCAAATAAATTTTAATTATTGTGCTAGGTTCCAGTAATGTGGAGATGAAAGTAGGTCCCTACTTTTTAGAAGCTCAAGATTAATGGAAGAGATAGACATGTAAATTTACAGTTATATTACAGTTGAGTAAGTGCCATGATTGATTAGTGCCCAAGGTGCTTTGGGAACTTAGAAGTGAAGCATCTAACACCTTCAAATGTTGGAGGAATGCCAGTACAGACTCTCCAGAGAAAGTTTCACTTGAGGGTATCTTGAAATTTGAGAATGAGTTAGCTATGTGATAAGGAGGAATGTATTCTAAGGAGAGCTAACAAAGGAGGTAAGAGATAGCATATCACGTTCAGGAAATTGTACTCATGGGACAAGGAGGTGATGATGGGGGATATGATCAGGGCCAGATTGTGTCATATCTGGTACTCTTGGACTTATCCTTAAGGCAACGGTCAGCCATTGTATGACTTTAAAATGGCAGATAGTGATCAGAATTATAGTCTTAAAAGCTCATTCTAGAACAAGTGTGGGATTAGGTTGAAGGAGGAGGAAAACTGTGTATAAGGATATTGAAATGTCACAAGATCATTTGGGTGTCGCTTCGCCAGCCAGAAACCTCTGTGGCCAGCAGCACCTCTGCTTGGGCTTTGCTCACACCCACTGGGCTCATTTCGCCCACTTAGACTGGCAGGCTGTACTTGGCTTGCGCTTGACCCAGCTAACACACCTGCCAAAGAGGAGCCAGGTGCGGAGCAGTGAGGGGTGTGTGAGCAAGAAAGCCCAGGGTCTGGCCACTGTGCGCAATCAGGCACACCATTTGCTGCAGTGGGACAAGCAGCTCCAGGTGCTCCCATAGGCGCCAGCTCTGTGGGAGGCTGCAGCTGGAACAGACGTACCAAAAACGGCTTCTGCTGTGGGCAACAGTGTCTGGACAAGGGGAAAGTGGTGGTGCTTGAAAGCTCAGAGATGCCAGGAACTGCAGAGCCCCCAAACAGGTGTTACAGCATGTCACAGCCCTGGCCCTAGGTCTGGGCTCCCAGAAGGGCCGCAACTCTTCTCTCCTTCTTGTTGCCTGCAGCGTGGCGGCCTGGGGGATGTGTTTCGTGCGTGCGTGGTCTAGCCCATTTGTTTTACAGCTCTTTCGGTCCCGCTGCCCTGCTTCAGCCCATGGCTCCTGGGTTGGCCCAGCCCCAGAATTGTTTCCTGTTGTGTGGGACTGCTGCTGGGCTCCGGCAGAGGGTAGGAAGGCTATAGGGTTACAGCAGCTCTGCTTGGGGAATCCTAAGGTCTGGGACCCTAGAAGGATCACCACTCCACTCTCACAGTCCAGGAGCGTGTCACTGCCCACAGCTTGGTGAGCCAGCCACGAACATGTTACAGCCCCTTTAGCTCCCACCAATCGGCAGGTCCTGAGTTCTTGTTTTCCTGCATCCAGGAAAAATGAAGTTATGTGGACAACTGGAGGGTAAACAAGGCAGAGACGAGCTTTATTGAGCAACAGAATAGCTCTCAGTGGAGAGGAGACCTGAAATGGCTAGCTCCTATTCACAAGCAGGTCATCCTAAGAGTATCTGAGTCTGGCTGAGTCCTGGGTTTCTATGGGCTCAGAGTGGGAGAAGTACATGCTTATTAGTCTCTGTGCAGGAGAAAGTGTGTGCTGATTGGTCCATGGGCACCCATGGGTGGGCCTAGAAAAACCACTTGATTGGCCAAAAGGCATCAAGGAAGTTCTCACTCCCGGTTGTGGACTCCACCCTAACGGGCAGCCTGGCACCCAGGCGTCAGGTAATCCCTGGCTCGAAAGTGGCGTTTCACCAAGGACCCTCCCCTTTCCACCTGGGAACTTGTCTGCATTCGCCTGCCATTAACGTGTCATTCACAGCACCTACACTGTCCCTTCTGAGGGGCGCCCGCAGACCCGCACCAAGCCACCCTCAGCCACGCTGGCCTCCCTCCTGCACTTGTCGGTGTTCAGAGTCCCCAGGGGGCTGAAGTGGCAGGGTGTTGGTGTGTCAGCACCACCCCAAGCGCACACACGTCTGGCCGGGTCGCGATAGTACCCAGGTTCAGCCACAACTTTGCTCCACACTGAAGTGGGCGCTGGGAACAGGGAGAGGCCAGGGAGTGGACCAGGCACTTCTAAGTGTGGGGAGTAGGGGGCTTCTCGGACCCCCAAGAGCACAAAGATGCCCAGGTCCAGAGCCACGGGTGGGTGGCTGCAGTTGCACCCGGGAGCTTCGGCTGCCACCCCACTAACTTGGTAAGGCACGGGGCTCCTGCTGGGGTCACCTGTTCCTGCCCCCACTGGCTCCACGGAGCATGCAGCCCCAGCTGTGCCTCCCCCGCTGTAGCTGGTGTTCTCAAGGCGGCCTCTCCAGAGGGGCTGCGGCCATCATCAATAATAGTAATCAAAGTAGGATATGGTAGCTGCCTAAATTATATCAGCATCATTTAGGGTAATGAGGAAGTAGCAGCTTCAAAATTTTATTTGAAAACAGAATTAACAGAGCATAGTAGCCAGTTAGTTTTGTGAAATAAAAAAGTGCTGGCAATGTAGACAATAGTTTCATTCAAGATGAGAGCTACAGAAGGAGGAATAGACAATTGCTGAGCCATGCCAAATTTTGGTCAAACAGTTGTGTGATACTGTAAAGTAGAACCCATTAGCAAATTGCAAAACTAAAAAAAGAAACCACTATACTTTGAGACCTGAGTTTGATTCCTAGTTCATGAAAAAACTGAATGCATAAACTTGTAGGCCATTTAAATACTCTGAGCCTCAATTTACCTTCAGCTGCAAAAAAATGGGATGTTATGCTACATGATCTCTAGAAATATTTCAACACTGCAATTTTGATTACAAAAATTTCCATATTAGCATTCTCAAATACTTCTTTGCATTTGTTAAATGATGCAAAATTACAGCTAGATTGAAGGAATAAGTTCTAGTGTTCTATACTATTGTAAGATGACTATAGGAGACAATACTATTAATATATAGCTTCAAATAGCTAGACAGAAGATATTGAATACTCCCAATACAAATAAATGATAAATGTTTGAAATGATAGATATGATAATTAGTCTAATCTGATTCCTATATATTATTGTATCAAAACATCACTATGCACCCCAAGAATATGTACAATTATTACTTGTCAATTAAAAATACAATTAAAAAAAGAAAAACCATTTAGATACAATAGTAAGGAAGACAAACTCTTCAGCAATATTCTCTGGAGACAGAAATTAAACCTTTTCCACTGAATATGATGAGTCACTTACACACACACATTTGGACTTTATTTAATGTAGCGTTAAATATCAACCAATATGTTTGAAGCAATTTACTACTAAGAAAAGAAAGTCCAGAGAGTTCTAAAAACGAAAACGAGTATCTTTTCTCCCAAATAACCATGCAGAAAATGACTGATGATAAATTTTTGGGATCAAGGGGAAAGAGCAAAGGAGTAGTTGGCACTCTGTATGGTGGCTTTTTCTTTTACTGGGTTAAAGCAAGTAACCAAACTACCAATACACTGTAGAAAAGGATGATGTTTTCATCTCTATTCCTTAAGTATGCAATGTTTTCATAATGATGACTTTTGTCAGATTTTAATTAAGCAATAAATTTAGATATGTCATATAACTAGATAAATTTCTTACTATTACATTAAAAAGTTAATATTTATTAGCTACATACCTATTTTAAATTCTTAGAGAAATCAACTTACAGTATTAGCATAAGAAGCAGAAAGTCCTACTATTTAAATATGAGGATATTTTATGGTTCTTTAATAAAACTTGAAAATTTTTGGAATGTGGAGATTCCCTTTGGAAATTTTGGTATGATACATATATTACTGAAGTTGAGCTGAATTTGGGGAGTGTAAATTTTGATTCTTTTTTTTTAATGCAGAGCTGCTAATATTTTATCACCCCTCATTTAAAGCCCTTTATTAACTCCTCCTTTAATGAGGTTCTAATCCTATACTATGCCATATGTAAAAGCCCTCACATTTACAACTCCTTCCTATCTTAGTAGCTTTATTTTCCTTTCTACTGTCTCTATATTAATCACATTTAGCTCTTTCTAGTCCTCTGTTCTGAATGACTAGGTATTTTAATTGTCAGTAACTTTCTCAGTTAAGAGAGAGAAGTCAATTTTATTAAAGTTATATGTTTTAAAAACAGGTAAGATTACTGATCTATTACATAATTGTATCCACAATGGCAGGTTTTTATTTTATTTCTGAGGCTCACAATAAATGGATCATAAACATATATTATCAAATTACTTTTTTTGATTGCTTTTATCTTCCAGTTCATTGTAACTGGAAGTTGAAATTTAATATCAAGATTTGAATACACACTAAACATTTAAATGAGGCATATCAATAAAACAATTGTGTTGCTGTAGAAATTTAATAATGGCCTGTGTCTTGACTTCTTTTTATTCCTACTGGTACCTTGCTTGTCCATGTCCTTATTGACTCTCACCTCAACCACCACAATAGCTTCTCCACTGACTTCACCACCTCTTCCATTCAAAATCTGTCATTACCAACTGCCAGAGTGATCTGGGAACACAGACAAGACCCAGCATGTAGTACCCCTGTGCAAAAGTAATCCTTCTCCTGGTGCTTATAAAATCAAGTCCATGCTCCTTAGGTTGGTATATTAAGAAAACCAGGTCTGGACTGGGATTCAAACCAACTCACCTTGAAAGACTCTTCTCTGTTATATATTGTAAAATCAGTCAAATAAGAATCCCTGAATTATTTAAGTATTTGTGGCACTTGACTGATGGCATTCTTTTTATTTTAGCTTGGTATTTTCTTATCTTCCACTCTGTTACAACTCAAATCCCAGTTCAGTGCCACAGTGCTTGAAAAATATTTTTTGGATGACTAACTGGTTTCTTTATTAAGCTTCTCTTACTTTAGTAAAATGTAACCCCCTTCTTGTCAGTGTTTGCAAGTTGCTTGAATATCATGATAGCCCAATCATTCTATCTTATAACACAGTTAATGATACACATTTAACTCTTCTTCTAGGCTTCGAGCTCCCTGGAGCTGACCTCTGTCTTGATGGCTTTAGATTTCACGGCGGTGTTAAGAGATGATATGTATACACAGCTCCTGGGGTGGAGGCGGCACTTTTAGAGCTACCTTTCATAAGATAAGATTTTAAGTTCAGGAAACTGTAGTTTGTTTCCCCATGGTCATTGTTGGATCATTCAATGCATATTACCTGAACCTATCAGAGAAGGTTTTATAAGTTGCAGGGCTAACTTATCTGTTATGGGGATATCCTTATGTCCTATGTATAGGGTATTACCTTCAAGATGTGGAGGAAATTGGAAAACAGAATTTAACCTGAAGGATCCTCTATGAAATAGGAGCAAAGAGTTTGCAGTGGTTTTGGGAAATATTTCACTCAGTCTAGGGAAAAGCTTGAAGAAGTGATTTATCATCATATCAAATATCTGGCATTTGAACAGTTTTTCTGCTGGAAGCAAAGTCTGTATCTTTTGGAAATACAGAACATACAACTCTTCCCTTTTGCCTGTGTCTCTCTCTAGCTTTGGAGCTCATCTGTTTTAACAAGACAATAATTGTCTCAGACATATTATAGTAAAATTGTTAGCTGCTTAATTCTCCCTTTTAATGTGTCAATTGACTTAAATTGGAGTTGAAAGGCATATTTATATTTGTTATCATGGCTAAACGCCAGAGACACTGTGGGCTTCTCACTGGAAATCTGGGGTTATTGTGGTCTTATCTGTAAACATGTTTACATGGAATCTTTAAAGGTTGCTACTTCTGGAGATGACTGTGTTCATCTATTTCATATTGGGTTTTTGTTTTTGTTTTTGTTTTAATTTTTGAGGGTAACCCTTAACTCTTGGGTATACCCTATGGGAGGCTTTTAGACCACTCTTCTCTTTTCACACCCCCATGGCCCATGGCCCATGAGTTTTGCATTATGCACCATAGACACCTGAGAGTCTGATAAATAAAATCTACTATTTAGTTTATACTATGAAACAATGAAATAATTATATATATAAATAATAAATATAAAAACAAAATATGCACTGGTATTTAAGTCAATGTAATGTGATTTTTCTTAAAGGCAAAATAATTCTAGGGTAGACCCAGGAATAACTTTTAGCACATTCCTTTCTGCCAATATGTGCCGCTGAGTCCTTTTGAAATTTAGTACAAAACACACGACTGTTGGAAAAGTATCCTTAATCTTTCCTTACGGAATCAACACAAATTTGTTTACCCTTATTTGTAACACCGTCATTGTATGTGTACTTGATTCATATTATTTTGAACTTTCTAAGACTCAAAGGATACGTGAAGTTGTGGTAGAAGACAGACATCTTCTCTTTGAACTTGGAAAGAACGGGAGTACTGATTGCCTAAACTTGTTAAAACATAATACATATATATTTTTGTTTTTACTTATACTTTGTTTTTACTTATGGTTTGATCAGGAATATCAGCAGCAATTCATACATTGAGAAAACAGTTTAAGTGTTAAAATAACACATCCATATTATAAGGCACAGCTTAATGAAATAAAAAATTTAAACAAGCGAACAAAACTTACCTTCCCATCTGCTAGAGCATCAGGTAATATTCACATAAAATGAAACAAGAACATTCTGTCTTGCTTGACACATGTCACAAATATATTCTGATGCATATGTAATGGAGAGCATTTCTGAGGCTTAGGTTCATGATAGAGAGTACTCTTATTCTCCCCTTAATGAGAAACCACAGAGTGCAGTTCTGAAGCCCTCAGAATTGTCATGATAGGGCATAGAACAACAGATGGTCCCTCAGGCAAACTAATCCTATGTTACTTCATACCAAAAGCAAAACTGTCAACTGTTTCAGGGAAAACATAAAGCCCAGAACCAAAGAATTGATGAGTAAACATGAAAGAAATTGATTTTGAAATACTTGGTTTGAAATGTATTTTAATTTTTCAGTCTAAACACATATTGTTGCTGATTTGGAATCCTAAACCACTGTTTGGATTTTAAAAATAAGTGCTTTGGAAATTGCTATGAAGAAAACTCTTTCAAGAAGTCTTTCACTGACAATTTTTAAATGACTCCGGATAAAATGAATTGTAATAAATTAGTTCGAAGTTATTGTTTGAGTGTTGGTGTGTGTGAGCAGCAGGTGAAAAGAAGCAACTCCTTCAGAAATTTAATAAATACATTTGAAACCTATGGCATTTTCTTAGAATTTTACATATAGTAGGTTCATCTTGGACCCTCTTTAAGAAAGTTTAATTGCTTATTTAGGAGGAGAATCTCGTTAGATTCATAATGTTATGGTGAAATTCCACTTTGCAATACTTTTGTTCTTTACAAACAGAAGTTCTGCTTTTTATTAAGATTTCTTTTAAAAAATTATAAGAAGTACTCACAAGATTTAAAATAAAAGTAATTCATGTTCCTTGTAGAAAATACAAATAGTGTAAATATTTGTAATGTAAGAAATAAACTTCTTCCAATACTACTCCCTAGAAATCATCACTATTACCAATTAGGTGAGTAACTATGCTTCCTTTTTTATCTTTATATGTGATATATGTGTTTACATACTCATAATTTTTTTACTAAAATATAGTATTTTTGGAAATATTCTTTTGAAATTCAGCTTATCAAAAAATTTAAATTAGTTAAACTAAAAGCTAGATTTTAATCTATGATCAAAGACAAATAGACTTTCATTTTCTAAGGGGTTGTTTAAAGGAGGACAAAGAAAAAGCTATTTTGGTGGTATTTCATATTACAATAAGAAAATCTTTTATAGAAGTGGGTGAAATAAATGAGAAGAAATATTAAATATTTTGAAATAAATTTACTGAACTAAAATTAAATGCCTATTATCTGTGAAGTGTTGTGCCAGTTGTTGTGTCTTCACAGACAAAAAGATAGGATCTGGGTCTTAAGTAACTAATTAGCAAGAGAGATAAAAAGAAGTAAAAACAATTACAGAATAGTATTAAGTAGGGAGACATGGAAACACAGAAAGCCTGTAACCCTCTTGGATAAGTAAGAAAGGGCTCCTAGGGTTTAAGTTTCTTCAGTTTTGGGTAGTTTTTTAAAGTGATTAAAGTGGTAAGTGGTAAGGACTTTGCATTACAGAAATTAGATGCATTCATAAATATCTAAAATAATCTCAGGGAAGTGAGAGAGGTATCTGACCCAGGGACATTTAAAAGTTTGTTATTCCTGGTTGATGACCCACATGACTCTGGAGACCTTGTCTTAGTAATGAAACAAATCAACAGGTTGTGTAGTTTGTCCTGCAGAATCCAGGAGACCTACTGGCTAAAGGAACAGGAGCACAAAGCTCTGAATTTATTCAGGGTTAATGTGAAATGAAAGCTAGCAATGAGAAATGATGGATCACGAACTACCGGTTGCTCAGTGAAGGAAATGAGAAAAAGCAGATTGATAGTGTCAAAAAAAAAAAAAAAAGAGATTAAGGGACTGGAAGATTTTAATGATGTAGAATGACACTTATAATGAAAGTAAGGTAGTGAAATAATGGAATGTTTGGGGCAGAAAAAGATAATTAAATATGATTCCAGGGTGGAAGTGTTCTGGGTTGTGGCAATATGGGTGTGGATGGCTGAAATGGAATAAGGTCAAAGTTCTATAAATTGGCACGAGTTTTAGTTTCTAATATGACAAAATTCTAAAGTTAAAAGAGGATTTATATCTAATACTTTGTGCCATACATTAAGTCTTTTCAGATTAGTTTGGGCACCTCCTTTAAAGGAAAAGAGGATAAATTCCCCAGCTGGCAGTTTCTTAAACACAGGTGCTACTTAGGATTGTATCTTGTATTATCAGTGCTCAGCCTAAAGGCTGCCAATAGAAGAAAACTAGTAAACATTTATTGACTAAATGAACAAGTTAATAAGTTAATGAACAATAAATTAACAAAATCAAAGCTGGGACTAAAACCAATTAATGTTAATTCATGAACTTTTAAGAATTCTGCTTCTTAAAAGATTGAATTATATTGTGAAACGTTTCTTTTGAATTTGTTATCACAGTTGGGAATATAGAGAATTCAGAAGTCATTTGGAATTGTAAAGTACTATTTATCATTTAAGCTGAGATTTTGTAAAATATTAGACTCACTGAAGCTGATAATCATTTTGTGTTAATCTGATATAAAAGTAAAATTACCTGTAATCCTGTGTATATGTGATTGAGTTATATAAAGCAGTCTTCTAAAATACACAAATGTGCCATATAAGTGTCGCATCCCACTCCAAAGCAATAAACACTCTCATAAATGTTTGACATCACTGTCTTGAATCCAAACAGAAGGATTTAGGAGTGTAGAGTAATTATAACAGTATTTATAAAAGTTTGCAAATGTTGCACCGAATTGCTTATTTTACTTGAGACAGAATTTACAAATGTAGAATACAAATGAGATAGAAAGAATTTTATGGATGTTTTAGAATTTGCCACAGCGTATATGGCTGTAAAAATGGGAATGTCTTTAAAATACAATTTAGTGACACATTTATCATTAACTCTTTTCTTTTTCCTCCCTCTCTCCCTCCCCCTCCTTCCTTCTCCTTCCCTCCCCCCGCACTTCCTCCCTTCCTTCCTTGTTTCTCTCTCTCTCTCTTCTTATTCTTATCAAGATAAATTATTAACTATGTCAGAATTCTGGTTGATAAATCCCATGCTTGGAATACATCATAAATAATTATTATTTTTCTTTTATTGAAAGATAGCACAAATTGACCTTTTCTAGGTATTTCTAAACACCTAGAACTTTTACTTTAATATTCTGTGTCGGTGATCTTTCCTTGGTCAGCAGGTCAGGTTTGGTTTGGTTTGGTTTGTTTCTTCCTTTTTTTAAGGGGAAAAAAAAAAAAAAACCTTAAGATTTTTTATTAAATTTGTTGAGGAAAGAATGACTCAATATGAATTTTATACACACACACACACACACACACACACACACACACACACACACCCTTATGAGTAAATGTTGAACTAAGATAATTGCTGATTACATCTTAAGTTTTTCTTTAAAAAATTAAAAAAAACTTTTTTTTTTGTTTTTTTTTTGTTTTTGAGACAGAGTCTCACTCTGTTGCCCAGGCTGGAGTGCAGTGGCACCACCTCAGCTCACTGCAACCTCCACCTCCTGGGTTCAAGTGCCTCAGCCTCCAGAATAGCTGGGATTACAGGTGCCCGCCACCACACCTGGCTAATTTTTTTTTGTATTTTTAGTAGAGATGGGGTTTCACCATGTTGGTCAGGCTGAACAAGACTTATTTAAGTTAACCTTTTGCCCAGGAATCATCAATAACCAAAATATTCACTTCTTTACTTTATTTTAAATCCAAATGGAATCAACACTATTTTCTACTGAGCTTTTTAGCAAAATAGTTAATTTTTTAAATATCATTGGATGGTTTCCCACTTAACACATATTAGGGTCTTGATAATATTTATAGAATAATTTGTTTGTTGGGACAAATCATATCCAAATACTTTGAAGAATTTATTCTGTATTTTGGGGGATTGCACAGCTAGGCTGGCCCAGTGATTACTTATGGTGGTATGATATGGAGGTACTAGCTGTACTTGTATTGTAGATCTTAAAATCCTTGTTTTAATGTTTTATACTACACATGCTTCCAAAAAGGTTGAAAGTAAATTATAAAATTTGGAGAAATAAAAAATATCACTTAAATATATAGTGACTAGGATTTTTATGACAAGTAAAAAAAATCTATTTCAAATTTCAAACAGCTTTCACAGACTCCACATATATTAATAGCTATTTATTTATGTTTATAATGTTTTCTTTAGCAACACTAAGCACAAATTGAGGTACTACTTTTACAGTTAAAGATCTATTAATATTTCTAATCTTAATAATAACATATATTACACGTTTATAACATGTTTCTAGTATAGTATTTTATAATAAAATTTAGTGTATGTCCCTACTAGTTTGGCACTATGATTTTTTAATCTTTGATTTTTGAAAACAATAAGCAAAGCATTTTTTTTTACAGATTCTTATTATAGCTTATAATTTCAAGTAACTAAACATTTTAAAATGGATTAAATATGAAGTTTTTTAAAAATTAGGCACAGAAATGACAAAACATGTCCAGTTTAATTAACATTTTGACTCTAAAATAGCCAGATTAGTTCTTCTAAAATCTTTTTGTTAAGTATTTGAATTTTTTTAGAGTACCTGGGTTCAAATGCTTTTCCTGAGTCTTCTTAACTCTGTAGTCTAAATTCTTTGACTTAAATTCTATGAATTAAATTCTCTGAACATCATTTTCTTCCATAAAGTGATGGTAATAATAGCTACTTCTGAGTGCTATGAGGATTAAATAAAGTAGAACTTTCACAGTGGTTGATGAATCCTTGCTCTTTCATCAGTTAATGCAGCTAGAGATTAAGGAACAAATTGGTAGTTAATAGAGGAACCATAAATTGTCGGTCCCTGCTTTTTGCTTACCATGCCATAGAATCATTAGGATTCTAGATTTGGGCTTCTGAGCACCTGATAAGGACCTCAATACAGTGCTCCCTGTAACTTTCAACTATTTGCATTTCTATGCTCAAGAGTTTTTCTTTAAAAGGGGGAAGGCCACTCTCTGTGTAAAGCTAGGGAGAAGTACAGGAGTACTGCTGGAGTTAGCGAACCTCAGCCACCTTGTCCTTTGGGAGGGTGTGTGTCCTAAGCTCTAGTTGCTCTCAGTATTATTTGGATTGATGATGTAAACCTTACTGGCTGGCTTCCTTTCCTTGTCTCACTTCCCTGCTGTATAGCAGTGATTCCTGCACTACTTCTTTTTTTTTTTTTTTCCAAGCCCTTCAATTTATTTATTTATTTATTTATTTTTATTATTATACTTTAAGTTCTAGGGTACATGTGCACAATGTGCAGGTTTGTTACATATGTACACTTGTGCCGTCTTGGTGTATGAATTATTTGCACACAAATCCTTGCGTCTGGGTATGCTTCTGGGGAATTCCAAACTAAGAGAAAATTAATGTAAATTCAACAGTCACTTCTGTCATTCAGCTAAGATTAATATGAATTATGCTATTGATACATGCTGTAAGAAAGTTAGGGACAATGAATTTTATACATAGTGTAAGAAAGTTAGGCATAAAATTCAATCAGGACACAGATGAGGGAAGAAGTAATTATTAAATTTGTCTAGGGCTCAAATCGGCCTGTTGGGAGGTGGGGATATTTGAGCTGACTTTGGAGGATGAGAAAGAGTTCACATGCATCAGAAGTGGAGAAAGGCATTCAATTCAGTTGAAACTGCATGAGCAAAGAATAGGAAGTGAAAAGGCATAAAATATTCTGAGAATGATGAGTAGACTAGTGTGGCCAAAGGAAAAGGCAGGATGGGTTCAGGGAGAAATGGCTGCTCATTGGCTGAGGCCACACTGAAAAAGGCTGTCTATGCTGAACGCATGCTAGTTTCGTTCTTTGGTGGTGGGCAAGCATGAAAGCTTTTTAAAGATAATAGTGACTTGATTACAAACGTCCTTTTAAAAGAGCAGGGAATGAATTTAGCTAGGACATGACATGTGCCAGAAAACCATTTAAAAGCCTATTGCTATAGCCTAGAAAAATAATGAAGGCTTTAGTTAGTATAATGGCAATTTGAATGGAAAAGAGTTTACTGATGCTTCAGCTAAAAAAATCAAGAAATTGGAGATAAATAGTGGGGGAAGAGTCTAGGACTCTAAAGTTCTAAGACTCTAGCATTTCTAGGTTAAACAAATATTTGAATTGTAATGCTTTTATTACCATGTTAGGAAATTCAGGAGAAGGTGAATATGTAATTACAAACTGATAATTAATGTAATTTTGGACATAACATTTACATGTAGAATGAATTTAAGATGGTAGAGCAGGCAGGAAAATTCAATATCAACAATGGATCAGAATAAAGAAGGCGCTTGTCCTAGGACCTGTGCTTATGAGGGCTGCCTTTGGGTTGTCCTCCAGCTGTGAGTCCTCTAAGGGGCAAGAGGTTGTGTCCATCTAGGGCCTACACTCTGGCCCTTGGGTATTTAGGACCCCAGAATTCTCTGCTGAGATGACTCCAAGCACATTTTCAGGGTATGTATAGGCCTTTAACTAAGGTCTTTCCTCCCAAGGGTGGACCATGTTAGCCTGTTACACATACCTGTGCCCTAAGAGGAGCCAGTGGATAGCCATCTGCTGTGGGAATGAAAGGGCTGAACTTGGACATGCAGGCTGAAGCACCCATGCAGGACACTTTGGTGTGTGTTGGAGTTGATGTTGGGAGGAGAAAGAGGGTAGGCCATAGGATGAAACTTAGGAACAAGCTCTTCCTGTAGTATAGAGTTCCTCTAGTTCCTGTAGTATCTACAGAACTTTGAGGAATCAAAAAACTCTGAATTCCAACTTGGCGTGTCTGATTATTATGAATCATCTATTTCAAAGTAGAAAGAGAGCATAAGTTTTATTTAGTAGTTTGTTAGCTTGATTTAATGACTTTCGAATATTTAGACAAATAGTAAATGGATGTCTTTGTACCCTTGGTTCAGATCCCACAAATATTAGGAACAGATCTAGTGAAATAAGCAGATTTGTGTGATGATATATAAACCTAGGTGAGATAGCAGTTGAGATGAAAAGGAAGAGAAACTGAAAGATATTGCTAAAAGTGCACTTGGAGTTAAAGATGAAATTGAGCTTCAAAAGTATCTTTTGTTCATGGCTAGCAACAAAAAACAATTATAGAGTTTAAAAACAATATATTAAATTTGATTGACATTTCTGTCTTTAAGTCACATGTTGGATGTTTTCTATTTCAGTTTTCTTTGAATTAATCAATATGAAACTGTATTGAGCATTATGGTTAATGTGATACAGATACTCTGTTACTCACTTTGGACTTATTTCTGTGGATATACTTTAAAAGCCTCTATTATAGAACTGATGGAAAAATGTTTTATTGAGCCAGATGTATAAATTTTAGCTAACAATATAGTTTAAAAATGTTACCTTTTTATCATTAGAGGATAATATAGAAAAACTGGAAAATGAGACATTTTCATGTCTGGCGAAGCAAAGATACTACTTTCCTACTCAGAAAAAGTTATGTATGTCACCTCTGGTGCACATTTAATTTATAGAAGAATAAGCCCAGCAATGTTATAAAAGTGTCTTTACAAAGAATGAAATTTCTCTCTTCAAAGACTGAAAGTCTTTTATCAGCATTAGGATCTAAATTGCTTAGAATTTTTTGTGTATGTTTTATGGAATTCATTTTCATCATATTGTATATCTAGTTTTTATAGATTTACATATTTATACATGTGAGTTAATTTTCTTGGATTTGACTTCATAAAAAGTAAAACTGGAACTTCAAAATAATCTCTCATTCTGAGTAAATTAAAGCAGGCTGCCCCGCTGACTTTGTGTCCAGCTGGCTAACGGCTTAAACAGGAAAGGGACTCAAGGAGATTCAGTGGTAGGTATAAGATAAACATGCTCTTGTTTATGTTTTGCTGATACTCTGGTTGTTTAGAAGTTGGGAAATTTTTTTCCTTGCTTTGGGCTGTTCTTTTAAAAAACCAAACAATCACCCAGTATGCCTTGTGGCTTTGATCTTTGTTTTCATATTTTGTTATACAAGGCTCAAAGTCTTACAGCTTGTTGTGTTTCATACTTTGTCAGATCATCCTTTCTCTACACATATTACTCACAGATGGCTGAAAGTAAAAAAAATAAAGGAAAGGTAAAGTGTCTTAAAAATTGACATCTCCCACGAATCCCAGGAGATTGTTGTATAAATATTGGCATACTTTTGCAGGTGCTAAAAGAGAATTCTGTGGCCTTTCACCTGGCATAATTAACTTCCTTTGCTTTTCCACTGTTTACCATATCTTTTCCTAACCTTTGTTTCTCACAGGAGTGCCCTTGGGACCAAATTGAGTAAGATGTACAGGCACCTGCATGCCACAAGGCAAACACCAAACTTCATTCAAGCCCCAGGATAAAGACCCTATAAGCCTACGCTGCAGATTCCCCAAACACCCTTCATGCTAGGGCGATAAATCATATGAGGATATGTAATTGGTCTCCTGAGGAATGCTGCAGTGATTTGCTAATTTTGACACTCACAGAAACATTAGTACCTTGGGTGACTTAAAAATGCAAGAATATATTTTTAAATTTGGTTATGAAACACGATGTACATATGTTTCTTTTTAAATTTTAATTTAATTTTATTTCAATTTTGGAAACAGCATGTTGCTCTGTTGCTCGGGCTGGAGTGCAGTGGTGTGATCATAGCTTAGTGCAGCCTTAAACTCTTGGGCTCAAATGATCCTCCTGCCTCAGCCTCTCAAGTAGCTGGGGTTACATGTGCACCACCATAGCTGGCTAGTTTTTCTTTTTTCCTATTTTGTAGAGATGAGGTTTCAGTATGTTGCCCAGGCTGTTCTGAAACTCTTGGCCTCAAGCGATCTTCCTGCTCAGCCTCCTAAAGCATTGAGGTTATAGGTGTGAGCCACTGCACCCAGCCTTTGTATGTATTTCTGTGTGTCTTATTTTAGTAGTCTATGGGAGATTGTAACTCCTCAGTGGAAAGTGGGCTGAACTGAATTATTAATATTATAAATTTTTTGAAGTTTTATATTGGGAAGACAAATAATATTTACATATAAAGTATGCAGATCCAACAATATTGGTTATTTCTTGAGCACATGCATGCTCAGTACAACAGCACAATATATCTAGATTTGACATATTTAATTTTCAGTTTAATTTTAATTCAATATCTTCTCACTATAAAATATTATAAATTATCTTCCAGTGTATATTCTTGGGGCCAATGACAAGAGTGAAGTTTGTGAACCCACACTTCAAATTAAAGGTGTGTTTTTCTATGCTGAATGAGATCATGTAAATGTATGAATTTCTGACTAACAATTTCCTTCTATATCCTCTATTGAGATAACCTAATGGGAAGTTTGCTGGCAAAGGAGTTGAGGATGTTGATTGCAATGTCATACCCAAAGTATCTTAGAGCAGAGTAAGAGAGGGCAAGACTCTTTTATCTTCTCTTCAAAAAGGGGAGCTACAGATTCCTAATGGTCACATTTTCCATCTCTGGATAACAGTCTCAAAAGAGAAGGAATCATGCATAGAAGAAGGTATGTCTTTGCTGTAAATATCTCGGTGTCTGTACTACAATTCTTTTGTTCACACTTGTCAGACTCTCTATACAGCATCTTTATTTACCACAATTACCATTAAATCTGTAGGTTCCTATGGCCCAAGTGGCAGAGCAGCTTACAGAGGCAGCCCAGCCTTTCTGCAGAGCCTTCCTTTTCCCTAAGCCCCCACTGAAATAGAGCCGTCTTATGTGTTACTTGGTATATGGATTGGAGTAGGACATTCTAATATATTATATGTTATTTCTAAAATCAAATAAAAACTTTATATCCCAATGACTCTTTTGTAGCAACAATTAGTTCAAGGTGCAACAATTGGTCTGTTACTTTTCAAATATTTTTCAGGTATGCCCTAGACCATGGGACCCTCAGAAACTTCATGGTAACAAGATTGAATTTTCATGGGTTTATGTGCTATCTTATGGCATTCACGTGTCTTACAACAATACCAGTCACTTTTTGTTTGTCTGGTTCGAGCAGCATGATGTCATCAATGAAATGGACCAGATATTCTGTGGGATGCCAAGATGATTATGATCTCTGCAGACTAAATTGGGTTAGAGAGCAGAAGAGTTGACATAACTCACTGAGGTGACAGTGCAGGTATAGTTTTGCCCATTCTAGGTGAGAATGAACTATCTAATTATACTTTCAAATTGGTATAAAGCAAGAAAGCATTCGTCAAATCAATAGCTCTGTTTAAGGTGCCAGGAGTTGCCTTGGTTTGCTCCAATAAGATACTCCAAGAGGAGAAACAGTGGCACCTGCAGTCATTACCTGGTTAAGTTTTGCTCTCCAAGGTCATCTAGCATCTGCATAGGCCAAATAGGTAAGTTAAATGAGGATGTAATAAAACCCACTAAATTGCATTTTCAAGACTTTGATAGTGGCATTAATGTGTTTAGCTTCCTTGCAGATAGAGCATTGTATTTGGTTTTCTACCCAAATGGGGAGAAGATGTTCCAGGAGCTTCCGCTTGGCTCTTTCTACCACAACATATCTCATTCTAGTATCTGTGAATGTAGTGATTTAAGCCAATTGATGAGCACGTTTATTTCAATTATATATCCAGAAACTGAGGAAATTACTAATGAATCTATCTGAGAAGATATATAAGCAAAGCTCCATCTATTACAATTACCGTAAGTTCCTGCGCTGGTGAATACAATGACATTTGGGGTATTTCAGGTTATCCCTCAGAAACAGAATAGAGCTCCCACCAAAAATTTGTTGTTTTATATTGAGACTGATGGCACCGCACACATATCAAGAGAGTATGGAAAGGTTTATTACTCACATAATGAAGTTTTCTGGGGAAAACAATGTAGGCCTCCCAACCTGGGCTGAAAATGGCTCAAGAGAACAAGATAAAGAGACTGGCTCCCTCCACCAACACAGTTAGCATTTATTTGTGGTGAGAAAACTTAAAATCTACTCTCTTAGCAATTTTCTAGTATATAACATATCTTTATTAACTATAGCCACCATATTGTACAATGGATCTCTTGAACTTGCTCCTCCTATCTAACTGAAATTTATGTCTTTTGACCAACATCTCCCTATCCCCCAACACAAGCAGCCCCTGGCAACCACCTTTTTACTCTCTGCTTCTATGAGTTAAACATGTTTAGGTTCCACATGTAAGTGAGATTGTGTAGTATTTTTCTTTCTGTACTTGGCTTATTTCACTTAGCATAATGGCCTCCATGTTGTCACAAATGGCAGAATTTCCTTATTATTTAAAGCCGAATAGTATTCCATTGTGATATATATATTTCACATTTTCTTTTTTTCTTTTTGTTTTAATTTATTTTTAAAAATTATACTTTAAGTTCTAGGGTTCATGTGCATAACGTGCAGGTTTGTTACATAGATATACATGTGCCATGTTGGTTTGCTGCACCCATCAACTCATGATTTACATTAGGTATTTCTCTTAATGCTATCCCTCTCCCAGCCTCCCACCCCCCGACAGGCCCCGGTGTGTGATGTTTCCTGCCCTGTGTTCATGTGTTCTCGTTATTCACCTCCCACCTATGAGTGAGAGCATGTGGTATTTGGTTTTCTATTCTTGTGATAGTTTGCTTAGAATGATGGCTTCCAGCTTCATCCATGTTGCTACAAAGGACATGAACTCATCCTTTTTATGGCTGCATAGTATTCCATGGTGTATATGTGCCACATTTTCTTAATCCAGTCTATAATTGATGGATATTTGAGTTGGTTCCAAGTCTTTGCTATTGTGAATAGTGCTGCAATAAACATACGTGTTCATGTGTCTTTATAGCAGCATGATTTATAATCCTTTGGGTATATACCCAGTAATGGGATGGCTAGGTCAAATGGTATTTCTAGTTCTAGGTCCTTGAGGAGTTGCCACACTGTCCTCCACAATGGTTAATATATCTCACATTTTCTTTACCTATTCTCTTGATGGAGTCTTAGATTGCTTCCATATCTTGGCTATTGTTAATATTGCTGCTTATGAACCTGGGAGTGCAGATCTATCTTCAACATACTAATTTCATTTCCTACAGCTATATTCTTAGCAGTGGGATTGCTGAATCATACGATAGTTCTATTTTTATTTTTTTGAGGAACCTCCATACTCTTTTCCATAATGGCCGTACTAGCTTGGAGTTTTTATGGTCATCAGAGGGTGGGGTAAGAGTGAGCGCTCCTGCATGTAGTTTGAACTTTCTACTGGTACCAAAGAAGAGCATGAACACCTTGTATCAGTTTGCATAAATGCAAGGAAGAAGAGGAAAATAGAGAGATGAGGCTTAAACTGTCAGCAAACATTAACAATTGGAGTCAGATTATTACATTGGGTCTTTGGGAATTAGAATCAGTCAACTTTGAAATGTCTAAGTGTTGCTTATCCCCTAGTGTACACTTCTTTTGGAAGAAGGTTTGAAAAAAAATTCAGCACATTTTTTTTTGTTTATGTTGCAAGGTCCATTCTCAAGAGGACCATGTTTTCTCTTTGACCAAGGAGCTCTGTGTGTGGCTTAGGTCTGAGAACTGGGTAAGTCAGTTTTCTCACCTTTATTTAGCTTTTCACCCATCCATTCTTAAGCTATTTTGTGTTATGTATGCTGAAATATTATATAAATAATATTTTAGCAGGAAACCTATTTTATTTGCGAGGGCATCATGGCCGGTTAACCATAGCAAAGATCTTTGCAGACTAGGTCACTCTAATTACTACTTTTTCCTGCTGTTCATTGTAGTGATTTTACTCATTTTTTCTCCAGTGGGTCAGTGCTGCTAAGTAGCCCTTTCACCTTGGGGTCTCATCATCACAGCTTTTGTCAGGAGCCAGTCTCAACAGTGATGTCTCCCACTATCATCCCCAGTCTGCGGAGGGCAACCTCCACCACAGAACTCTTTAAGGATGCTGCTGCTCCCTTTTCTGATTTATTTCTTGACATCACAGTGAGGGAAAGCCTTCTAAGCTTTAAGGTACGGGGATGGGTGTGTAGTCTGAATGTGATAAATCCATTTCTTAATTTTTTGGATTCTTCCAATGATGCTAGAGAGTTCTGTCTTCTTGACTTAATTAACTGTAAGTCATGATAATTTTTTAGTCAACTTAACCAGAAAATGATTAGAGCCACTTCTCAGTTGCTTGAACTAAAAAAAATAAGTTCAGCATTTCCAGAAAGTGTACTCATATCAGTAAATTCAATGCAATCCATTAAAAATCAACATATTAAATTATAATTTAAAAACAATAAAACTCATACACTTTAAGTATATGGGTCAAGGACTTTTGAAATTTATATATAATTTTTCTTGTGTTCACTTATAGTTAATCTCCCTAACTCCCTACCTCCAGGCAAACTATTGATCTAACTTTCATCATGATAGGTTAGTTTTGCCTGTTCTAGAATTATATTTAAATGAAATCATACAGTATGATTATTATTATTTGCTAAGTAAAAGGTTTCTTTTACTTAGCATAATGTTGTCTTTTTCAACAGTTGTTTCCTTTTTATTATTGAGTAGTGTTACATTGCACAGATCTACTACAGCTTGTATATCCATTCACTAGTTGATGGACATTTGGGTTTTTCCCAGCTTTTGTATATTTTGAATAACGCTGCTGTGAACATTCATTTTCACTTTTCATGGACATATGTTTTCATTTCTCTGGACCAAATACTAGAATATAACTGCTGAGTTATATGGTCAGTATATATCTAAATGTTTAAGAAACTCAAACTTTAGGGACGGAGCAAGATGGTCGAATAGGAACAGCTCCAGTCTCCAGCTCCCAGCGCGAGCGACACAGAAGACGGGTGATTTCTGCATTTTCAACTGAGGTATCGGGTTCATTTCACTAGGGAGTGCGGGACAATCGGTGCTGGTCAGCTGCTGCCGCCCGACCAGCAAGAGCTGAAGCAGGGTGAGGCATTGCCTCACCTGGGAAGCGCAAGGGGGAAGGGAATCCCTTTTCCTAGCCAGGGGAACTGAGACACACAACACCTGGAAAATTGGATAACTCCCACCCCAATACTATGCTTTACCAAGGGTCTTAGCAAACAGCACTCCAGGAGATTATATCCCACACCTGGCTGGGAGGGTCCCATGCCCACAGAGCCTCCCTCATTGCTAGCACAGCAGTTTGCAATCTAGCTGCAGGGCGACAGCGAGGCTGGGGGAGGGGCGCCCACCATTGCTGAGGCTTAAGTAGGTAAACAAAGCCCCTGGGAAGCTCGAACTGGGTGGAGCCCACAGCAGCTCAAAAAGTCCTGCCTGTCTCTATGGACTCCACCTCTGGGGAGAGGGCACAGCTAAACAAACAAACAAAAAAGCAACAGAAACCTCTGCAGATGCAAACAACCCTGTCTGACAGCTTTGAAGAGACCAGTGGATCTCCCAACATGGAGGCTGAGATCTGAGAATGGACAGACTGCCTGCTCAAGGGGGTCTCTGACCCCTGAGTAGCCTAACTGGGAGACATGCCCACTAGGGGCAGACCGACACTCCATGCCTCGCATGTCAGGGTACACCCCTGAGATGAAGCTTCCAAAGCAAGAATCAGACAGGTACACTTGCTGTTCAGCAATATTCTATCATCTGCAGCCTCTGCTGCTGATACTCAGGCAAACAGGGTCTGGAGCAGACCTCAAGCAATCTCCAGCAGACCTACAGCTGAGGGTCCTGACTGTTAGAAGGGAAACTAACAAAGAAGAAGGCCACCCACACCAAAACCACATCAGTACGTCACCATCGTCAAAGACCAAAGGCAGATAAAACCACAAAGATGGGGAAAAAGCAGGGCAGAAAAGCTGGAAATTCAAAAAATAAGAGCACATCACCCCCTCCAAAGGAACGCAGCTCATCACCAGCAATGGATCAAAGCTGGACGGAGAATGACTTTGACGAGTTGAGAGAAGAAGACTTCAGTACATCAAACTTCTCAGAGCTACAGGAGGAATTACGTACCCAGCGCAAAGAAACTAAAAATCTAAAAAAAAGAATGGAAGAATGGATAACTAGAATAATCAATGCAGAGAAGGCCATAAACGAATTGACAGAGATAAAAACTATGACACGAGAAATACATGACAAATGCACAAGCTTCAGTAACCGACTCGATCAACTGGAAGAAAGAGTATCAGTGATTGAGGATCAAATGAATGAAATGAAGTGAGAAGAGAAGTCTAAAGAAAAAAGAGGAAAAAGAAATGAACAAAGCCTTCAAGAAGTATGGGATTATGTGAAAAGACCAAATCTACATCTGATTGGGGTGCCTGAAAGTGAGGGGGAAAATGGAAACAAGTTGGAAAACACTCTTCAGGATATCATCCAGGAGAACTTCCCCAACATAGTAAGGCAGGCCAATATTCAAATTCAGGAAACACAGAGAACGCCACAAAGATACTCCTTGAGAAGAGCAACTCCAAGACACATAATTGTCAGACTCACCAAAGTTGAAATGAAGGAAAAAATCTTAAGGGCAGCCAGAGAGAAAGGTCGAGTTACCCACAAAGGGAAGCTCAACAGACTAACAGCAGATCTGTCAGCAGAAACTCTACAAGCCAGAAGAGAGTGGGGGCCAATATTCAACATTCTTAAAGAAAAGAATTTCAACCCAGAATTTCATATCCAGCCAAACTAAGTTTCATAAGTGAAGGAGAAATAAAATCCTTTACAGATAAGCAAACCCTTAGAGATTTTGTCACCACCAGGCCTGCCCTATAAGAGATCCTGCAGGAAGCACTAAACATGTAAAGGAACAACCGGTACCAGCCATTGCAAAAACATGCCAAAATGTAAAGACCATCGATGCTAGGAAGAAACTGCATCAACTAACGAGCAAAATAACCAGCTAATGTCATAATGACAGGATCAAGTTCACACATAACAATATTAACCTTAAATGTAAATGGACTAAATGGTCCAATTAAAAGACACAGTCTGGCAAACTGGATAAAGAGTCAAGCTGGAAAGATCTAAAACTGACACTCTAACATCACAATTAAAAGAACCAGAGAAGCAAGAGCAAACACATTCAAAAACTAGCAGAAGGCAAGAAATAACTAAGATCAGAGCAGAACTGAAGGAGACAGAGACACAAAAAACACTCCAAAAAATCAATGAATCCAGGAGTTGGTTTTTTGAAAAGATCAACAATATTGATAGACCGCTAGCAAGACTAGTAAAGAAGAAAAGAGAGAAGAATTCAAATAGATGTAATAAAAAATGATAAAGGGGATATCACCACCGACCCCACAGAAATACAAACTACCATCAGAGAATACTATAAACACCTCTACGCAAATAAACTAGAAAATCTAGAAGAAATGAATAATTTCCTGGAAACTTACATTCTCCCAAGACTAAACCAGGAAGAAGTTGAATCCCTGAATAGACCAATAGCAGGCTCTGAAATTGAGGCAATAATTAATAGCCTACCAACCAAAAAAAGTCCAGGACCAGATGGATTCACAGCTGAATTCTGCCAGAGGTACAAGGAAGAGTTGGTACCATTCCTTCTGAAACTATTCCAATCAATAGCAAAAGAGGGAATCCTCCCTAACTCATTTTATGAGGCCAACATCATCCTGATACCAAAGCCTGGCAGAGACACAGCAAAAAAAGAGAATTTTAGACCAATATCCCTGATGAACATCAATGCAAAAATCCTCAATAAAATACTAGCAAACCAAACCAGCAGCACATCAAAAAGCTTATCCACCATGATCAAGTGGGCTTCATCCCTGGGATGCAAGACTGGTTCAACATACAGAAATCAATAAACGTAATCCAGCATATAAACAGAACCAAAGACAAAAACCGCATGATTATCTCAATAGATGCAGAAAAGGCCTTTGACAAAAATTCAACAGCTCTTCATGCTAAAAACTCTCAATAAATTCGGTTTTAATGGAACGTATCTCAAAATAATAAGAGCTATGTATGACAAACCCACAGCCAGTATCATACTGAATGGACAAAAACTGGAAGCATTCCCTTTGAAAACTGGCACAAGACAGGGATGCCTTCTCTCACCACTCCTATTCAACATAGTGTTGGAAGTTCTGGCTAGGGCAATCAGGCAAGAGAAAGAAATCAAGGGTATTCAGTTAGGAAAAGAAGAAGTCCAATTGTCCCTCTTTGAAGATGACATGACTGTATATTTAGAAAACCCCATCATCTCAGCCCAAAATCCCCTTAAGCTGATAAGCAACTTCAGCAAAGCCTCAGGATACAAAATTAATGTGCCAAAATCACAAGCATTCTTATACACCAGTAACAGACAAACAGAGAGCCAAATCAGGAATGAACTTCCATTCACAATTGCTTCAAAGAGAATAAAATACCTAGGAATCCAACTTACAAGGGATGTAAAGGACCTCTTCAAGGAGAACTACAAACCACTGCTCAGTGAAATAAAAGAGGACACAAACAAATGGAAGAACATACCATGCTCATGGATAGGAAGAATCAATATCGTGAAAATGGCCATACTGCCCAAAGTAATTTATAGATTCAGTGCCATCCCCATCAAGCTACCAATGAGTTTCTTCACAGAATTGGAAAAAACTGCTTTAAAGTTCATATGGAACCAAAAAAGAGCCCGCATCTGGAAGACAATCCTAAGTCAAAAGAACAAAGCTGGAGGCATCACGCTACCTGACTTCAAACTCTACTACAAGGCTACAGTAACCAAAACAGCATGGTACTGGTACCAAAACAGACATATAGACCAATGGAACAGAACAGAGTCCTCAGAAATAATACCACACATCTACAGCCATCTGAACTTTGACAAACCTGAGAAAAACAAGAAATGGGGAAATGATTCCCTATTTAATAAATGGTGCTGGGAAAATTGACTAGCCATAAGTAGAAAGCTGAAACTGGATCCTTTCCTTACTCCTTATATGAAAATTAATTCAACATTGATTAGAGACTTAAATGTTAGACCTAATACCATAAAAACCCTAGAAGAAAACCTAGGTAATACCATTCAGGACATAGGCATGGGCAAGGACTTCATGTCTAAAACACCAAAAGCAACAGCAACAAAAGCCAAAATTGACAAATGGGATCTCATTAAACTAAAGAGCTTCTGCACAGCAAAAGAAACTACCATCAGAGTGAACAGGCAACCTACAGAATGGTAGAAAAGTTTTGCAATCTACTCATCTGACAAAGGGCTAATATCCAGAACCTACAAAGAACTCAAACAAATTTACAAGAAAAAAACAACCCCATCAAAAATTGGGCAAAGGATATGAACAGACATTTCTCAAAAGAAGACATGCATACAGCCAACAGACACATGAAAAAATACTCATCATCACTGGCCATCAGAGAAATGCAAATCAAAACCACAATGAGATACCATCTCACACCAGTTAGAATGGCAATCATTAAAAAGTCAGGAAACAACAGGTGCTGGAGAGGATGTGGAGAAATAGGAGCACTTTTACACAGTTGGTGGGATTGTAAACTAGTTCAACCATTATGGAAAACAGTATGGCGATTCCTCAAGGATCTAGAACAAGAAGTACCATATGACCCAGCCATCCCATTACTGGGTATATACCCAAAGGATTATAAATCATGGTGCTCTAAAGACACATGCACACATATGTTAATTGCGGCACTATTCACCATAGCAAAGACTTGGAGTCAACCCAAATGTCCATCTGTGACAGACTGGATTAAGAAAATGTGGCACATGACACCATGCAATACTATGCAGCCATAAAAGAGGATGAGCTTGTGTCCTTTGCAGGGACATAGATGCAGCTGGAAACCATCATTCTCAGCAAACTATCGCAAGAACAGAAAACCAAACACCGCATGTTCTCACTCATAGGTGGGAACTGAACAATGAGATCACTTGGACTCGGGAAGGGGAACATCACACACCAGGGCCTATTATGGGGAGGGGGAAGGGGGAAGGTATTGCATTGGGAGTTATACCTGATGTAAATGACGAGTTGATGGGTGCTGACGAGTTGATGGGTGCAGCATACCAACATAGCACAAGTATACATATGTAACAAACCTGCACGTTATGCACATGTACCCTAGAACTTAAAGTATAATAATAATAATAATAATAATAATAATAATAATAATAAAGAAACTCAAACTTTAATATTATCTTCTATTCTCCTTGGTCTAAGACATTTAGAATTCGTTTTCAAACATATTCCCCTGGTTTCTGGAAAAATATATTAGCAAAATCTTGCAATTTTGGGGGAATATATGTGATCTCCTGGGTCATACCTTCCCTGAAGTTTGCTGGGATCTGTCTCTAACTATAGGTGTAGAAGTACTAAGACGTGTTGGGGTGGAGAATTGATAACTTCCTACGATGAGTTGAATGAATATTACCCTAGGCCAAGGAGAACAGCAAAAATGGAGTGAAAACTAAGGGCACAAAGCATAGACTGCTGAATGCTACTATAGATGGATGCACCCCACCACCTCTACTCTCAAAGATGACCTGGTCTCCTACTTCTATGAGGAATGATCTCATATAAACAATCTCCTCCTTGGTTTTCATCTTAATTTCTTTGTGGAATGTAAGCACCCTTGATGCCTTTTCTCCTAAACTTTTCTCCATTTTTGCCTTTCATGGATTAATGTCTCCTGCCCCTTTGACTAGCTTTTCTTGTCATTTTACCCTTAGATATTGAATTTATCCTAGAGTTTCACACTGGAACTTCTTTACTTCATATGCATGTACACCCAGACTTAATAAGCACTTAAACATGAAATAATATGTAAAAATAGAATTCTTCCTGTTTCAGCTGTTTACTGAGGCTCCAGATTTCAAGAGCAAAACAAAAGCTGCCAAATAGAAGTGCTGGACAACCCATTCTGGGTATGTTAAAAAATTATGAAGTTGTTTTTTTTTTTTTTTTTTTTTTTTTTTTTTCTCCCACTTTTAGTGATATCTTTCCCCAGCCTTCAAGAGAATGGAGTTTGAGGTGTTGGAGCAGAATTTCCTTGGAGACAGTAGAGGGAGTGCTCGCAAATTTCCCACCCCATTGTGGTGCTAGAGGATCAAACTTTCTCCCCTTTTTGCCTCAGACCAAATGGGGTGGTTTGCCATGTGACCATTCCATATAATGGAATGTTAAGAATACAAAATTTTCTTAAAGTAATGTAGTATTCAAAGTAGGAAGGTATTATAAATGCAGAAGGTTGCTATGTCTAGTAGCGAGTGAAATGTTTTTGTTGTGTCATAGATGCCCTTTTTGTTTATAGGTCACTACAAAAGCTAAAATAGCTTGCCCTTTTTAAAAAAAAAAAATGTAAGATCACAACCTTTTCCTTGGTGGTATGTGAAATGATTGGTAAAGTTCATTAGATTGGCATACAAGTTGATGGAACACTGTGCCATTTTCAGTAAGTCATTTACAAATGTTTTGCTCTGTGGATTTTATTTAGTATACAGAATAATATAAAAGTGAAATGAGTGGTTTTTCTGTTTTCCTCTTCACCGCTTCTTTTGGAGAAGATCTGTAGCTTCATTTCACCACTGTAAGTGGGGCTATTAACATTTACTACCTTGAAATACTTTCTAAAACAATTAAGGTTTTTAAAAAAACGTGTAGCTGTGTAGACACAGAGCATTAGACATCTATAGCAAGCCTTGAATTCTCATTCCCTCTATGAATCTACGAAAATCTTTTGAGCTGCCAAATATAAAGAGGGACATAGAGGCTTTTTTTCCTTTTTGTGATAAATCTTGGAATTGATTTTAATCATCTGTAGCACATAGTGTTTTAGATTGATGTGGAATCACATTCACTTAAAATCATACAGTGATTTGTGGAAGGTAACATTTGTTGTTTAAGGATTACATTCCATGATCAGAGAAACTTTGGAGTGAAAGATTTGTCCTGCACATTATTCAGTTAAAAAAAATTGATTGTCAACATTTCATAAACTATTCTAAGTTTTCTTCTTTTCTTAAAGATGACCCACCAACATTGAGTCAGCTTTACTATGTGTTGAGTTGGTAGAAACTGCCCCTTTTAGTCAAGGCTTGTTTTCTCTGAGTTGCCATAGTCTTCATATGGATTCACCCCTCCACCCTTTTACTGTCAGCCTGGAACCTATAGGCATTTGAGATTTTGGTCGTAGAGTGCCTAGTTCTGAACAAGACATATCTGTGTCTTGAACACAAGACAGAACTAGTAGGCATTTTTAAGTTCTGTTTTTTAGAGCCATTATTTTCCCTTATATTTGTTTGCTCCTACTGAAAAGTTCTTTCAAACTTTAATCGAAACTATTCCAATCAATAGAAAAAGAGGGAATCCTCCCTAACTCATTTTATGAGGCCAACATCATCCTGATACCAAAGCCTGGCAGAGACACAACAAAAAAAGAGAATTTTAGACCAATATCCCTGATGAACATCGATGCAAAAATCCTCAATAAAATACTGGAAAACCAGATTCAGCAACACATCAAAAAGCTTATCCACCATGATCAAGTGGGCTTCATCCCTGGGATGCAAGGCTGGTTCAACATTCGCAAATCAATAAACATAATCCAGCATATAAACAGAACCAAAGACAAGAACCACATGATTATCTCAATAGATGCAGAAAAGGCTTTTGACAAAATTCAACAGCCCTTCATGCTAAAAACGCTCAATAAATTCGGTATTGATGGAACGTACCTCAAAATAATAAGAGCTATTTATGATAAACCCACAGCCAATATCATACTGAATGGGCAAAAACTGGAAAAATTCCCTTTGAAAACTGGCACAAGACAGGGATGCCCTCTCTCACCACTCCTATTCAACATAGTGTTGGAAGTTCTGGCTAGGACAATCAGGCAAGAGAAAGAAATCAAGGGTATTCAGTTAGGAAAAGAAGAAGTCAAATTGTCCCTGTTTGCAGATGACATGATTGTATATTTAGAAAACCTCATCATTTCAGCCCAAAATCTCCTTAAGCTGATAAGCAACTTCAGCAAAGTCTCAGGATACAAAATTAATGTGCAAAAATCACAAGCATTCTTATACACCAGTAACAGACAAACAGACAGCCAAATCAGGAATGAACTTCCATTCACAATTGCTTCAAAGAGAATAAAATACCTAGGAATCCAACTGACAAGGGATGGAAAGGACCTCTTCAAGGAGAACTACAAACCACTGCTCAGTGAAATAAAAGAGGACACAAACAAATGGAAGAACATACCATGCTCATGGATAGGAAGAATCAATATCGTGAAAATGGCCATACTGCCCAAAGTAATTTATAGATTCAATGCCATCCCCATCAAGCTACCAATGAGTTTCTTCCCAGAATTGGAAAAAACTGCTTTAAAGTTCATATGGAACCAAAAAAGAGCCCGCATCTGGAAGACAATCCTAAGTCAAAAGAACAAAGCTGGAGGCATCACACTACCTGACTTCAAACTATACTACAAGGCTACAGTAACCAAAACAGCATGGTACTGGTACCAAAACAGACATATAGACCAATGGAACAGAACAGAGTCCTCAGAAATAATACCACACATCTACAGCCATCTGATCTTTGACAAACCTGAGAGAAACAAGAAATGGGGAAAGGATTCCCTATTTAATAAATGGTGCTGGGAAAATTGGCTAGCCATAAGTAGAAAGCTGAAACTGGATCCTTTCCTTACTCCTTATATGAAAATTAATTCAAGATGGATTAGAGACTTAAATGTTAGACCTAATACCATAAAAGTCCTAGAGGAAAACCTAGGTAATACCATTCAGGACATAGGCATGGGCAAAGACTTCATGTCTAAAACACCAAAAGCAACGGCAGCAAAAGCCAAAATTGACAAATGGGATCTCATTAAACTAAAGAGCTTCTGCACAGCAAAAGAAACTACCATCAGAGTGAATAGGCAACCTACAGAATGGGAGAAAATTTTTGCAATCTACTCATCTGACAAAGGGCTAATATCCAGAACCTACAAAGAACTCAAACAAATTTACAAGAAAAAAACAAACAACCCCATCAAAAATTGGGCAAAGGATATGAACAGACATTTCTCAAAAGAAGACAGGCATACAGCCAACAGACACATGAAAAAATGCTCATCATCACTGGCCATCAGAGAAATGCAAATCAAAACCACAATGAGATACCATCTCACACCAGTTAGAATGGCAATCATTAAAAAGTCAGGAAAAAACAGGTGCTGGAGAGGATGTGGAGAAATAGGAGCACTTTTACACTGTTGGTGGGATTGTAAACTAGTTCAACCATTATGGAAAACAGTATGGCGATTCCTCAAGGATCTAGAACTAGATGTACCATATGACCCAGCCATCCCATTACTGGGTATTTACCCAAAGGATTATAAATTATGCTGCTATAAAGACACATGCACACGTATGTTTATTGCAGCACTATTCACCATAGCAAAGACTTGGAATCAACCCAAATGTCCATCAGTGACAGATTGGATTAAGAAAATGTGGCACATATACACCATGGAATACTATGCAGCCATAATAAAGGATGAGTTTGAGTCCTTTGTAGGGACTTGGATGCAGCTGGAATCCATCATTCTTAGCAAACTATCACAAGAACAGAAAACCAAACACCGCATGTTCTCACTCATAGGTGGGAACTGAACAATGAGATCACTCGGACTCAGGAAGGGGAACATCACACACCGGGGCCTATCATGGGGAGGGGGGAGGGGGGAGGGATTGCATTGGGAGTTATACCTGATGTAAATGACGAGTTAATGGGTGCAGCAGAGCAACATGGCACAAGTATACATATGTAACAAACCTGCACGTTATGCACATGTACCCTACAACTTAAAGTATAATAATAATAAATAAATTTAAAAAAAAAAGAAAAAAAAAAAAAAAAAAGAAAGTTTAGCCGGGTGCGGTGGCTCAAACCTGTAATCCCAGCACTTTGGGAGGCCGAGACGGGCGGATCACGAGGTCAGGAGATCAAGACCATCCTGGCTAACACGGTGAAACCCCGTCTCTAGTAAAAAATACAAAAAACTAGCCGGGCGAGGTGGTGGGCGCCTGTAGTCTCAGCTACTCGGGAGGCTGAGGCAGGAGAATGGCGTAAACCCGGGAGGCGGAGCTTGCAGTGAGCTGAGATCCGGCCACTCCACTCCAGCCTGGGTGACAGAGCGAGACTTCGTCTCAAAAAAAAAAAAAAAAAAGAAAGTTTAGTGTAATTTTTCTTAAATTGTAATTTGTTTGTGGTTTTAAAATGTTCAGTTCTGAAAAAAATATATGACATTCAAGTGATGATTAATTTTACTGTTTAAGTACTTTCAGTATAAAGAATGAGAAAGACATTTCTAGTGTATTTTTTAATTAGTGCAAAATGAATGCAAATAAAAATGGCAAGAATTGTAGAGTGTATATATTCATGATACATACTATTTGCAATGATGCTTGTACCAGGGTTGCTACTTAGAATTCTAGACATTTGAGAGAGAAATAATTGGAATGAACCTGATTCTTATCCAAAATATTTGTATATGTAAACATTGTGAATATATATTGAATTAGTAATGTTATAACTGGATTGGAATATGTTATATATATAGTATTTATTTCAAGTATTTAAATCTGAAATCAATAGATTGATTTTTGTAATCTTCCTAAAAATGTGGATGGTCTCTATTTGAACTCAGACCTAAATAAATTTGCCCCTGATTTTCAAAAAATAACTTTGTTCTTTTAATATTTATGACCTTTAAACTATTCTTTTCCTTTCCAAAAGCAAAGATAATTTGTTTAAGCATGTATCTATGCCAGATTTTAAACAACTATGCTATATCATAAAATTATTTTTAAGCATATATAATTTCTTTCAGAGGAAATTATATCTGTAAATCATACAAATTACTTCATTGAATATTGTTGTCAAACATAGAGCATTAAATCATGTTTGATTTCTTTCTGTCAGAGTTTAATACAAGGACATGTCTTGTAGTCAGGGTGAATGGAGAAGAGAGGGTAAAACAACACAAAGGCCCTGCAATCCCTTACTTGCAAACCCAAAGGGGAAAACCCATTGAATAGACTATTATTTGGTCAGATCTTCTCTTATGGAAAATTCCTACTCCTCTCTTACTCCTTTCTAGAATAAAGGCAACATGACAATATATAACAAAGTGCTCAAATACCCAATGCTCTTTTGAAAAGACTGCAAAGTGAGCAACTAACTGTATGATGTGCTCAATGTTGCCAAATGAAAACCCAGGGAAATGTAATTTTTGTCTTTGGCACTCTCTTTTTCTTTGTTTCTTTCTTTATTCTAGTCCCAGTTCTGTCTGACTCTTAGGCATTTTTCTCCTTGCTTTTACAGGCATGCATCTTGGGCTCTACATCGGCTTCACACTGACTATTCACTGACTATGAAATGACACCATGATTGACTATCATAGAAAGTCATTGGGAGGTGTAGATTCAAAGAAATCTCAGTGAATTCCTTGACTACTTACACCAGAATGTCAGTGTTGTAAGGAAAATCATAATAACCCAGTACATTGAAAGTATTTGATCCCTCATGCCACAATTCTTCATTTGCACTCCAAGCATTTATTTCCCCACTGGCTTAATTTTATTTAATTTAATACATGTGCTTCCATATTTTGGAATATTTTGTCCCAAGTTTTCTTGGGACAGGAACTATGTCTTCAGAGGCAACATAGCATAACAATTAGGAGCTAGTAATTAAGATCAGATTCTAGAGACAGACTGCTTAGATCTGAATCCTTGTCTACCATTAACTAGCTGAGTGACTTTGGGCAAGTTACTTCACCACTCTGTGTTTCAATCTCAAAAAGTGGTTGTGAAAACTAGATAGATAAATATGCGCAAGATGTTCATATGGGCTCCTGGCTAATAGTAAACGTGTGTGCCTCTTTGCAATTCTACCATTGATCTTTGTGGCCTCTGCACCTAGTGTGGTACCTAGCATTGAGTAGGTTACAAAAAAATGTTAATGAAATAAATTGAGGAATTGAATGCAGATCTGTGTAAAAAGCAAGAATTTTACCATTAAGAGACTCTAAAAGTTAGACCATTTCATTTTCCTCATTTCCTTTCCTAGCTCTCCTTTTTGCTCTTGTTTTATAGAGAGGCACTTTTGCAAATTCCAGGTTCTGGTGCTTCATAAACTTTCATTGTACAGCCTCTCCCCAGAAAATGTTATCTTACTGTAATATTAACTGTCATCTTCTAAGCATGTAATGCTGAAGTTGGAGCCAATTGTATTGGATTGAATTATCTGTCCTTCACATCAGTTTCAAAAGCTAAAATAAAGGTGGGGGAAGAGTAGTAGCTGATTTCTAACTCCAAAAATTCTGTGATTTTAAAATATCTTTTCATATACATACCCATATTCCCAACAGCCAGTTAAGACTTTTATACTTTATATTTAAACTGAATTTATCATTTTCCCATTCAAGTGACCATCTTTGGTGTTTCCTTCTGTTGTTGTCTTATCATCCTCACTTGGAAAATTGTAATGGTCTACTAACTGATTTACTTGCCACATTCTCTCTTCTGCAGTTTGTCTTCCACATCAGACATTGCCTTAGTGTAAAACACATATCTGATTATGTTGAGTTTCTTTCTTCTTTTTTTTTTTTGCTTTCCTTTTTTTTTTTTTTTTAAGATAGAGTGTTACTTTATTGCCCAGGCTGGTGTGTGGTGGTGTGATTATAGCTCACTGCAGCCTCAACCTCCTGGGCTCAAGAGATCTTCCTATCTCAGTCTCCAGAATGGTTAAGACCACCATGCCAGGTTAATTTCATTTGTTATTTTGTAGAGACAGGGTCCTTCTATGTTGCCTAGGCTGGTCTTGAACTCCTGGTCCCAAGGGATCTCCCTGACATCAGCCTCCCAAAGTGCTGGGATTACAGGTGTGAGAGCCATCACTGTGTTGAGTTTTTAAATCATTTGCCATTGCTGAGAAATACAGACTTTTCAACTTGAAATCTCAACCCCCTTCATCTCATTCTGACCTAATATATTGTACTATTATTCATTCATTTACTTATTACATCAGAAAGTATATATTAAGTACCTAGAAGAATGTATCATGAATTATGGTAGGCATATAAATGAATGAGAGACATAACTTATTAGACGTAAGTTCTAATCCTTGAAGAACATACAATCCAGTGACACAGCCTATAATCCAATAGGTAGAATATTGTGATGGGTGCTGTGCAACAAGAAGGAAGAAGGAAGCTGGGTGTGCAGCAAAGACACCTGCATGGGCACATAGAACCAGACATTTGCTGAAGGTCACCTGGATTGCACAACCAGGGGCTAACTTGCATGAAAAAAACATTCTAGGTAAGTTCTATAAAGGATTCAGATAGGGGTGCCAAGAAATGTTAAGTACCTAGACAGGGGTATAGATCTGCTTGGGGACTGAGTTTTGCCAGCCCAAGTATAAAAAGAGTGGACATCTAGGTGGACTAAAATCAGAGCTTAGAAGGGCAGGTGGAATAGAAAACTGAGTATGAGGTTCTTTGAAGACAGAGATTGAAGTGATATCATGATGTCTGGGCTGGCATGGAAGGAAGTGAAACCGTAGAAACTGGCATGATGTGCCGGAGAGAAGGATGTGGTCAAGGGATCTAGAATGTCCTTATCTTACTCTGTACTTGTCCTTGGGTCTCTCCATTTCTCATGCTGTAGCCAGATATTTCCCAAATATAATATCTGCCTTCTCCACGGTTTTGGTCAAAATGCTTCCTTTTCCTGGAATATTCTTTCCTCCTGGAATCTCTGAAAGTCAAGTCATATCCTTGCTAAAAAATGGCTACCTCTTCTAAGAAACTTCTGGCTTTAGAGTTATGTACTTTATACCTTTCGTCATAAGATATATGTCTTCTATTTTATTTTTATTAAATTCTGTCTTTGGTAGATTTATTTCCTCAAGTAGTTGCTTTCCCCTTTAGATCACAGGTTCCTGGTGGGTAGAAACTTGACTCATTTGTCTTTACTGGTGCCATAGGTTTTAGCAATGCTAGGTACAAGTGATATTCAATGAGCAGCTACTGTGTTCCAGACCCTATACCACACAATGTGTAAAGAAAATAATTAATAATTAATATGGGGTTGTCTATTTATATTTTTAAGCCTCCCAAATCATTTTTTCCCTGACAGATCAGACTGTGGATATCTCTTAAGTAGTTTTACCACTGCACTGACAAAATTCTACCACTGCCTTACTTCTAACGATAAAAGCCTCATATATAGATAAATAGTCTCAGGACAAGTAATATCTATTCAGTTTCTTCTCACAGATTAACGATTAATTTAAATTCCATCACAGATTGAATTTGGACTTTCTTTCGCCTAGAAAATAGTTACCTCAGCCAGTGCTTTAGCTGTTATTTATGCTAAAGCAGAAGAAATGACAATGTATATTGTATGAAAATTATTTATGAGCTATGAATACAAATTGATTTTATTTTTAGACATAAGGAAAAACACTCTGGAGTAAAAATGATGAAATAGAATTTTTGTACTGTTACAATTTATAAGACTGTTGATTTGATGACTAAAAAGATGAGAAATAAAATAATTTTCTTTAAAATAATTTTAATTTTCATGCTGAGCCTAACACTCCAGACTATAAATTATCATATTAATTGTAGAATCTCCAGCTTTCATTTGCGCATTATTTACATGCAAACCAGTTAACTATGGCATAACAAGAGGGTACCTTGAATAAAGTTCAATTTTAAGGAAGGTATTTTGCAGGAGGGGACTTTTTTCTTCTATTTGCACACACTTTTACAAGAAGTGAAGATATTGAAACATTTTAATCTATTTTTCAATAAATAAGACTTCTCCATTACCATTTTATCTCAGGATAAAGTAATTTCAAATTATAGTAAATTATTTTTATGGTTAATATTAAATTTTATGGACTAGTGGTTTACAAGATTTAAAATTTTGACTATTGCTCTTCTAATACTTTAGTTATTCAGCATGTGGGGTATTTTATTAACTGATGTTTTTGGCCTTTGAATTTTTAAATTCAGCAATGAAACACCCCAATTGTTAGAACTTTTTTTGACTTTTGTCTCAACTAGTTATTTTCAGATAGAGATGTTATTAATTGTAAATCTACCATTAGCACTAACCAACCAATAGTGCGGTCAGTCTACTCTGAGTAAGACTTCATAGACAGACTAGCTGAAAGCTATCATTGATGTTAGCCAAACAGAAAAAAAATCAATAATTTCATTCCTCAAACACATAAACCTTAAAACATTAGTATCTTATGAAAAATAGTGTTTAAAAATTGAAAAGCTAAAATATACTTATTTGACAAAAATTACTAATACAATTTTCTGCTCTTGTAACAAAAAACTATAAAACTGTATGAGACGATAGGTACGTTAATGTGCTTCTTATTTTACTATCTATTTTACTATCTATATGTGTCCTATAAAACCATGTTGTAAACCTCAAATATATACAATAAAATTTACCTAAAAATTTAAAAGCAAACATAATTCTTAAAATCAACAAAATAGAAATTACTTAATATTGGAGAGTTCTCTATATTGCTTAATGCACTCTGAAAAAAAAAAAAGCTGACAGGCCACTAATTAAATAAAATGTGGTTATCTTAATCAGAACAATCCTATAATATGATTTTAGTAGACTTGTGTTTCACAAAGTTAACCACCTTTGCCTTTTCCTTTTAAGACTCTTTAACACAAGCAACCTTTGTCAAAAGTGGCACATAAAAGGCCATATGGGGTTGTCTATTTATATTTTTAAGCCTCTTAAGTAGGCTTGTAGTCTGGAGTGTTAGGCTCAGCATGGAAATTAAAATTATTTTAAAGAAAAGCAACTTTAGAGGGTAAAACTATTCTCTCAGTATCTAGATTGAACTTCTTGGTTGAACAGCAATGGTTGCCTTGGGACAGCATTTCATTAGCATGTCCTGAAACTTGTAATCTAATACAAAAGTCAAACGTGGTACTACTGGGTCATGTACCCATTGTTAATTGAGGTTGATATTGGTGAAGAATGTTCCTATATATCAAAGAAAAGTTTGTTTAATGATATGATTTTCCAGATTGTCATAGTAAGAATCTAATGAATTTAGAAATTTGGCTCTTCTGAACTCCAAGATCCCATCCTCTGTATCTATTCTATTATTGTTTCTAATCAATTGCTTCAACTCTATAAGATTAGAGAGGTCTCTTCCCCTCCCTGCTCCCTTAAAAACAAACAAAGTTTAAAAGGGATGTAGTTCATTTCTACCTAGTCTTGCTAAAAATGAAATATGAGGATTTTATATATGTAAGAAGTTTTATCTATTTTACATGTAGAATTGGTTTTATTTTTTAAAGAAATATTTTGAAAGGACACTGAGGTACACAAATGAAACACACACACTTCAGGAATGGAAGGTCAAGGCAGCTCCAGGATCTTTAGCAAAGGAAATCTATGGACTTTTTTTAGCCCTTCCATTTACACAACTGTGCCTCTCAACTGTGCTCCTCAGTTTCTATGTCCTGCAGTTCAAGTTCTCTAGGGAAAATATGATTGCCTTGCTTGGATCAGTAATCTACCTACTACTGGTCCAATTAGCTCTGATGGAGAGAACAGGCTAGAAAAAATGGCTGAAGGAAGAGGAGGGGCTGTTCTCAAAGAAGGATATGAGCTGGAGGCAATAAAAGGTGCCTACTATCAGTCACATGAGCATTTTAAAGACCTTTTTCCTTATTCCTCATGTTTGGTTGATGTATGAGCTTGAAATAGAACTTTTAACTACATTACTAGTAGTCATTAGTATCACTACTACTTATTTCAAAAAAAATACAATTTACATTTATTGTGTAGAAGGAAAATATACAAATTCAAAAGAATGTGTATGTCAATACTTACATTGGCTCTTAGAAAATATAAACCCTTTAGTTTTTATTTTTTTGGTAAAGGCAACTAAAATAACATTCTTAAATTTCAGATTAAATGTATTATATTATTGGTACTGATTTTATTTTTATTTCATACATAACTATTTTTTTGGCATCTAAGATAAGAGATTTGAGGCTGAATTGATGTTAACTTGTAAGCCTGAAGGCATAGCCTGGTATTTAAGCTATAATTTACCTACTTCTGAAACTTATCTTTTATTCCTCTGCCTCAAACTGAATTAAACACTGCCTTACTTGAGTTCTAGCCCTCTAGAGTGAGGCAGTGTCTAATTCAGTTCAAGGCAGAGGAGTAAAAGTGAGTACTAGAACTCAAGTAAGGCCTTGGACAAGGCACTTACCGTCTGTGGGTCTCAGTCTTTTCATCAGAATCATGAATTAATATCTGCCCTTCCTCTCTCACAAGACTATTACGACAATAATAAGAGATCCTGTATGAGAAGGCAGTTTGTGAACCATGAAATGCTATGTGATTTGTATGTCTGTGTCCCTAAATTATAAACTCTTTGAGAGTAAGCACTATATTTTGTGCTTCCTTGTAATCCAATAATTATTATAGCCTCATCTATGGCAAATGTTTAATCATTTTAGGTATCGATGATGAAGGATGAAAATAAAAATATGGAGGTTCTCCTAATGGTTCGCTCCTGCTGATAGTCATTTATTCATTCAATCACTTATTCATTCTATGGTGCCTCCAAGGTACCGGACCTTATGCTAAGCATTGCAGATAACTAACATTTAAGCCTCATTTAGTGCTCTCAAGGAGTTTACAGTCAAGGAAGGGAGATAGACTTATGAGCAGAAAACTATAAAGCAGTATGGGAGAATAAGGATGGAGATAGTTATGGTGCTTTTAAAAGGGATACCTGACCCAGCTTTGATTATGCTGTGTATGTGAATTGTAAATTTCTCAAAGATAATCAAATAGTTTGCAATTAAAAATTTGAATGGAAATTAACTCTCTAATTAAGGCCAACATTAAATATGTAATTTTGGGCTCCTTGAATATTTTAAGAACATGAATTTGGTACATAGCAGATTTATGACTTGACAAGAAGAATTTCTTATGGCATTTAAAATTTGAATTTACAACATTTATTCCCAGTTGGCAATTACATATTTATTTGCATGTGGTTTTGCTTAATGTTGGTCTCTCCAGCTGTGCTACAAGCTCCATGAGGTCAAGGATCATGTTAATTGTGTCTTCCATGGTATGTCCCAGTCCTGCCACTTTAGGCATTTTAAGTATTTGCTGAATATTTTTTGAATAAATAATTTGTGGAGAATTGGAAGAGATTTGTGAGATAAATATTTTTATATGGCATGTGGTTGAACCTGCATATGCTAGTCTATTTTAACAATATTGTCATTGGGATTGTAGAATTTGACTCATAAACATCATTTTGCTTTTCTTGGAATTCTAATTCATATTTAGAGTTTCAAATGTCACCTTTAAGTTCTACATCAACATATTTGCCTAATCCTTAGATGTCCTGCCATTTGAACTTGAAATGTCTAAAATCTAATTTGTCATTTCTTAAAACTGACTCTAATAATAATGTCACGTGTTTCCTATGTTCTAGATCAGAAAATTGTGCACAACTTAAATTTTTCTTTTCGCTTCCTATGTCTGTTCATAACTATATCTAATTAGCCATAAAGTTGTGTTTTTTTCTGTTCCTTTTTGTATCTTTTGCATATTCATTTCTTTTTCATCCCTGTCCTGGAAGCCCTGACTACTTGACAACCGCTACACCCTGGTTCCCTCGGCTTTACTTTCTCTCCTTTCCAGAGTTTCAGACATTGTTTCCCCCCCTCCCCCACAAATTAAACTCACTGAAGTACCACAGTCAATCTGATTTCTTATTCCTCCTCTTACCTTTTAGTGAACAATTACAGGCCTTACTCAGTGAATTTTTAAATTCAACTCATTCCCAAAACAAATAAAAAAACACAGTTGGGACTGAACCATCTTTCTAGCATCATCTTTCAAATGCTTCTTGAAATTTTTTTAAACTTGATTTTTTCCTGAAATTATTTTCCTGTGCTCAAATATTTCATTGCACTTTGCTGCCTGCAGAATGAAATTAGGATTTAGCCTGATATTCAAGTCTGTCTGCTGGTTCAATCATTAAAAATAGACCATAGTACATAGTAGACATTCAGTGAATATTTTTAAATTTTGTTTGGCATGTGGAAGCTAATGTATGTCAGCTTGGGATATTGTTGTAGCACACATTTCCATTTTCAGTTGGTTAGGAAAGAGATTTCTAATTTGTGTGTTCAAGAATTCTTTATTGATAGACTGAGAGATATTTGTCCCCTTAGCCCTGGGGCAGCCTATGGTGGTTGGAGTTGTGGAGTCAGTTATCATATCTCTTTATCTCTCTGTGCTATTCTAATAACGTCGTTTTGTGTGTGTGCCATGCTGTGTCAAAGATTGAGAAGCACTGGGTAACAAATGTTCTGATGTGCTAAGTTATAAATGATTTAACTGTTAATTGATATTTCCTACTGATATGATTATTGCGATAAAGCAGAATAGAATTGGTTTAATAATGGTTGTCACCTTGCTAGCAAATATGCCAATTCTGGTCCTTTTCCACTGCCCTCTACTGCATAATTTTGGCTGCTTATCCTCTTGGGGACTCTTGCTGTCACTAGATTAGCATTTTCTCATTTTCCCTGCAAAACATTTTGCATGACTTGATGATCAGTGAGAGGATCTTGTGAAAAATATATTTGTGGTTTTTATAAGTGAAATAGTATCAGAAGCTATGTTATATATTTTTATAAAACTATATCTTATTTGTGAATTTTAGTAGTTCCATCTGTATACTCCTGAAATTATTTTGAGACCAGTTAAAAGAGGAAAGTATACCCAGTGCATGTCAAAATAATCTGTTAGTCTACTTATACAGTATCATTTTTCAATATCTTCTGATTTAAATCCATTACTCTATAAATTACTATTTCAACCCCAACACTATTTCGAACAGAGATTGACAAAAAGAATTGTCAGAATTCATACTTCTGGTAAAGCCCTGGAAACTACTACTGTTTACTAATTTAAACAGACTGTGATATAAAAGCGAAAAGTTTCTTTGATTTTTATGGATTCAATGTTCCTTGACCTGATTGCTACAGTTTTAAAATGCATAGGTTGAAATGTATTCATCTTAGAAATATACATATACATTTGTTACAAAAAAAACTGAGAAGTATTTTAATCTTGTTCTTAGTTTTCATATATATATATATATATATCTTCACATGTATCAGGCAAGAATATAGTTTCTGTACAGTTTGAAGAAGAGTCCACAAATACTCCCTAGTAATGTTTCCAATTTCAGCCAAATAAATTTCAGTATAAAACAAAAAATCACTTTAAAATAAAGAAGAATTTGGCAAAACCATGTTTTTTTAAAGGTCAAAGTTGTGAAGTTCTGACATATACAAACCCTTTGGAAAATTTCCTGTCTTCTTTGTTGACATGTATATTTCTTATTCTTTGTCTATTTTAAAAACTGTGGTGAGTGGTCTTTGTAAAGACCATAATCCAAATGGATGCACATTAGTTATATGGCCACAGCACTCTGCATAAATTCTTCATGAGCTGTAGGTATTATGCAAACCATTTATAGAATAGAATTCTGCTCTTCATTAAAATGTGGTTAATAAACCAGATGGGTCCCTGTTAGGGGGGATGAGTATTTGCATCTGAAGCTCTCAAAGTCCCAGGATTTAGTCCTGAGTGAGTCTACACCTTACAGAGGTGCATATTTAGTGAAGAGACCTTGGTTTTATAAAACAGACTTGTTCTTCTTCCTTAGAAAATGCTTAATGTCATAAATTTTCTGTATCATTCACAGAAGTGTATTTGCTTTATATATTTTTGTTTAAATTAGTTTATCAAATAAAGGACAATATTTAAAATGTATCCAGTCATTGCATGAAGGTTGATCCATTTATCCGTTTCTAAGGTATAGGGCTCACACTCTTCTAGACATTGTTTTCAGCTAATAATTTCTGAAGCACCTCAGGTAATTGCTGCCCTCAGATTGCCCACAATCAAGTCATGGAGGTGAAATTACATTTGATGAAATGATGGCAACAAAATTCAACTACAAAAAACCTTTTGGGAAAGAGTATTTTGGGACACTGCCATTTTCATTTTGACAAGAGGTAACAAAGTATTTAACTTCTAGCCACCTGGGTAAATAGAATACACTGAATGCATTACAATATCTTCAATGATTTAAAATCTTTATTGTGTACATTTGTTCTTTTGATAATACTGTTGAAATGTTCTCTTCTGTTTTTCTGTTTCTCATGTTTTAAATAACTCCAAACCATTTTGAATTTTGAGTTCATACAAGTGGTGTGTGTGTGTGTGTGTGTGAGAGAGAGAGAGAGAGAGAGAGAGGGTGAGGGTGGAGAGAGAGAGAGAGAGAAAGAGCAAGAGCGAGAGACAGATCCCAACTCCTAGTCAGGAGTTGGGGTTGAGAGCTGAAACAACATAATTTTATTTTTTCATAGTTCTAGGGACTATAGAAAGTCCAAGATCAACATTTTGCCAGGGCTCAGTTTCTGGTGAGGGCTGTTTACCTGGCTTGCAGATGACTGCATTCTGTCTGTGTCTCATGGTGGAGAATGAGTAAGTGAGTTCTGGAGTCTCTTATTATAAAGACACTGATCCTGTTGGATCAGGACCCAACCCTCATAACTTCATTTAACCTTAATTATTTCCCCACTCCAAATAGTCATATTGGGGGTTAGGAGTTTAACAGATCAATTTTCAGGGGACACAATTCAGTCTATAGCACCACCCTTACATTTTGCTTCCAATTAAGCTTCTTTGGGCTTAGAAATCTCATTTATTCATATTCATTCATTCATTCATTCATTCATTCATTCATTCATTATTTTATCCATTTGCTTATTAAACAAATATTTAAATCTCTCATGTGCTAGGTAGGATGCTTATTAGAATTACATACAAAGCAGAAAGAATGAGCTTCAGACAAGGTTCTTGGGATATTTCTTAAGAGAAATATGCACGAGTTTTAGTGTATGGGATTTGTGGTTTCTCTTGGTCATTCATGTCTTTGATCCCTACCTAACTTTGAGGTGTGTTTTATTTTGGTGAGATGTTAGAGCTATATGATGAACTATTAAGAGTTAAATATCAAAGGCATTAGGAGAAAGGAGAGCTGTCAGTGTGGATTACAATAATTGGAGAAAATTTTACGGAAGAAGCAAGAGTTGACTGGTTTAACGTGAACTAATAAAATTACAATTATATAAAAATATTTACAATGAAAAATTGCCATGTGGGGCATTTTCTCACTTGTGGCGCTGGTAAGATTTCAGACAAGAAGGTACATACTTGTGATCAAATAAATGGCTATAAAATTATTTGTCCTAATTAAATAAAATTTAATAACCATATGTGATGATATAAATGCTGAAACCATTTTATATCATAGGCTACTTACAGTGATTCATTATTTAGGCTTCATAACGCTAGTTACATGAGATTGGATTTACCCTTTGTGGACTGTGGTGGTTTACGTTAGGGAGCACATGTAGTTGTTAGTTCTGCAGATTGCTGGTAAGGACTAGGATAAAATGTTTTCAAACTTTGTGGATCATGACTACATTTACACATATGCACACAAAATGCACATTCACATATTCCATAGATGTATATAAAATAAAGAAACAGAAGTTTCACAAACATCCTATACGGAATGCGCTCTGATATTTTCTGCTCCATTCTATTTTTCTTTTGAATAGGTAGTTATGATCCATTAAAATGATCTTATGACTCATTAATATGTTGTGATCATCAACTTGAAAAAGGCTAATCTAAGAGTTAGGGGAGGAATCAAGGGAAGAAGATATGATAGTACTAAATTCAGTCATTTGCGTGAACATTTATAATGCTCGACAGTCCTGTTTAGAATTGTGCCCTGAGTTTAGTTTACAGATTGCCCCTCTTCCACTGTGAATATTCATGGTGGGCAGTTATTTCCAGTTGCCAGCCTCACTCTGGTGGCCAAGCAGCAATTACATGATCTAAGCTTGGCCCATAGGATGCTGTCTCATTAGGGACTTTAAGTCTTGAGAGAGTGATTGAGGAAATGGTCAGAGACTATTGATATCACTAGCAATGTCAGCATCATAGTGGCCAGGTTCTCCCAGCATCCTCTGTTTTCCTGGTTCTTGTGGCTCGCCATGCTCTGGTCAGCCATGTCTGGCCTTTCATTCTCGTTCTGTTGGTCTTTGAGTGACCCACTTACAACAATACATGTAATAACATCTTTTTTGCTTTAGTTTAATAACATGTATTTTACTTAATTTAACTAGAATTAAGTTCTGTTGCTGGAAAGTAAAGAAACTGAATTGATTTAGCAGTTAAAAAAGATCTATTGTTTAAGTTGATATAATCTAACTTCTAGCCTGTCCTCCTATTGCACATGTTATGGCCAGGGAAGAGTGAGTAAAGGAGAGGTTGAAAACAAAATAATTTGATATGAAAGTACTACCTGACAGATGGCACCAATACATAGGACCATTTCAGAATGCATCATGTTTTAGCAGTAGTCTAACTATCTAGCAAAAAGACTAGATAACCAGTTGAAATTAAAGGATTAAGGACCAAGATATACTTATTTCACTTATATAAACATTTCTTTCTTCCATAAATGGTTGTTTTAGTTAACTCAACTGTTTTTATTTTGTCTTGTTGAGTACAGTTGGGCCAGGTTTTTATATGTAGGTAAATTTTGTACTTAGAGGAAATGCACAGAAATTGTCCATTTGATTATAACTAACAATAAAATGGTTGATGCTTTTGAGTAAATGGTATTCAAGAATTTTAGAAAGTTATCAGGGCATGGTGGATCATACCTGTAATCAAAGCACTTCGAGAGGCCATGGGAGGAGGATTACTTGAACCCAGGAGTTCAAGACCAATCTGGGGAACATAGCAAGATGCCATCTCTAAAAAAGAAAAGAAAAAAAAAAGCCAGAGTACTTACTCCTACTGCCATTATTATTGCTGCTGTAATTCTTGTGAATGTATTTTAATCTCTGGTTTCATATGGTGGGGATATTTTCAATGAACTATTTAAAAAACTGCTGGATATGAAATTCTTGGTTGAAATTTTTTTCTCTACTTGTATTGAATATAGGCCCCCAATCTCTTCTGGGTTGTTGGGTTTCTGCTGAGAGGTGTGCTGTTAGCCTGATTCCCTTTGTAGGTGGCCTGGCCTTTCTTTCTAGCTGCCTTTAACATTCTTTCTTTCATTGCAGTCTTGGAAAATCTGATGATTATGTGTCTTGAAGATGATCTTGTGTAGAAATCTTGGCAGAAGTTTCTCTGTATTTCCAGAATTTGACTTTTGGCTTCTCTAGCAAGGTTGGGGAAGTTTTCATGGATGATATCCTGAAATATGTTTTCCAAGTTGTTTGCTTTCTTCCCCGCCCTTTGCCAGTGATTTGTAGATTTGTCCTTTTTACATAATCCTGTACTTCTCAGATGTTTTGTTCATTCCTTTTTATTTTTTCATTTTTATCTGACTGTCATTTCAGAATGCCAGTCTTCAAATTCTGAGACTCAACTTTGTTTATTCTGTTGTTAATACTTGTGATTGCATTGTGAAATTCTTATATTGTGTTTTTCAGCTCTTTTAGACACATTAGGTTCTTTTTTATACTGATTATTTCATCTGTCAGCTCCTCTATCATTTTATTGTGATTTTTAGTTTCCTTGGGTTGGGTTTTGCTGTTCTCCTGAATCTTGATGATCTTCATTCTTATCCATATTCTGAATTCAATTTCTGTAATTTCAGCCAACTCAGCCAGGTTAAGAACTCTTGTTGGAGAACTGGTGCAATTGTTTGGAGGACATAGGCTGCTCTGGCCACTAGAGTTACTAGAGTGGTTCTTTCATTGATTCTTTCTCATCTTGCATGTGGGTGTTACTTTAACTTCAGTGTAGATTGAGTATAGTCAGTAGACTTCTTTTCTGGATGTTTTCACAGGGCCAAGGCTTTGTGCAGGGTCTTTATTTGAGGCTGATTTGTCTCTCATTTCAGAGGGGGTAGGCTAGCAAGGTACTTTTGGTGATGAAGCTTTCGGGTGTGATCCTGTAGGTAGCCCTTAGGCTTATTGGTCAGTTGGTAAACTTTCTCAGTTGTTTGGCTCCCCTGTGTTTCCGCAGAGTTGCAGTCATACTCCCTCTTAGTGCTCTGAAAGTGTGAGTTCCTCTCCCCCTTAAATGCTGGCTGTAGATAATGAGTTGGCACTCCTGGGTTGCCCACTGAAGCTCTGAGATGATTTCAGAGTTTATGTTCCTTCCCTGTCTTGGAAGCAACAGAGGAAGGGACCTTAGTAGTGGTTATGGCCAAGGGTATTTTGCTTGTCTCCTGATGGCTCCACCCCAGAGACATGCAGATCAGCGGTCGCTCAGTGCAGTCAGCCCAGGATGGAGGGTCTATGTTGTGGGCCCAAGCCAGGGGTTCCCTCTCTGATGAGAAGCAGGGGGAGTAGGTGGGACCTGTGGGAAATTGACTGGACTCCTCTCCTTGGATCGACTGCAGCTTGTTGGAAGTGTGAATAAAGCACTTAGAGTCTTTGCTCCTTCTTTAGTCTGAGGGCAGCAGTGGCAGTCCCATTGCAGAGGCAGTGCCAGAGAGACTTTCATTTGCCCCTGAAGGCTCTGTTCAGGGAGTTTCTGAGTTGGTACTGGCTCAATATCCCCAGCAAGCGGTTGCCAGAGACCCAGGCCTTGAGGACCTTCTTCATGAAGAGATTTGCGAACGGGCAACCACGTAACAGTCTGGCCACTATTCCATAGGTCTGCTGTGGAAGCCCTCTGGAAAAGGGTTGGGGGTCTAGTCCAGTCCCTAGTCACCTTGAATTTTCTAGTACCTGGAGGTATCAACAGTAATGACTGTGAAACAGCAAAGATGGCAACATGCCCCTACCTCTGGGAGTTCTATCCCAGAAAGTTAGAGATCTGTTGTAATTCTGAATGCCTGTAGGAGGCAGTTGAAGACCCTCACTGGGAGGTCTCACCCAGTGAGGAGAAAAGGGATTGGGGACTTGCTTACAAAAGCAGTCTGGCTATATTTTCATAGAGCAGCTGTGCTGTGCTGGGGGTCTGTTCTAATCCCTGGCTGCCTCAGACTCTCCAAAGCTGAGACCAGCTAAGTTGCCCAAACAACAAAGATGGCATCCAACCCTTCCCTCTCAGAGCTCTGTCCTAGGTTTGAAACCTCTGTAGGCCAGAAAACACTGGCTAAACATAGCTAAAGGTCCTGGTCAGGAGGTCCTGCCCAGTGAGGAAGACTGGTATGGGGACCTGGTAAAAACAGCAATCACGTTACCCAACTTCAAACTATACTACAGTGCTACAGTAACCAAAACAGCATGGTACTGGGACAGAAAGAGTGATGTAGACCAATGGAAAAGAATAGAGAGCACAGAAATAAGGCTGCACACCTATGACCATCTGATCTTCTACAAAGCTGAGAAAAACAAGAAATAGACTCTTTCTTCCCCCATAAACTTTTGTAACATCAGCACCCCATGTCTCATATTTGTCATGTTAACACCTGTAGATATGTCCTTCCATTTTCCTCATGCTCATGCATTGATATTCTACTGAACAATTTATACACACAGCAATAGCATCATAGAGAATTAACTATTGTGACTCTTGTGCATCTTGCAAACAACTTCTCCTTCCCTCTTCTTCTTTTCCACAGTTGTCTAACAATTATTGGGCATTTACCCACATGAATTATAAGATTTATCTAAATTGAAGAAAATTACTCATAAGAATCTTCTTATAATCACATTGAATTTGTATATTAAAGTGCACTACCTTGAACCCAGGAGTTTGAGACCAGCCTGGGTAACAAAGCAAAACTCATCTCTACAAGAATACAAAAATTACCCTGGCATTGTGGTGTGTGCCTCTGTCCCAGCTACTCAGGAGGGTGAGGTGGGAGGAGTGCCTGAGCCTGAGAGGTGGAGGTTGCAGTGAATGGAGATCACACCCCTCCACTTTGGTCAGGGCAACAGAGTGAGATCCTGTCTCAAAAAAAAAAAAAAAAAAAAAGTGCACTACCTTCTAATTTCTTCACCATTTGGAGCCATCAGACATTTCTTCAGTATTATTTTTTATTAGGTTGGTGTGAAAGTAATTGCAGTTTTTGCCATTGAGAGTAATGGCAAAAAAAAATGGCATTACTCTCAATGGCAAAAACTGCAATTACTTTTGCACCAACCTAACATCCTCAAAAAGTTCTGTGAGAACAACTTGAGAAGAGAGTTCTCATTATAGACAATTCACAGTCCTATTCTCTTAATTGGTAATCTGTTTACTTGTAACATAAGTAGGGGGCAAATTAATTTCTAGGGTCCCTTTTAGTTTTAAGATTCTAAATTTTATATAGGTTAAAGGTTAATTAACATCTGATGCAGATATATATGTAACTATTCAAAAAAATCCTATTTGCTGTGGGTCCTTAAAAAATTTGAACTATAGCTACTTCATGCCCTGTGATAAAAATGACATAGTAATGTGTTGATAGGATGACCATTCATCATGGTTTGCCCTGGAATAAGGGGCTTCCTGGGATAGGGGACTTTCAGCGCTAAAACAAGATGGTCCCAGGCAAACAAGGTCAGTCATTCCATTTGGTCTGGTGTTTTCTTTAAAAGTAGTTTGAAAATGTCCATATTCTTATGTATAAATTCATTAAAATTTATGCTTTGGTCTTTAAATTTTCCTCTAAAGATTATTCCTTACCTTATACATCTTGCAAAGATTTTGGTCCTGATAAGTAAATTTTGATGCTAAAGATAAATGAACAGAGTTCTATATTTGATTTATATAACTTAAAATGTTTTATTATGTAGTCTAGAAATAATAGATTTATGAGGAAAATATTCATATATTACATCTATGAGAATTTTAAAAATGTGTAAACAATGAGAATATTAGTCTTAAAAATAATGTAATAAAAAGAATGGTGAAAATGAACATGAGGAGATGCAAATATTTTATTAGTTTTAAGGATATTCCTATATATTCTGCAGAAGTTATGTTCCCATAGGGGTCTTTTATTAGTCTGCTTAGGCTGCCATAAAAAAGTACCATATACTGGGTGGCTTAACAATAGAAATTTATTTTCTCACAGTTATGGAGGCTGGAAGTGTGACATCAGGGTGCCAGCATGGCTGGTTTCTGGTGAAAGTCCTTTTCCTGGCTTGTAGATGGCTGCCTTCTTGCTGTCTTCACAACGTAGAGAGAGGGAGAGGGACAGACAGAGAGTGCTTTGGTGTCTCCTCTTATAAGTGCATGCACTAAGCCCATCTTGAGGGCCCCACCTAAACTTAATTGCCTCCCAAGAGCCCCATCTCTAAGACCACTATACTAGGGGCTAGGGCTTCAATATATGAGTTTGGGGGGCATACAATTCAGTTCATAGAAGCACACACAGATGATGAGAAATCAGTGATTTCTTGAAGTTAATTCAGCTTAGTTAATAAAATGCTTAGGGATCCCAAGTCTGATTAATCACTAAAAGATTATTTCCTTTCATGAAGTATATTCCAATATGATAGTCTATAAGCATATTGGTGAATCACAGTTTTGACAGAATAACACACATAAAAGTAATTGTAGGGGGCACACCCAAGATGACCGAATAGGAACAGCTGCAACCTCCAGCTCCCAGCGTGAACGATACAGAAGGCAGGTGATTTCTGCATTTTCAACTGAGCTTTGAAGAGAGCAGTGGATCTCCCAGCAAGGAGGTTGAGATCTGAGAATGGACAGATTGCCAGCTCGCATGGGTCCCTAACCCCTGAGTAGCCTAACTGGGAGAAATCCCCCACTAGGTGCAGACAGACACCTCACATCTCACAGAGCTGGGTCTACCCCTGAGACAAAGCTTCCAGAGCAAGAATCAGACAGCAACACTCGCTGTTCAGCAATATTCTATCTTCTGCAGCCTCCGCTGCTGATACCCAGGCAAACGGGGTCTGGAATGGACCTCAGGCTAACTCCAACAGACCTGCAGCTGAGGGTCCTGACTGTTAGAAGGAAAACTAACAAACAGAAAGGACACCCACACCAAAACCCCATCAGTACGTCACCATCATCAAAGACCAAAGGCAGATAAAACCACAAAGATGGGGAAAAAGCAGGGCAGAAAAGCTGGAAATTCAAAAAATCAGAGTACATCTCCCCCTCCAAAGGAACACAGCTCATCACCAGCAACGGAACAAATCTGGATGGAGAATGACTTTGACAAGCTGAGAGAAGAAGGCTTCAGTCGATCAAACTTCTCAGAGCTAAAAGAGGAACTATGTAACCAGCACAAAGAAACTAAAAACCTTGAAAAAAGATTTGATGAATGACTAACTAGAATAACCAATGTAGAGAAGTCCTTAAAAGAACTGATAGAGATGAAAACCATAACACAAAAACTATGTGACAAATACACAAGCTTCAGTAACCGACTCGATCAGCTGGAAGAAAAAGTATCAGAGATTGAAGATCAAATGAATGAAATGAAGTGAGAAGAGAAGTGTAGAGAAAAAAGAGTAAAAAGAAATAAAAAAAGCCTCCAAGAAATATGGGATTTTGTGAAAAGATCAAATCTATGTCTGATTGGTGTGCCTGAAAGTGACAGGGAAAATGGAACCAGGTTGGAAAAACTCTGCAGGATATCATCCAGGAGAACTTCCCCAACCTAGCAAGGCAGGCCAACATTCAAATTCAAGAAATACAGAGAACGTCACAAAGATACTCCTTGAGAAGAGCAACTCCAAGACACATAATTGTCAGACTCACCAAAGTTGAAATGAAGGAAAAAATGTTAAGGGCAGCCAGAGAGAAAGGTCGGGTTACCCACAAAGGGAAGCCCGTCAGATTAACAGCAGATCTCTTGGCAGAAACTGTCCAAGAAGAGAGTGGGAGCCAATATTCAACATTCTTAAAGAAAAGAATTTTCAACCTAGAATTTCATATCCAGCCAAACTAAGTTTCATAAGTGAAGGAGAAATAAAATCCTTTACAGACAAGCAAATGCTTAGAGATTTTGTCACCACCAGGCCTGCCTTACAAGAGATCCTGAAGGAAGCACTAAACATGGAAAGAAACAACTGGTACCAGCCATTGCAAAAACATGCCAAAATGTAAAATCCATTGATGGTAGGAAGAAACTGCATCAACTAATGAGCAAAATAACCAGCTAATATCATAATGACAGGATCAAGTTCACACATAACAATATTAACCTTAAATGTAAATGGACTAAATGGTCCAATTAAAAGACACAGACTGGCAAATTGGATAAAGAGTCAAGACCCATCAGTCTGCTGTATTCAGGAGACCCATCTCACATAGAGAGAGACACATAGGCTCAAAACAAAGGGATGGAGGAAGATCTACCAAGCGAATGCAAAACAAACAAACAAAAAAACCAGGGGTTGCAATCCTAGTCTCTGATAAAACAGACTTGAAACCATCAAAGATCAAAAGAGAAAAAGAAGGCCGTAACATAATGGTAAAGGGATCAATTCATCAGGAAGAGCTAACTATCCTAAATATATATGCACCCAATACAGGAGCACCCAGATTCCTAAGGCATGTCCTTAGAGACTTACAAAGAGACTTAGACTCCCATACAATAATAATGGGAGACTTCAACACCCCACTGTCAACATTAGACAGATCAACGAGACAGAAAGTTTGCAAGGATATCCAGAATTGAACTCAATTCTGCACCAAGGGGACCTAATAAACATGTACAGAACTCTCCACCCCAAATCAACAGAATATACATTCTTCTCAGCATCACATTGCACTTATTCCAAAATTGACCACATAGTTGGAAGTAAAGCACTCCTCAGCAAATGTAAAAGAACAGAAATTATAACAGTCTGTCTGTCAGATCACATTGCAATCAAACTAGAACTCAGGACTAAGAAACTCAGTCAAAACCACTCAACTACATGGAAACTGAATAACTTGCTCCTGAATGACTACTGGGTCCATAACGAAATGAAGGCAGAAATAAAGATGTTCTTTGAAACCAATGAGAACAAAGATACAACATACCAGAATCTCTGGGACACATTTAAAGCAGTGTGTAGAGGGAAATTTATAGCACTGAATGCCCACAACAGAAAGCAGGAAAGATCTAAAATTGATACCCTAGCATCACAATTAAAAGAACTAGAGAAGCAAGAGTAAACACATTCAAAAGCTAGCAGAAGGCAAGAAATAACTAAGATCAGAGCAGAACTGAAGGAGATAGAGACACAAAAAAACCTCCAAAAAAATCAATGAATTCAGGAACTGGTTTTTTGAAAAGATCAACAAAATTGATAGACCACTAGCAAGACTAATAAAGAAGAAAAGAGGGAAGAATCAAATAGACGCAATAAAAAATGATAAAGGGGATATCATCAATGACCCCACAGAAATACAAACTGCCATCAGAGAATACTATAAACACCTCTATGTAAATAAACTAGAAAACCTAGAAGAAATGGATAATTTCCTGGACACTTATACTCTCCCAAGACTAAACCAGGAAGAAGTTGAATCCCTGAATAGACCAATAGCAGGCTCTGAAATTGAGGCAATAATTAATAGCCTACCTACCAAAAAAAGTCCAGGACCAGACGGATTCACATCTGAATTCTACCAGAGGTACAAGGAGGAGTTGGTACTATTCCTTCTGAAACTATTCCAATCAATAGAAAAAAGAGGGAATCCTCCCTAACTCATTTTACGAGGCCAACATCCTCCTGATACCAAAGCCTGGCAGAGACACGACAAATAAAGAGAATTTTAGACCAATATCCCTGATGAACATCGATGCAAAAATCCTCAATAAAATACTGGGAAACTGAATCCAGCAGCACATCAAAAAGCTTATCCACCATGATTAAGTGGGCTTCCTCCCTGGAATGCAAGGCTGGTTCAACATATGCAAATCAGTAAATGTAATCCAGCATGTAAACAGAATCAAAGACAAAAACCACATGATTATCTCAATAGATGCAGAAAAGGCCTTTGACAAAATTCAACAGCCCTTCATGCTAAAAACGCTCAATAAATTCGGTATTGATGGAACGTATCTCAAAATAATAGGAGTTATTTATGACAAACCCACAGCCAATATCATACTGAATGGGCAAAAACTGGAAGCATTCCCTTTGAAAACTGGCACAAGACAGGGATGCCCTCTCTCACCACTCCTATTCAACATAGTGTTGGACGTTCTGGCTACGACAATCAGGCAAAAGAAAGAAATCAAGTATTCAGTTAGGAAAAGAAGAAGTCAAATTGTCCCTGTTTGCAGATGACATGATTGTATATTTAGAAAACCCCATCATCTCAGCCCAAAATCTCCTTAAGCTGATAAGCAACTTCAGCAAAGCCTCAGGATACAAAATTAATGTGCAAAAATCACAAGCATTCTTATACACCAGTAACAGACAAACAGAGAGCCAAATCAGGAATGAACTTCCATTCACAATTGCTTCAAAGAGAATAAAATACCTAGGAATCCAACTTACAACGGATGTAAAGGACCTCTTCAAGGAGAACTACAAACCACTGCTCAGTGAAATAAAAGAGGACATAAACAAATGGAAGAACATACCATGCTCATGGATAGGAAGAATCAATATTGTGAAAATGGCCATACTGCCCAAGGTAATTTACAGATTCAATGCCATCCCCATTAAGCTACCAATGAGTTTCTTCACAGAATTGGAAAAAACTGCTTTAAAGTTCATATGGAACCAAAAAAGACCCCACATTGCAAAGGGTTAATATCCAGGACCTACAAAGAACTCAATCAAATTTACAAGAAGAAAGCAAACAACCCCATCAAAAAGTGGTTAAAGGATATGAACAGACACTTCTCAAAAGAAGATATTCATACAGTCAACAGACACATGAAAAAATGTTCATCATCACTTGCCGTCAGAGATATGCAAATCAAAACCACAATGAGATACCATCTCACACCAGTTAGCATGGCAATGATTAAAAAATCAGGAAACAACAGATGCTGGAGAGGATGTGGAGAAACAGGAACATTTTTACACTGTTGGTGGAACTGCAAACTAGTTCAACCATTGTGGAAAACAGTATGGCGATTCCTCAAGGATCTAGAACTAGAAATACCATTTGACCCAGCCATCCCATTACTGGGTATATACCCAAAGGATTATAAGTCATGCTGCTATAAAGACACATGCACACTTATGTTTATTGCAGTATTATTCACAATAGCAAAGACTTCGAACCAACCCAAATGTCCATCAGTGACAGACTGGATTAAGAAAATGTGGCACATATACACCATGGAATACTATGCAGCCATAAAAAAGGATGAGTTTGTGTCCTTTGTAGGGACATGGATGCAGCTGGAAACCATCATTCTCAGCAAACTATCGCAAGAACAGAAAACCAAATACCGCATGTTCTCACTTATAGGTGGGAATTGAACAATGAGATCACTTGGACACAGGAAGGGGAACATCACACACCGGGTCCTGTTGTGGGGAGGGGAGGGAAGAGGGATAGCATTAGGAGATATACCTAATGTAAATGATGAGTTAATGGGTGCAGCACACCAACATGGCACATGTATACATATGTAACAAACCTGCACGTTGTGCACATGTACCCTAGAACTTAAAGTATAAAAAAAAAAAAACTGTATATATATATAAACTACACAACTATCAGGAAATTAAAAGCTTTTTACTCATCAGAATGCAAGTCGTATTGTATTTTTGTTTACTTATGCAAATCTTTAATGGACCACAGTATTGTATTTGCCCTTTATGAAGTCATTTATTTTATGTAAAATTTTATTGTGTCTTGCTCTCCTCAAATCACCCAGTGCATTGTTGTGTTCCTTGTGATGTGGGGAGGTTGCTAGGCAGTGTCACAGATTATGGCACCCAGCCACTGAGCTGTGACAATGCCTAACTCCATATTGCATATCTGTTCTTTTCAGAGGCAAGTTTAAGGCAGATAATGCACTTAAAGCATGCAGGAGGTTGCATGCCTTTGGGTGAAGATATAGACTAAAAGACGATTATTTGGTACATAATATGCATATGAATATTGGCAAACAGAAACAACAGAGTATCTTGCTGCTCTCAGATAAACTACTGTTGTTATTTAGATCCTTGCTTCTAGATTTGAATTTTTTCTTTAGTATGTTAATATCATTATTTTGAATTTGCTCTTCATAAGTTTGGCAGCCTGTACTGTGTGTAGGTCTGTTTAATAGTTTATATAGATTCATTCAGGAGGCCTTTAAATTGTTCCTATGGTGATGTGTCTGTTGTTTATATATTTGTTTTTGTTTTTGTTTGTGGGAATGGAGTGATTGAATAAAGGATGACCTGAAATTGTCAGGGCTTAGAATGTTTTTGTGATGTGAATTATTTCCTCATGGCTGTTTTCAACTATTTTAGCCATAAGTGGAGAGATATTTGCATGGTGCCGATCTAAATGAAGATGGAGCTAATTGGTTGCGGAGAGAAAGAGAGAGAAAGCCATTTAAATCATGTGTATAATTCTGTGAAATACAAGACTACATTACTATGCAGATTGCAATTGATACTCTCATAAATAACATGTTTATAGGGAAACAACCATTTGCTCTAAGTAAATGGTGTTGCATGTAACACTTATAGATGATTTGTGAGGCCTGCAGGGGTGATGCTGCTTCTCCCACTGAGTATATATTGCTTTAATGATGTATTCAAGAAAATGTATAAATCACAAATGCAAAGTAAGCGAAGTATAACAACTAACATTTATTTTAATTATGTGGTATTGAAATGTGTCCTCTTAATATTTTTTATGAGTGATGGCTTGTAGAGGTACCACAGAAAATAAAATTAAGCATTAAGTATTATATAATTATGAACCTTTAGTCTTGCCTGTAATTGTAAAGTAATAAAGCATATTTATATTATTTTTATTTTGTTTTATTTCTTCTATGATTGTTAGCTTTTCTCCGTTAATTTGTCCTAAATCGAGTTTCGGCTTTATTTTTCAGTGTCAGGAAAATTGATAATGTTTATTTCTTAACACCATGCAGTATGTGATTTCAATAGCTGTATTAGTGTTACCAAACAAGGGTAACAAGAGTGGTTTTTGGCTTTCTCCCTTTGTTCAATAAATCAAACATAAACATAGTCTGCATATGGCTTTTCAGTGAAATCTGTCATTTTATTTGTCTTTCATCTTAAAGGTTTATTGCTTTACATGGCTTAAAGTGATTCAGGGTCTGAACTGTTTAATCTGGGATGTTTTTTAGAGTATTAATGGCTCTGCCAGAATCTGTGAGAAAGTCAGATGCTAAAACTCCTTGCATGTGTACAGTAGGTGCAGTGTATGCATTTGAATGATTCATTCTTCCTTTGGCACGCAAGTTTTGCTCTACTCATTTGTTTTTGAGAATGCATTACATTTATAAATATACTTACATACTGGCACTTTTCTGTGGATTATTCTGTCTCCTTCAAGCTCAGAATTTATTGGAGACAATGTGCTAGTTCTGTTTCCAGCTTTTCCTAAAGGAACTTCCAGGGAAAAACCAAAGCAGTAAAGAATTTATTAAAATCCAGTAATCATTCCAAGCTAATGATTATGCAACAGAAAATCATATTGTTTTAAAGATTTTCTGTCGTTTGCTTTTTTACTTTAGTGCCACTAATTTAAAATCTTCTGTTATTTAAAACGTGCACAATTCTTTCAATAACTACTGGTTAAATGTCTATTTTTGTTTTCCTTACTGCGGTAGACATGGCATAGTTTATTAGAGCAGAAAGGAGGAGAATAATACAAATATAAGGAGGGGCTGGACCCCAAAGAAATAAAATTCATAATTATTAAGTACTTATTTTGTGCCAGACACTGTGTTAGAAATGTTGATGTATACCTTGCACTTAAAATCTGGTTGAACATGGATGGAACTGAAGGTCATTATGTTAAGTGAAATAAGCCAGGCACAAAAAGATAAATATCACATGTTCTCACTCATATGTGGGAGGTGAAAAAGTTGATCTCAACGAGGTAGAGAGTAGAATAGTAGATACCAGAGACTGGGAAAAGTGCATTGGTGAACAGAGAAGGGTGGTCAGGAATAAAAAGAGGTTGGTTAATGAGTACAAACATACAATTAGATAGAAGGAGTAAATTCTAGTGTTTGATAGCACAGTAGACTGACTATAATTAAAAACAGTATACTGTGTATTTCAAAATAACTAGAAGAGAATGTTTGAAATGTTCTTTATACAAAGAAATGACAAATGTTCGAGGTGATGGATAGCCTAAATACCCTGATTTGATCATTATACCTTGTATGCATATATCCAAATAACACATGTACTCTGTAAATAGGTACAAATATTATATATTAATAAAAAATTTATAAAAAGAAATGAAAATCTGTTTGAAGGTACATGCATACCACACAATTGGTATATGTGGATGTGTCTATTTGAAAACTTTTAAAATTATAATGTACTATATATGTGCATGCTACTATACACTGTAATAATTATGAAATTTATGACTAAAATCATTTTTACAGGCATGAAACATCATAGGATCTCAGGGGAAAGAGCAATTAGTATGGGGCTGGTCTGGAAGGGTAAGACTGAGAAGGCAACTAAGTGAGACTGAGCCAGTGATAGTATATTTATTACCACTTCTTTAACACAGAATTCAAAAGCACTTTTGCACATTTTTCATGTACAACTTATAACAACCCTTTAAAAAAGTAGTTGAACCACTTCTCTCTTAAAGTATGCTAAATGAAATTTAGAAAGATGTAGTAAATGTACCCCGAAATGACCTAGTGATGTACTCTGTCCTCTGCCTCTACCACACAAGTTTATTTCACATTGCAGCCAGATCATGCTGCAGTAACTAAAGTACTCTGATTAAAACACTCTTAGGGCTTTCCATCATGCTTCAAATAAAATTTAAACTCCTCACCACGACCCATAATACCTATAGGAGTTGACCTTTGTCTACCCTTTGGCCCTACTTCATATTACTGTCTCCTCTCTGATTATACCGTAGCCACTCTGAACCTCCTTCCTTTCCTCTAATGGATCTAGGGTTTTGCATAAGCTATTTTGTGTGGACATTGTTGATTGCCTATCTAGCTTCCATTCACTTCCATCCTTTTCTTGATATCATCCATTTTTTGTCCAAGTGCTTGTCTCTACTCTTGTAGTCACATGTTTTGTGGGATTGACTCATGGTCCAGGGTTAATTCTGAGTAGTTGGAGCCAATCATGGTGTTCCCATTCCTCTGTTAGTGATTGAACCAGGGGCCCAGGCTCTTGCTAGTTAATACAAGGACCTTCCTTGGTCACATGGATTGAGTCAGGAGTGGACAGATGATGATCTTCAGGCCAGTGACCCACAGGGAAGGTTTGCTAGACAATTCTGGGAAACATTTTCTTGCCCTTAAAATAGAGTACTATGAAGAAACTGTCTCTTTGTCTGTGTATTGCCACATGGAGCTGGGACTTTGGCAGCCTCTGCCACCAGCTCAGGATTAAAGCTGATGTATAGATGAGGCCAAGTTGAGAAGGTCACAGGGCCCCTGGATTGAGACAACCCTTAACTATACTTTTCTTTGAATTCCCACTATTTTGGACAATTGTTTTTATCTTTCAATTGAACTATTTTTTTTTTTCTGATACTTGCAACTATGATACCAGGCTCCTCCCCCCGAAATTATTTTTCCCCCATTTGTTAAATGTCAACTTCTTGCTTGGTACTACGATCTTGGTTCGATTCTTGCCATATCAGAGATGGCTTCTCTGATATATAATCTAAAACTCCCCTCTCTATTAGCCACTCTCTGTCCAATTACTATTTTTTTCTTCATAGCCACCTATTATTACCTCTTTATTCATTAGTGTATTTGTTTAATGCCTGTCTTTATCCATTAGAAGGTCAACTCCATGAGATCAGAAAGCTTGTCATCTCAAGTACTGCCACATGTCCAACAATTTGAACAGTGTCTCCATCTATAATAGATGCTCAATATTTGTTGAATGGAAAAGTGGAAGCATCAGACCTCAAACTCCCTTACTTTGGCTCCAAATTCTATTCTTTATCCACTGCACTGTGATGACTTGCAAGGAAGAAAATAGTAATGCCAGTAAAAGGAAGAGCAAAAGCAAAGGATAAATGAAGTACATCTAGAAAGACTAAACAAATCTCTTCTTATTGATTAAGAACAAATTGATTCAAATTCTAAGCCAATATCATAGTATTTCAGTATTTAAAACTCAGAATATGAGTTTTAAAAATTCAAATCAAATGGATTTAAAATGAGAACAGTAAAACCTTACTATATGTACATTTACGCATGTATGTATGCATGTGTATACACAAATTAGAATTTACATATCTATATTTGTAACATACATAGGTAAAAGAGAATTGCAGGTCATTACATAGAGCAGGCTTTCAATATGTGTTTGTTTCATGATTGCAAATAACTTATATCATCACAAGATTTTATCTGTAAGAAGTGGCATGTGGTTTGACTGAGTTAGAGAACCCCAGATTCTAAATACCCCAGATAGAGAGAGCCTGCCATGTTTTGAAGAACCTTGCCAATGGGAAGAAACCAGCAAATGAGAGTTCTGTGCCAACTCCAATGAGGAGATAAAGACAATGTCAAGGACGACCCCTTTCTCTGGGTTGGGTAAACCTCAGCACTGCTTTACAATCACCAGGAGACAAGAGTCTGTAGGCATGAGAGGAGTCAAAGAATTACAGGTATTCATTGGAGATATTGCAGGTTTGGTTTTAGGCCATCTCAAGCAATTATTGCAATAAAGCAAGTCACACAGATGTTTTGGTGTCCCCAGTGTACATGAAAGTTATGTTTGCATTATACTGTAGCTTATTAAGTGTGTAATAGCATTATGCCTAAAATATGTACATACCCTAACTAAAAAATACTGCTAAAAATGCTGACACGGAGACATGAAGTGAGCACGTGCTGTTTGGAAAAATAGTGCTAGTAAACCTGGTTGCCACAGAGTTGCCACAAACCTTCAATTTGTAAAAAATGGAATATCTGCAAAGCGTAGTAAAGGAAAGCACAATAAAATGAAGGGTGTCCGTATTGTATTGACACCTTTGTTTCTATCCAAGACAATGAGTCATATTTTGAGCACAGCTTTTCCGATGTCCAACAAAGCTGGGTTTGGATATGTCGATTAACTATTGTGGTTAAGGACATGTCTTGGTACCTGAATGCTTGGGATTGAATTTCTGCTTTGTCACCTACTGTCTACATTTGCTTAACCTCTCTGTATCTTATTATCTTCACCTGAAAATGCGGCTAATCAAAGCCACTTCTTTGAATTATAAGAATTAAAGGAGTCAATATACATAGAGGAGTAATTTTCATATTATCTATGGAGTTCTATTTTTCTTAAATTTCTAATCTATTACTTATATTTTTATAAAACAGAATGAAATAAATTACTAGAAAAGTGAAGCAAAGAAACAAGGGCACTAATACTACTTTCAATTTTAGAAAGTAGATTGAACAAAAAAAATTCCATTAATTTGCTATAAAAGAACTTTAGTGCTTATTGTCATATTCTGTACTTCATAGTAAACTTTTAACTGCCACCCTTTGAGTAGCACTGGTGTGCAAGACCTTAAAACAGTGCTTGGCGTGTATTATGCCTATGCTGAGTATCACCAAATCTTCAGCTATTACAGCATGCTCTTGTATTGCAGGGCTCATTTTGTTGTACAGAGCAGACCTAGTACGGAAGGTTTGTCTGCTACATACAGTCAAGCTCTCAAGGCACAGGTGGGTGACCATGAGAAAGAGAAAAGGTGTGCAGAAACCTCTCATTTCCTCCCTCACAGCAGACATGTTGAGCTTCAGGTTTAGCTTCAGTGATTTTTTTTTTTTTTAGATGGAGTCTCCTCACACCGTGATGACAAGCTATTTGTGTGTGTGTGTGTGTGTGTGTGTGTGTGTGTGTGTGTGTGTGTATATATATATGGGGTTTCACCTTGTTGGTCAGGCTGGTCTCAAACCCCTGGCCTCAAGTGATATGCCCACCTCAGCCTCCCAAAGAGCTGGGATTACAGGCATGAGCCGTTGCACCTCGCCGTGATTTCTTTCTTTCTTTCTTTCTTTCTTTCTTTCTTTCTTTCTTTCTTTCTTTCTTTCTTTCTTTCTTTCTTTCTTTCTTTCTTTCTTTCTTTCTTTCTTTTTTTTTAGCTCAGTGGTTAGGCAGGATTTTTCAAATAGATATATTAAATAATAAACATTTTGGGGATAGGAAGACACTTCCTAGGTATTGTGCAGGCATTGCATATCTCCTCCCCTTATTGCAATGTATATAATTTATCTTCAGGGAAAGGTGAACCCACGTCTTACACAAAATCAAAGACAACTGAATTCAACCCCTTTCTAACAGCGTGACTTTGACTACCTTTCTATGTCTGTTATTTTATTTGTAATATGGGCACAATACCAATAATAATGCTTTCCCCAAAGGAAATCCAACCACAGAGTACTTCTGTTTAATGAGACCTTCTTTCTGGACTATAAAAACAGTGTATTCAAGTCTCAAACCAGTCTCCACTGATGTACTTCATAGAAACACTGATATCCTACTTCACAATCAGTAAAACAACATCATCCTTGATGGGGCAATTACCCTGAGTGATCTGGTGGTGTGAAGTCAGGTAACTCAGAGAATAGGATAAATCAGACATGAAGAGAGGAGTTTCCAATGCAGAGCTTAAGCAGGTACTATGAATGTCTGGTGAGGAACAGCTTTTGAAGGTGAAAAAAGACATGGCAGGATTCTATTTTGATGTGGACATCTCTCTTAAAACTGTCTGATAGAAAGCCAGTTCTGTGCTTTTATGGAACCAGCCATCGTATATGTGTTGAATGCATACTATGAGTGTGGCACTAATTTAAAGATTATAAGGGAGAAATATGGTTTAACTTCAAGGAAGATATAATGTAATAGGGAAAAAAATGACATTAAATCTAATAAAACAATAATGGTATACCAGATTTTAGTAGCAATTAAATTCATACTATAACAGTATTTTAAAATGTAGTATTTTAAAAGAGAGCATTTAAAAATGACATATTAGCTATATTAACTATGTTTAAAAATAGTTCAAAACATATTTTAAAGATAGTATTTAAAGATATTTTATGTATTTAAATATATTTAAGAGAATGTATTTTAAAATACAGTATTTATAGTATTTAAAATATATTGCTATTTATATTGACAACTGTAGTCAATATAACATGGTACATGAGTAATTGCTATTAAATTGCACAGTCATTTAGAAAATGTAAAGCTCACCTCAACTATGGTGGTGGGGACGGCTGTTACATTTTAGTTATTAAACACCCTGTGTATTTTGCTGTATGTAGTCAGAATAAAATCTTACACACACACACACATACACACACACACACGTGTAGATATTTACTCCTACAATTTCCCTCATATATCCCAAACCAAAAAGAAACTACAAATACAGCATGTTTTTATGAAATATTTCTAGCAGGTGTTTATGGTCTTAAAATTTTAATAAATCAAGAGACATGATGAAGAACATATCTTAAATTACCAGTTTGTGTTTAACATTTTCAAGAATATATATATATATATATCTTAAAACATTTTAAAACTGAGAAAGTGAAAAATGTTGCATGGGAAATAGAAATAAAGCTGTCTTTATTGCTCCCTCTTATCTAATTAGGAGAATTAATAATTCTCAAGACTTCCATTATACATTTCTTATATGTAGATAACATAGAATGTTTCCCAATATGTTCTTATTTTATTATCAGTGCTTGCATTTGGATACTGTAGTATTAAATATATCCTACATAAAGAAGAATCATGTCCCACACAATGCTAATGAATAGGTGCCTGGCAAAGGCCCACGTTCACATTTCTGAGAACTGTTGATACAAAAAATAAAATTGTTGATTTCTGGTGTCTTTGTGAGCATAATTCTGGTGCATTAAAACCATGGTGTCTTTCTAAACCTAGAAACTATATAAGGAACATTACAGTAGAATTGTCAATTTTTATCTTTTAAAAAATGTCTTTTATTGTGGAATTTGAAGGAAATTTACTTGACCTAGATGTATAATATTTAAAAGGCAGTCTACTTCTTCTGGCAACATTGAACACAGTCTGACCTCAAAATTGACATTCAACAATTTGGGTGTGCAATTTAACTTTACGTTGAAAGAGAGAGATCTTTACAAAGTTTAGTTAATGTTAAAATTTAGCATGTTTTCTGATTTGACGCCCATCGGGATGTCAACACTTTCAAGGTTCCAATTCTCTTTAACCTAATGTATGAGGAACATGACATTAATTAAACCTTTGTTATTTATCCAATCTATGAACTTTTCAAGTTTGAGATTACCTAATTAGTCAGATTTCATGGTTGTTCTGTGACAAGCATTAAGACCATGTTGTTAAATTTAACTTATGACTTGTTACCACCATGTGACTAAAATGCTAGTAAGTCAGCTTATTTTGCTCACTTTATTTTGAGGGAATAAAAGTGCTAAGGCATTTGTATGAAATGTTATCATAAGAACCATTTGAATCTGTGGTGTTTTTAAGCCAGTAATTTGAAGTAGCACATTCTGTCTTTGAGAATGATTTCTTAGTAGGAACTAATTTTACTGCAGCCACCAAAGTATTCAGGGAGTAATAGATGAAATGAAACACATTTTTCATAAGGTATATTTATCCAGAAGACCAAACATACCGTGAGAAAATGTATTTTTTAGTTGTTCACTTAAACTCGAGCTCACTGGAGTGCCCCAAACCTCTCTGTGTCATTTTAGAAACATGCTAATTATAAAGAGGTTAGAAGAGTCAACATAGATTTTTTTATATGAAGTAATAACAAAAAACAATGTAAATGGTCAAAAATATTCCTAAATGTTTCAAATTTTATTTTAGTAAAGTAGAAAATAGAGGTATTCACACCTTTATGAATTAGTTAGCAGGAAGAGAAATTTACTTAAGACTTGTACCTGTGTGAGATGTTCACATAGTACCCTGCTCAGAATAAGCAGAGGAATATATAAACATTTGAATCTTGTAGTCAGTTGTATCCAGCTATTATACCTATAATTTAATAGCTTCTAAATTATTTCTTTAAAAAATCATGCATTGGATTTTGGGTGTAATGCTGTTCAGTTCAGTCTGCTAACATCATCAGCACATATAAACTGAGTGAGTCTTTTGGCTGCTGAAATAAAGAAAAAATAAACAAAAACAAAGCAAAGCAACAATATCAAAACACATAACCATGGGGCCTGTATTCAGAGAACAGACAGTAGTACCTGTATACTTTTGATTATTTTAATTACAGGCATAGTCACTACAGTGGAGATGAATCAGCCTATTTCTTCATTTGTTTTGACTCTCAATTTGGATACTGATTGGTGATACTCAATTTATGCCTATAGTTGTAAAAACAACCTGAAAAATGTATAGTGGAAACAGACTAAAGCAGGTTCTCTGAATAGTGCACTACTAACTAATGTTTTGGGATAGATAATTTTTTGTTGTAGGGGACTCTTTTACATCCCACCCAAATCTCATCTTGAATTGTAGCTCCCATAATTCCACATGTTGTGGGAGGGACCCGGTGGGAAATAATTGAATCATGGGGGCAGTTTCCCCACTGTTCTTATGGGAGTGAGTAAGTCTCATGAGATCTGATGATTTTTATAAGGGGTTTCCCCTTTTGCTTGGCTGTCATTCTCTCTCATCTGCCACCATGTAAGACATGCCTTTTGCCTTCTGCCATGATTGCGAGACCTCTCCAGTCACATGGAACTGACCATGCCTGTAATTAAAAGTATTACAAGACAGAGACAATATTATCCATGGGGCTAGCTGTGATTGTCCACTTTTGGGCTGTCCTATTAGAAAGTGGGAAATAGAACAATTATTCATGGAGACAAAGCTGTTTCCTGGCAGTAAATTCTAAAACAGATTTTTCATCTGGACATTTTTCCCGACTGAGGGTATGGAAGGATGAACATTTTAAGTATAAAATTATATAGTTTATTTATATTACATGTCTCTTTCCTTTAGTAATGCTATCTTAAATCTGAGAGTACATGAATGACATCCAACTGAGGTCAGGTGTTTCTGTGAGGTATTAACTATGATATGTCATTTATTTTTGTCAAGATTTTGGTTAGCAATCAATAGCTAATATCTAGTTAAAGATTATACTCTCTGAAAGAGACCTAGAGTGTAGATTCTTTATACTGCTGAGAAAGAAGTCCTAAATTTGGAAGCGATATAAACAAGATCAATACAAGTAAAATTATACCTAAGCACATAATAACAAACTGCTGAAAACTAAATATGTAAAAAGAAGAATCTTTAAAACATTTAGAGGAAAAGACACATTAATCACATGCAGGATTATGATATAAGAATTACAACTGACCTCATGAGGAACAATGGATGCCAGAACAAATGTAACATTATCTTTAAAGTGCTACAGGGACAATAAAAACTGTCACCTTAGAATTCTGTATCTACTAACTAACCCCACCCCACAATTATAACAAAATAAAGACATTTACAGATAAGCCAAAGCTGAGAGAATTCATCACCAGCAGACTTGTATTATAAGAAACTAAAGGAAGTTTTTCAAGATGAGGGAAATGATACTAGATAGAAACTTTAATGGACAGAAGAAACGAGAAGAATCAGAAATGGTAAATACATGGGTATGTATAAAGGACTGTTTTATCTTCTAACAAAGTTCTTAGAATACCAAGTTATTTTTGGAATAGAAACAATGTGGTATCGTGGGATTTATAACAAAAGCACTAAAAAGGTGATTAAGGAGAATCATACTCTTGTAAGGATCTTATATTTTACATGAAGTAATGTTTTAATTTGAATATAACTGCATTAAATTTGGGACACAACATGTTATCTTGAAAGCAACCACCAGTAGATATTATGAAGAAGTATAACTACAATAACCTAACAGAATAACGCTAATTATGATTGATAACCCATACTCAGACATTAGAATTTTAGAAATCCCATACAATTTTGGAACACATATTAATATTATTCACTAAAATATAACCTGAAGAAGATCAAACATCACATTATTTTGGCAACCCTCTGTAACTAAATATGTCAAATAATCTTGTTCACCTCCCTTTTGGATGCTCCATGGGCCCTCTGTAGCATCCAAAAGTTAGGGGTTAGAAAAGACAATTTTGAAGCTGAAATTTGATTTTTGGAAGCCTATCAAATATGTTAAAGGCTTAAAACACTTGCTATTATAAAACATCAGATCAGTGCCTTAAGAAACCCTCTTTGTGCTTTTATTTCAATGTTCATTTTGCAGAAAAACCAAATAATACACGTTTGAATTTAGTCAATATGTTCACATGCAGAATTTCTTTCAAGATCAATCTTTACAAACCTTCCACAATTTGTTTAAACATTTAGCTTTATCTTATTTAAAACAACCCTTTAACCCTCTAAACTAGGCAAAAAGTGACATTCCCATGCCTTCTTATACTCCTTTACTAAAGACACATTTGACTTTCATTACATTCCTTGCATGTAAATCTATATTCAGTAGTCTCAATTACATGTCATAATGGTAACTTAGGCCATATTATAATTTAGCCCATATGTCTCAATTTTGAAAAGATTTTTATTTCTTTTTTTAATTTATTTTTTATTATTATTATACTTTAAGTTCTAGGGTACATGTGCATAACGTGCAGGTTTGTTACATATGTATACTTGTGCCATGTTGCTGTGCTGCACCCATCAACTCGTCAGCACCCATCAACTCGTCATTTACATCAGGTATAACTCCCAATGCAATCCCTCCCCCTTCCCCCTCCCCATGATAGGCCCCGGTGTGTGATGTTCCCCTTCCCGAGTCCAAGTGATCTCATTGTTCAGTCCCCACCTATGAGTGAGAACATGCGGTGTTTGGTTTTCTGTTCTTGTGATAGTTTGCTAAGAATGATGGTTTCCAGCTGCATCCATGTCCCTACAAAGGACACAAACTCATCCTTTTTGATGGCTGCATAGTATTCCATGGTGTATATGTGCCACATTTTCTTAATCCAGTCTGTCACTGATGGACATTTGGGTTGATTCCAAGTCTTTGCTATTGTGAATAGTGCCGCAATGAACATACGTGTGCATGTGTCTTTATAGCAGCATGATTTATAATCCTTTGGGTATATAACCAGTAATGGTATGGCTGGGTCATATGGTACTTCTAGTTCTAGATCCTTGAGGAATCGCCATACTGTTTTCTATAATGGTTGAACTAGTTTACAATCCCACCAACAGTGTAAAAGTGTTCCTATTTCTCCACATCCTCTCCAGCAGCTGTTGTTTCCTGACTTTTTAATGATCACCATTCTAACTGGTGTGAGATGGTATCTCATTGTGGTTTTGATTTGCATTTCTCTGATGGCCAGTGATGATGAGTATTTTTTCATGTGTCTGTTGGCTGTATGCATGTCTTCTTTTGAGAAATGTCCATTCATATCCTTTGCCCACTTTTTGATGGGGTTGTTTGTTTTTTTCTTGTAAATTTGTTTGAGTTCTTTGTAGGTTCTGGATATTAGCCCTTTGTCAGATGAGTAGATTGCAAAAATTTTCTCCCATTCTGTAGGTTGCCTATTCACTCTGATGGTAGTTTCTTTTGCTGTGCAGAAGCTCTTTAGTTTAATTAGATCCCATTTGTCAATTTTGGCTTTCGCTGCCGTTGCTTTTGGTGTTTTAGATACGAAGTCTTTGCCCATGCCTATGTCCTGAATGGTACTACCTAGGTTTTCCTCTAGGGTTTTTATGGTATTAGGTCTAACATTTAAGTCTCTAATCCATCTTGAATTAATTTTCGTATAAGGAGTAAGGAAAGGATCCAGTTTCAGCTTTCTACTTATGGCTAGCCAATTTTCCCAGCACCATTTATTAAATAGGGAATCCTTTCCCCATTTCTTGTTTCTCTCAGGTTTGTCAAAGATCAGATGGCTGTAGATGTGTGGTATTATTTCTGAGGACTCTGTTCTGTTCCATTGGTCTATATGTCTGTTTTGGTACCAGTACCATGTTGTTTTGGTTACTGTAGCCTTGTAGTAGAGTTTGAAGTCAGGTAGCGTGATGCCTCCAGCTTTGTTCTTTTGACTTAGGATTGTCTTGGAGATGCAGGCTCTTTTTTGGTTCCATATGAACTTTAAAGCAGTTTTTTCCAATTCTGTGAAGAAAGTCATTGGTAGCTTGATGGGGATGGCATAGAATCTATAAATAACCTTGGGCAGTATGGCCATTTTCACGATATTGATTCTTCCTATCCATGAGCATGGTATGTTCTTCCATTTGTTTGTGTCCTCTTTTATTTCACTGAGCAGTGGTTTGTAGTTCTCCTTGAAGAGGTCCTTTACATCCCTTGTAAGTTGGATTCCTAGGTATTTTATTCTCTTTGAAGCAATTGTGAATGGAAGTTCATTCATGATTTGGCTCTCTGTTTGTCTGTTACTGGTGTATAAGAATGCTTGTGATTTTTGCACCTTAATTTTGTATCCTGAGACTTTGCTGAAGTTGCTTATCAGCTTAAGGAGATTTGGGGCTGAGACAATGGGATTTTCTAAATATACAATCATGTCATCTGCAAAGAGGGACAATTTGACTTCTTCTTTTCCTAACTGAATACCCTTGATTTCTTTCTCTTGCCTGATTGCCCTAGCCAGAACTTCCAACACTATGTTGAATAGGAGTGGTGAGAGAGGGCATCCCTGTCTTGTGCCAGTTTTCAAAGGGAATTTTTCCAGTTTTTGCCCATTCAGTATGATATTGGCTGTGGGTTTGTCATACATAGCTCTTATTATTTTGAGGTACGTTCCATCAATACCGAATTTATTGAGCGTTTTTAGCATGAAGGGCTGTTGAATTTTGTCAAAGGCCTTTTCTGCATCTATTGAGATAATCATGTGGTTCTTGTCTTTGGTTCTGTTTATATGCTGGATTATGTTTATTGATTTGCGAATGTTGAACCAGCCTTGCATCCCAGGGATGAAGCCCACTTGATCATGGTGGATAAGCTTTTTGATGTGCTTCTGAATCTGGTTTGCCAGTATTTTATTGAGGAATTTGCATTGATGTTCATCAGGGATATTGGTCTAAAATTCTCTTTTTTTTGTTGTGTCTCTGCCAGGCTTTGGTATCAGGATGATGCTGGCCTCATAAAATGAGTTAGGGAGGATTCCTTCTTTTTCTATTGATTGGAATAGTTTCAGAAGGAATGGTACCAGCTCCTCCTTGTGCCTCCGGTAGAATTCAGATGTGAATCCATCTGGTCCTGGACTTTTTTTGGTTGGTAGGCTATTATTTATTGCCTCAATTTCAGAGCCTGCTATTGGTCTATTCAGGGATTCAACTTCTTCCTGGTTTACTCTTGGAAGAGTGTAAGTGTCCAGGAAATTATCCATTTCTTCTAGATTTTCTAGTTTATTTGCGTAGAGGTGTTTATAGTATTCTCTGATGGTAGTTTGTATTTCTGTGGGGTCAGTGGTGATATCCCCTATATCATTTTTTATTGCGTCTATTTGATTCTTCTCTCTTTTCTTCTTTATTAGTCTTGCTAGCGGTCTGTCAATTTTGTTGATCTTTTCAAAAAACCAACTCCTGGATTCATTGATTTTTTGGAGGTTTTTTTGTGTCTCTATCTCCTTCAGTTCTGCTCTGATCTTAGTTATTTCTTGCCTTCAGCTAGCTTTTGAATGCGTTTGCTCTTGCTTCTCTAGTTCTTTTAATTGTGATGTTAGAGTGTCAATTTTAGATCTTTCTTGCTTTCTCTTGTGGGCATTTAGTGCTATAAATTTTCCTCTACACACTGCTTTAAATGTGTCCCAGAGATTCTGGTATGTTGTATCTTTGTTCTCATTGGTTTCAAAGAACATCTTTATTTCTGCCTTCATTTCATTATGTACCCAGTAGTCATTCAGGAGCAGGTTGTTCAGTTTCCATGTAGTTGTGTGGTTTTGATTGAGTTTCTTAGTCCTGAGTTCTAGTTTGATTGCACTGTGGTCTGAGACACAGTTTGTTACAATTTCTGTTCTTGTACATTTGCTGAGGAGTGCTTTACTTCCAATTATCTGGTCAATTTTGGAATAAGTGTGATGTGGTGCTGAGAAGAATGTATATTCTGTTGATTTGGGGTGGAGAGTTCTATAGATGTCTATTAGGTCTGCTTGCTGCAGAGATGAATTCAATTCCTGGATATCCTTGTTAACTTTCTGTCTCGTTGATCTGTCTAATGTAGACAGTGTAGTGTTGAAGTCTCTCATTATTATTGTATGGGAGTCTAAGTCTCTTTGTAAGTCTCTAAGGACTTGCTTTATGAATATGGGTGCTCCTGTATTGGGTGCATATATATTTAGGATAGTTAGCTCTTCCTGTTGAATTGATCCTTTTACCATTATGTAATGGCCTTCTTTGTCTCTTTTGATCTTTGATGGTTTAAAGTCTGTTTTATCAGAAACTAGTATTGCAACCCCTGCTTTTTTTTTGTTCTCCATTTGCTTGGTAAATCTTCCTCCATCCCTTTATTTTGAGCCTATGTATGTCTCTGCGTGTGAGATGGATCTCCTGAATACAGCAGACTGATGGGTCTTGACTCTTTATCCAGTTTGCCAGTCTGTGTCTTTTAATTGGAGCATTTAGTCCATTTATATTTAAGGTTAAGATTGTTATGTGTGGCCGGGCGCAGTGGCTCAAGCCTGTAATCCCAGCACTTTGGGAGGCCGAGGCGGGCGGATCACGAGGTCAGGAGATCGAGACCATCCTGGCTAACATGGTGAAACCCCGTCTCTACTAAAAAAAATACAAAAAACTAGCCGGGCGCGGTGGCGGGCGCCTGTAGTCCCAGCTACTCGGGAGGCTGAGGCAGGAGAATGGCGTAAACCCGGGAGGCGGAGCTTGCAGTGAGCTGAGACCCGGCCACTGCACTCCAGCCTGGGTGACAGAGCAAGACTCCGTCTCAAAAAAAAAAAAAAAAAAAAAAAAAAAAGTCTGTGTCTTTTAATTGGAGCATTTAGTCCATTTACATTTAAGGTTAAGATTGTTATGTGTGAACTTGATCCTGCCATTATGATATTAACTGGTTATTTTGCTCGTTAGTTGATGCAGTTTCTTCCTAGCCTCGATGGTCTTTACATTTTGGCATGTTTTTGCAATGGCTGGTACCGGTTGTTCCTTTCCATGTTTAGTGCTTCCTTCAGGGTCTCTTGTAAGGCAGGCCTAGTGGTGACAAAATCTCTAAGCATTTGCTTATCTGTAAAGGATTTTATTTCTCCTTCACTTATGAAACTTAGTTTGGCTGGATATGAAATTCTGGGTTTAAAATTCTTTTCTTTAAGAATGTTGAATATTGGCCCCTACTCTCTTCTGGCTTGGAGAGTTTCTGACAAGAGATCTGCTGTTAGTCTGATGGGCTTCCCTTTGTGGGTAACCCGACCTTTCTCTCTGGCTGCCCTTAAGATTTTTTCCTTCATTTCAACTTTGGTGAATCTGGCAATTATGTGTCTTGGAGTTGCTCTTCTCGAGGAGTATCTTTGTGGCGTTCTCTGTATTTCCTGGATTTGAATGTTGGCCTGCCCTACTAGGTTGGGAAAGTTCTCCTGGATGATATCCTGAAGAGTGTTTTCCAACTTGGTTCCATTTTCCCCCTCACTCAGGCACCCCAATCAGACGTAGCTTTGGTCTTTTTACATAATCCCATACTTCTTGCAGGCTTTGTTCATTTCTTTTTCTTCTTTTTTCTTTTGGTTTCTCTTCTCACTTTATTTCGTTTATTTGATCTTCAATCGCTGATACTCTTTCTTCCAGTTGATCGGGTCGGTTACTGAAGCTTATGCATTTGTCACGTATTTCTCGTGTCATGGTTTTCATCTCTTTCATTTCGTTTATGACCGTCTCTGCATTAATTACTCTAGCCTTCAATTCTTCCACTTTTTTTTTCAAGATTTTTAGTTTCTTTGCGCTGGGTACGTAATTCCTCCTTTAGCTCTGAGAAATTTGATGGACTGAAGCCTTCTTCTCTCATCTCGTCAAAGTCATTCTCTGTCAAGCTTTGATCCATTGCTGGCGATGAGCTGCGCTCCTTTGCCGGGGGAGATGCGCTCTTATTTTTTGAATTTCCAGCTTTTCTGCCCTGCTTTTTCCCCATCTTTGTGGTTTTATCTGCCTCTGGTCTTTGATGATGATGGTGACATACTGATGGGGTTTTGGTGTAGGTGTCCTTCCTGTTTGATAGTTTTCCTTCTAACAGTCAGGACCCTCAGCTGTAGGTCTGTTGGAGATTGCTTGAGGTCCACTCCAGACCCTGTATGCCTGGGTGTCCGCAGCAGAGGCTACAGAAGATAGACTATTGCTGAACAGCGAGTGTACCTGTCTGATTCTTGCTTTGGAGGCTTCATCTCAGGGATGTACTCCACCCTGTGAGGTGTGTGAGTTGCGGGGTGTCAGACTGCCCCTAGTGGGGGATGTTTCCCAGTTAGTCTACTCAGGGGTCAGGGACCCACTTGAGCAGGCAGTCTGTCCCTTCTCAGATCTCAACCTCCGTGTTGGGAGATCCACTGCTCTCTTCAAAGCTGTCAGACAGAGTCGTTTCGGTCTGCAGAGGTTTCTGCTGCTTTTATTGTTGTTTACTGTGCCCTGTCCCCAGAGGTGGAGTCTACAGAGACAGGCAGGTTTCCTTGAGCTGCTGTGAGCTCCACCCAGTTTGAGCTTCCCAGCGGCTTTGTTTACCTACTTAAGCCTCAGCAATGGTGGGCGCCCCTCCCCCAGCCTCGCTGCTGCCTTGCTGCGAGATCGCAGACTGCTGTGCTAGCAATGAGGGAGGCTCCGTGGGTGTGGGACCCTACCGGCCAGGTGTGGGATATAATCTCCTGGTGTGCCTGTTTGCTTAAAGCGCAGTATTGGGATGGGAGTTACCCAATTTTCCAGGTGTTGTGTGTCTCAGTTCCCCTGGCTAGGAAAAGGGATTCCCTTTCCCCTTGCACTTCCCAGGTGAGGCAATGCCTCGCCCTGCTTCAGCTCTTGCTGGTTGGGCTGCAGCAGCTGACCAGCACCGATTGTCTGGCACTCCGTAGTGAGATGAACCCAGTACCTCAGTTGAAAATGCAGAAATCACCGGTCTTCTGTGTTGCTCGTGCTGGGAGTTGGAGACTGGAGCTCTTCCTATTCGGCCATCTTGCTCCTGAGACTCATTTTTTGTATTTTTAGTAGAGACAGGGTTTCACTGTGTTAGCCAGGATGGTCTTGATCTGCTGACCTTGTGATCTGCCTGCCTCAGCCTCCCAAAGTGCTGGGATTACAGGCGTGAGCCACCACCCCCGGCCTCCTCCTTATCTTAAGTCTGGCAGCCACACTACTTTCTTTTAACTGACTGACAGGCCCGGTATTTTTCTTTCTATTGCGAAGTTTAAGGACTCCGAAAAAAATGACCAAAAGGACAGATTCTCTTTTACTCACCCTTCTGCAGACTCTGGATGAGCCCCAAAATGTTATGGGATCTTTGGGTTTCCTTTTTCTGGCCAGAAACATCTGTGGCTGGTTGTGTCTTTGCTTGAGTTTTACTCTGACCCACTAGGTTCATTCTGCCCATTTGGCCTGGCAGGCTGCGCTTGGCTCACACTACAAGCCTGGATCCCCCGCCTCAAGGGCAAGTCAGGCATGGAATGGTGAGGGGTGAGAGTAAGCATGGGGTCTGGCCACTGTGCACAGTTAGACACACTGGTTGCTGCCATGGGGTGGACAGTTTCAGGTGCTGATATGAGCACTGGCTCTCTGTGAGGCTGTGACTGGACCAGTCGCATTGCAAGCAGCTTCCTTGGCTGGCACTTGGGAATGCAGTGGCACCCAGAAGCTTGGAGACACCAGGAACGGCAGGGCCCCAAAGAGAGAGTCACAGCCCTGGCTCAGGGAGCTCCCAGGTCTGGCCTTCCTGAAGGGCTGCAGCTTTTTTCTCCTTCTCTTTGCCCACAATGTGGTAAGCAGGGGGCAGGTTTCAGCCCTGTTTGTGTTACAGCTCATTTAGCTTCACCATTTGGCAGGTACTGAGTTCTTGTCCTGTGACCAGGAAGAATGAGGTATACAGACAAGTGCAGGGTGAGCAAGATGAGGGTGAGCAAGATGAAGAGGAGTTTTATTGAGTGATAAAACTGCTCAGAGGAGGTGTGCAGTGGGTAGCTCTTTCCGCAGTGAGGGTGACCCAACAAGTGTTGAGCTCCTAGCAGAGAGGAGATGCTAGAATGAGAAGCTCCTCTCTGCAGGCAGATTGTTTTGTTATCTCTGCAGCTCTCAACAGAGAGGAGGCCCTAGAGTGGGTGGCTCATCTCAGCAGGCAGGTCATCCTGTTGTCTCCCTGTTGTCTCTCTGTCCTCTCTTCCAGCCTGGCTGAGTCCAAGGTTTTGGGGCATGGTTATGGGCCTTACAGGGGAGGAAGTGCATGCTGGTTGGTTCAGGTGCAGCCAACGATGGACCTAAGGAAAAACACTACAAGTTCCCCCTCTGGTCCACAGGACTGTCAGCCCAGCCCTCAGGCTTCAGGCCCTCCCCAGCCTGAAGGTGGGACTTCACCAGGGACCTGCTCCCTTCTGCCCAGAAGCCTGTCTCCTGCCACCATTCATGGCACCCAGACTGTTAATGCCAAAGGATGCCTGCAGGCCAGTGCCAGGCTGTCCTCAGCCTTCCCTGTGCCTCCTTCCCATGCTTGTTGGTGCCCAAAGTCTGGAGGGGGCTGAGGCGGCAGGGGGCTGTCATGTTAGCACTACTCCAAGTCTGGGCACACCTAGCCTGGCCAATGCCCAGGCTCAGCCCTGACCTCACGCTGAGATTGGAGCATGCTCTGACAGTGGGAAGAAGCTGGGTAGTGGGAGCAGGAACCTCTGAGCCTGTCAGGGACAGAGGACCTTCCCGGAACCCCAAGAGCATGAAGATTCCCAGGGCCTGAGCTGCAGGAGGCAGCTACAGCTGCACCTGGGGAGCTACTGCCCCACCAACTTGGAAGGGACAGGGCTCCCACTTGTCTCTAGCTTTTGCCAGCCCCATGGAGCATGCAGTCCTGGCTGCACCTCCTTGCAGCCTGGAGTGGGAGCTCCAGGTCCTCCCTGGGTCCTTCTGGCCACTCACTCTGGGCCCCTCCTATTCTGCACTTAAGTGTTCGGCAGTTGCAGGGTGCCATGGTCCCCAGCAGGTGCACCCAAGGAGCAGTTGGCAATGCGAGTGCTGACCCCAGCTGGGAGTGTCGCCTGAGCTGCCATGGCTGTGCCCTGGCTCCAGGAGGAACCACGTAGCTCACAGGAGGACCATATCATCCCTGGTTCTGGCAGTGGTGCTGATGGTGGTGATGGAGGCAGCTCCCAATGGTGGTGCAGGCAAGAGGGGCAGCGGTGGGGATGCCAACTCCTCAGGGTCTTTCTGGGGCCCTCCACGATGCCCACTGTGCTGCTCTTCTGCTGGTGGATGACTTGGTTCAGCCCCATCGCAGTGGCCCCTAGGATGGCAGGCTCTGCAGGGCTCCCAGTGGTGGGCTCCGGGGACTGTCTGACTTCTCCCCATGCCCTCCCCGCAGTGGTGGTGGGTGAGAGCAGTGACATGGGGCCAGGGTCTGGAGCGATATTTACCAAGATTTTAAAGTCCTTATGAAGAGCATTGTTTTAAAACAATATAACAATAGTGAAATAAAAAATGACTCAGTATTTTACTAAAAATTTTTTTGAGTATTTTTATTTTGGTAATGTTAATTATATGACTAAAATTGCTGATACCTAGCCTTACTTTCTTATTTTTCTACACTGAAAGAGGATACAGTCTAGTCTTCCAGATTTGTATTGCAACTCACTTCCACTAACTTCCACTAAAATATGGTGTCAGCCTTTATTAGTGCTTCCAAAATATTTGAATTTTTTGGAATATGTGTACATATATATGTATATGTGTACATTCAAATATTTTGGAAGCATTAATAAAATACAATTATTTTGTTAATTTTATTAACATTAACAAATATTTGGAAGCATTAATAAAGATATATATATATATTTGCTGTGACAAATGTTTTATTTTCGTTATCTCCTTTAATCATTATCATAGTTTGGTAAAATAAATGAAATAATCCCTATGTTATAATATGAGGAAACAGGACCAGTTTCCACAGACAGAAAGTCAAGGATCAGTATTCAGCTGAGATTCTGCTGGCTCAAATCTTGTCCTCTTGACTACTGGGAGCCACATTATTGAATTTGATATACTATACATAAAGAATGATTGACAGTTAACTTTAAGCCATTTGGAGGCATCATTGTGTTTCTTGGAAATATTCTCAGAAATGAAAATAAGCTTGAAAAATACAGCCGTTAGTTTTTTTTTCATTCTGATGAGTGTTTATGATGATACCTTATTATTGTTACTATGTATCAAAATGTCGTTTGAGTGCAAAACACCAACAGTGTTTCTCAATAATTAAACAGCTATCCAATAATTGAATTAGTAGATAATTTGGCACTTACTGAGTTTACTGAGTGAGGACAAGGCAGCTCCATATAGAAAATATTCATGCCACTTTATTTTCATATTTGCAAACGATGTACTTTCTGAGGGTAAATAAAATGAGTAGGTTTTTTATTTTTAATAAAAGTAAGTAGCTGGTTACACATTAATGTGTGAATGCTTTTGTCAAATGTCTAATAATGGTGTGTTTATTAGGTAACTAAAATACTTTAGAGTATTGCTCCTTCTTCATTATAAACTAATGTGTAATCAGGAAGTTATAAATAATTGGATAGAATTTTGGAAATTCTTTTAAAATAAAACACAATACAGAAAACAATATAAAACTCATGTATAGCTTAGTGAAGTATGTATTTAAAAGCAAACATCTCAGTAATTACCATCTGCATATTAAGAAGTCAATTATTATTCACACATCTCACAAGCCCTCCATGTGTCTCGTTCCATTTACATCTGCCTCCTTCCCACCCCAATTAACCATTATCTTGACTTTTATAGTAATTATTTCCTTGCATTTATTTATAGCTTAATCAGTATGGCTACATCCTAGAGACTCTTCTTTACTGTTGCTCACTTTTAAAAAACTCAATATATTTTTAAAATGTCTTTTGATCAAAAGATTATTCCTCCAATCACTTTCTTTTCTATTCAATTTATTTTCTTTTTCTTTCTTTCTTTCTTTGTTTTTTTTTTGTTTGTTTTGTTTTGTTTTTTTTTTTTTTGGTTTTTTTTTGAGACAGAGGCTGTCTGGCTCTGTCACTCAGGCTGGAGTGAAGTGGGTAATCTTGGCTCACTGCAACCTCCACCTCCCGGGTTCAAGCAATTCTCCTGCCTCAGCCTCCTGAGTAGCTGGGATTATAGGCGTCCACCAAAATGCCCAGCTAATTTTTGTATTTTTAGTAGAGACAGGATTTCATCATCTTGGCCAGGCTGGTCTCGAACTCCTGACCTCAGGTGATCCTCCTGCCTCGGCCTCCCAAAGTGCTGGGATTATAGGCATGAGCTACCATGCCCGGCCTCAATTTATTTTAAAAAATCTGAAGCTATTTGAGCTGTAGAGTTCTACAAACCCTGTATTTTGCTGATTGTATACTTGTGGTACTGTTCAATTTATTTCTCTGTCCATTTTATTTCTCTGTCCTGTGTATTTCCAAATGGTAGTTGGCTTCTCAGATTTGATCAGACTCAAATTGGATCCCTGTGACAAAATTACATATTCATTCATTCATTCATTCATTCAAGGAGACACATGATGTTTGGTTGTCTCTCTTTTGTGATTTAGTTATTATTTGATGCTCAGTGCCTAGATCCAATAATTTATTGTTGTTGCAAAATGGCAATAGTCCTATTTTACCATTCCTTTTGAATTTAGTATTTGGAATGCCTGTATAAGAAGCTGTTTTGGCAGGGAGTGGGGGCTCACACCTGTAATCCCAGCACTTTGGGAGGCCGAGGTGGATGGATCACGAAGTCAGTAGTTCGAGACCAGCCTGGCCAACATGGTTAAACTCCGTCTCTACTAAAAATACAGCAATTAGCCAGGTGTTGTGGCACACACCTGTAATCCCAGCTACTCAGGAGGCTGAGGCAGGAGAATCATTTGAGCCCAGGGGGCAGAGGTTGCAGTGAGCCGAGATCGCACCACTGCACTCCAGCCTGGCGAAAGAGTGAGACTCCATCTCAAAAAAAAAAAAAAAAAAAAGGAAACTGTTTCTCTGCATCTACTAGTTGATTACTCAGTGGTACAGTTCATAAAGGAAAGTCCGAATAAATGTTTCCTTTTCCTGTATCTACCAGTTTTTAAGGCACTAACTTTTAAGATAATGAATTAGTTATCTATCATCCTCTGGAACTGTTCAATTAATTTTTATAAAGTGTCATGATTAATTTAAACATATTTTATCAGTTTTAGTTCATTGTAATTCTTACCTTATTTATTTCACCTTAAGCTGAAACTTTGGACGTGAGTAGTTTCTTCAAGTTGGCTGTTGAGTTCTTTGAACATGTTTTTAATAGTTCCCTTGCTATCCTGCGTGACAAGATGTTTTAGGCTTATCTTGCACATTTCCTGCCCCAGACCTAGAAAAATTGTAGTTTAAGATCATATTCTGGACACTAAGAATGTTCATTACTGCTGGATTGGTTACTGTTTCTAGGCCTTTACAGTGAACAGGGCTGCCTTTCTATCTAAAGATAACAGAAATGAGAATGTTAATATCAATACTTTCAGTTCCAATTTAGGACTTTAGGGTTTCTACTTAAAGTCTTCTATATTACATCTGTAATTTATTTCTTACATGCTGAAAACAGTGGTTTTTGAGAACACAAAGAAAGGTAGAATTATAATATCCCTAAATTACCCATTTGTTTATTCCAAATTATGCATAAAAAAATCTCAGGATAACAATATCAACACAACTACTACCAGTTTTGTTTTTTTCATTTGTTCTCCCCATATTCCCCCCTCCTTTAAAAAATAGTTGTGATACATCTATACTCTCAGATCATATAGTAAAACTTATTACAGTTCCTTCATCTTAATCCCCATTTAGTGTTAGTCCTACAACTAACCATGAGAATTTATCTTGAAAGCACTCTAGTCATTTTTTTATATTGAATTTCAGTTTGTAATAGATTCCTCAGGAAAAGTTTGTGGGAGCAAAATTCCCTGAGTTTTTGCATGTTAATAGCATTTTGTCTATGCTTTTTGTAATTGAAATTCTTTTTTTTTATAGAAAATCATTGGTATATATACACTTTCTTTGTCTATCTTAAATATGTTACTGAATTTCCTTAAGGCATTGAATTTGAAAAGTCTAATGATTATCTAATTTTCTTTCCTTTATACGTCACTTTCTTTTTTGTCTAGAGTCCCAACAGACCTTTTCTTTTTTTTTTTTTAGTTCAGTAATTTTACTGGAATGCATTTTGATATTGATTGTTCTTGATTTGTCAGTTACATGGTCCACTTTTTCAATATTTAGTTTTAAATCACTTATATTTTTATTGCAGAAATGTTTTAGTTATATTTTTAGTATATGTTCTGTTTCATTGCTTCAGTTTTTTATCTTCAGATGTTTTTGTTACTCATATGTTAAGCATTTTTGTCTTCAATATTTGTCACTTTTACTCATCCTTTATCTTCTTCTTTAATTCTTTTATTTATTTTTTTCCTGCCTTTTTACCTTTTACTCATCTTAAGGTGTTTTGTGCTACATTTACTTAGTTTTTTTCTTCCTTCCAGTTTAATCTTCATTCCTGAAACTATTGTTCTTTGATAAACAATTTCGTCCTGAGATTTATCAACTAGTGGTGTTTTCTAATTCCAATTTATGTTGCTTTTTCATGTCTTGTATTCTTTACTTCATATCGTTTAGCTTATTATGAAATAATAGATTAGAATTTCGATTTGTTTTCTGAACATTTCTTTCTGGCATACTTTTTTTGTCTGTAGTATGTTATTTTGCTTTTTACTATCTTTTTTCTTTAATAAGTTTTTATGGGATTTGACCTTAATCCTTTTTATTGCTCATATTTACAAAAAATTGATTTCCAAGAATTTTTAGAAGAAGGAACTTTTAGTTCAGGATTGCTTTCGTAATGTCACCAAACCCCCTCTCTTGTTTTCATGCTTTTAAAACATGGTGGTTTGCTTTCTGTGTTGGCTGTCTTTCTCTTCTTTACTTTTATCTGTATCTTCTTTTACTTCGTCCCTGTTGACTTTGTGCAGTCCATTGCTGAATCTACTGCCAGCTGTTTCTCCTCAGTGTAGTGTCCTGTTTTGGGAAAGAGCCCTGGCTGGTCAGTGTGAGAGTTTGGAGGTGCTCAGGTTGCTTGAGACATTGTGGAACTGACCTTTGGCTCTTGCATGCCTCTGTTATTGGTTTGGACATAATCACTCAGCTGCTGTTATCTGTTGGTCACTGTGCCTTCCAGCAAATACTCGTTGGACATGGATGTTCTCCTGTTCTCAGGTTATTCTCTGGCCCTTTTGTTTCACTGTTTTCTCCTCATAGTCACTGATATGTAGGTTTTATGGCTGTTAGTGGTTTATTACTATTTACTTGTATTTTGGAGTTTGGGATACTTTGTTAGCCATTGTAAATTTGCTTATATGTTTTGGGTTTTGCTATCTTGTTGATATATCTAATTTGACTGCTTGATCTATCAACAGGATAGCAAAATGATATATTTCAGAGATTATTTCAGGGATTATTCAGAGAGAGAAAAACTATGCTGCCACCACCATCAATAGCTTTAGGTTAAAATATTTTAATCTTCGTGAGACTTGAAATGATTTGCTATTTTTCCAGTGCATGTGGTAAAAGCTTTCCTTTATACATTTTTCAGTTTTCAAGGGCTGCTGGGTACTGATTTCTGTGGGCTAGCCTACTCAGGGCTGTAGTGGAAAATTGGGAAGAGAGTTCATGGCATTTCCATGTGGGCATTTCTGCTTCTCTGCATTGCTGTCTGGAATTGGATGTGCGGATCATGCTTATGTGCATAGAAGGAAACACTCTACTTCTGAATAGTCTAAAAACTTTGAGGACCACACTGAGTCTTTGTGCTTTCTTCTTTTATATTGCCTATGATAGCACGTGCCATTCTTATTTTGTGGTTCAATCAGAGATGAAAACACTTTCTGTATTTTTAATTTGTTCAGACATAAGTATACAGTGTCTATAATAATCTCTTGGATTTGTAAACACCTTAGGGTTTGAAAACTGCTTTTGCATCCATGCTTCCAGGGGAACCTCATAAACTAGTTGTGAAATTACTCCAGTGCTATTCATATTTCCATTATTTTATCGCTAAGAAACTAACCAACAGAGAGACCAAGTCATTTGTCCAGTGTCACACGTCTGAGAAGTAGGAGAAATAGAACTAGAACTAGTGTTTTCTGATTCTCAAACCAGCAATTTATTCACATGGAATTTTTGGGTCTCTTTTCTTATGGCAGAAACATGCTTGCAACATGACATCTGATTGCATTTATCATAAAAACCATTTTATCCAGGTATTCCATATGTTCAGTAAACACCAAAACCATTTAACAGCAAAGGAATTAAATGTGCCCAGATAATTTCACATCTCATTACCTGACTTTTTTTTCTACTTAGGAACTACCTACTAAACAACTTTTGAAACTCTTAGTATTCAGCTTAACTCTGGGAGGTTATTTATAGAGAAGTACTCTGCAAACAACAACAAAAATGCAATAATCTAAACCCCTTTATTTCTTTCAGTGGCTAAGGTAGAAGTACTTGCACTGAGCTTGTGCTTTTTCAGGCATACTTTAACTTATGCAGGGCTAATAGGTCCCCCTTGGGTTTCTGTTCTTGGTGTATTTGGCTAAGAGGAGGCTCTATCCTGGGTAAACGATGTTGATTGCTATGCTTGAAAACTTTATTTGATGTGTCTGTGATTTTATAATGAAGAGATCATTTTATAATTAGCTCCTGCCTTTATAGGGAAATTTCTTTGCTTCACAGTATGGTTTTATTGTCACATCCTACTAGTTCAGAGATTCAGAATGTCAGAGCTTATCATACCTTTTAGAAATCGAGTCAAACGTTCCCTCCCTGCCCACTGCATAGGTGAGGAGATAGAGCTCTAGAGGCTGTGGCTTTCTCACATACCTTATTATTTTCTGTACTAAAGGCTTCTCACACTTCTCCTTTTCTTGTGTACACCCAGCCTTACGAGATACTAGGCCCTCATTGTCCAAACCTCGCTAATCTTCATATTCTTCCAGTTTCATTTTTACCAGTATTGGCTCTCCAAAGTCTAGGCTTTATTCAGGCTAAAATAATTTCAAAGCCAAGAAAATGCCACGTTCTCTTGCCTTAGGACTTGGCATATTCTGTTTCCTCAGTCTCAAAAAACATCCTTCATCACTTTTACCTGACTTCAATATGAACTTTCATTATTAGTGGACTGTACTTCCCTCTAGGAAGCTTTACTCGAACATCACAAGTTTATTTTAGGTGCCTCTTCCAATTGCTACCATTGATCCCAAATGTCTCACATCATATACATCATACCACCTATCATGTGACATTGTAATGGATTCTGTTACTTGTCAGCATCCTCAAGTAGACTGAAAGATCCAAGAAAACAAGAACCATGTCTATCTAATTAACTGTAAAGTAGTGGGTGTCTACCTAACACAATGTGTGCAGTAAAGAGTAAGTAATTACTAAACGAGTGATTGACTTTGTTCATAATTTTATTGCCTTATACCTGTATGTACACACACACACACACACACACACACACACAGTGCAAGTTTTAACCTTAAGTATTTTTTTGTGACTCCCTATTTTCATACATATTATCTTCAATTTCTGCATCAAATAAAATTTCTTCTTTTTTCCTTTTTCAAGGTCCTGTACTAATTGAGGCCCTCCATACTCCACCATTCTGATTCCTTATAAACATTATTGCTTGCCATTTATTTTGTTATTGTAATTGTGTAATTATTTCATTGTAGGAATATTAATATTCAGATACAGAAGGAGTTTGGTAATCAAATTTGGCAGACCAATCTTCCTTATTCTGGAAATGCTATGTTTACCCCACATTTCCTCTCAAATCAATTTAATTTCCAGGTTTTTAGTTTTATTCATTAGCACAACGAAGACCTGATGGGGATTTCTACTAATGTGACACCTTCCCCTGCTTTTTTAGGGCTTACTCTAAATTAGCAACTTGTAAATTTAATGTCGAACTCAAGGTTCTACGAATGTCTGTCCTCCATGCTTCTGATCTCAGAAACTTGAAAGCACTTAGCCTAAGCCCTTGTGAAAGACAATAGATCAGTGGTATTATCTGAAATTTTGCGCATACTTCTTTGTTCAGATAACTTGGGTTATCAATGAACAAAAGTAAAACTGTTTTGAAGACATTGAATTTTACTGCACATATTGCAATATGCTGCACAGAAGTGTGGAGGGTTTAATAAAGGAAAAACAGAGATGGATGCTTTTCTGAGGAGAATTTGCTATTGATTTTCTTGATCCTCTGTAGTATAACACTACAGTTCATGTTAGTCACCAGAATTCTATTTTGTTAGCTCTTTTATGTCTTTCTGAAAATAAAGTTTAAACTCGAATACTTTCATAGGCATTCTTCTTTATATTAGCAGGACTCGATTTAACTAAAGGCTATTTTAAGAAACAAACAATGTTTCCTTTTATATTAATTGTAGTTTTTGGAACAATCAATTATGCTATTTTAACATATTAACTACTCATAGAATATGTTTTGTGTTTTCATACAGAGCTTTGTTTAACATCCTGACTTATTTACACCAAAATATTGGGGTTTCTTTTAAAATATTTTATTATTGAATGTAATTAAATATGTATATGGGTAGAGCAGATTAAATCATTTTTAATGATTAATTTCTGGTTTTGTTGTTACTTTATGTTTATAAATCTAACAAGCATCATTTAACAATTTGTGTAATGTTATCTTTTTTATTTGTATTTTGTGATGTTTATGGAAATATAAAACCAACTTTGTTTCTTTGTGACTTCTCAGTAAAAATCCAGTTTGTATTAGAGCAGTGATTATTCTGGCATTTTTCTCTGAAGTTTTTGCCAATTGCTGATTAATAATTAGTTTCACTAGTTGTGAAAGATTCTATGTTATTTAAATGTGACCAGTATTCTTTTCAGAATCAAGCTGAAGTATTGTTATTGTGCGTGTACAGAAACAGGTGCTATTAATTTGCAAGTATATTAATAGGTTTACTAATAGCATCCTCCTACATTCAAGTGTATTTAAAAATTTTAAACATGTAATGCTTTATACATTAAGTTTGTTATAACATTTTCTACATTATTCTGTGTTGGTCTTCCATTCCATAGTAAGCTACTTGGAGGAGAAACCCCATCTTATTTGTTTTTGTATCACCAAAACTTAGTGCATGTTCTTTTACACATTAGATATTCAAGAAATCTTTGAAAAATTAATAAGATATTAATTTTAGTGAATTATATTTGTTTTGGAGTATTCGTGTGGAAGAACAAAGCTAAGCGAATTGGTTTTCTAATTCCTCCTGGGAACTTTGTCTACTGTGCTGTACTGGACAGTCTATCTACTATTTACCTTACTCTCTGCCCTGGAAAGTTGAACTGAATGAACACATCAACAGGACTCCTAGCTCACTGGCTTTTGGTTGGCTTTGGCCCATGGACAGTTGTGGCAGGAGATCAGAGTGAGGGCAGAAAGTGAGGTTGGGGTGTGTATTCTCTTGGCTTCTCCCTGGAGATAGCCTATTGCTCGCTGTGTCATGCACCTGAAAGTTCCTCTTTCTCTCCAAACATGCCGTTCTACCTGGCTCTCCAAACTAGTCCTGGAAACCTCTTCCTCCTGTGGTTGTCCCTTTGGACCTTGGGGTGGTAACACCTTAGCTGCTGGTAACCCCGTGTTCTTCCTCTATTCCCTTAGTGAATAGTCCTTTCGTAAATAAATTCTTCTCAAAGCGTACTGATTTTACTGTGCCATCTGGTTGTCATTACAACCTCAACTGATAAATGCATCTTTTTGTAATTCTGTTTTAAAATCTTAGTCTTCTGTTAAATGCTCTATTAGTAGAACTTAATTTCTACAAAAGCAATCACAATCTATAAATTTGATGTAACTGAAGTATTTTTGGTAGCATAAAACAAGCATATCAATCTTTTGAGGAAAATTATGTCTTTAATCCAGGTACTTAATTCCACCACAAATTGAATTAAAACCATTTAAAAATCAAAACATTCATTACTTTAATAAAAAACCTGAATATACACTGTGTGCTAGGAGCTATAGATACAAGAATGAAGAAAATTCATAATCAAACTCAAAATACTCATCTTAGTGTGAGAGACTAGTATACCAATGAATAAAAACTATATACAAATCTATATAATCTTCAAGGTGCATATTTAAAATATTATCATAATACAAATGATTACTCATAGGGAACTATTGTGGATCATTTCTCAGATTTAATATTTTCATTAAAAATTTGCTATATGCTAGGTTAAATAAATGTGAATATATTCCTAATATATACTAGGTAGTATTCTAAGTATTCTACAAATACTGATTTATTTAATTCTCCTTCTTAACTCCTTTTAACTTTTTCCGTCTTATGAAGTTAATAGTACTAATTTCCCATTTTACATATGAGGAAATGGAGACACAAGGAAGCTAAGGAACTTGTCCAAACTAATACAGCTACTAGTTAATATAGCTGAGATTCAACTCCAGGTAATAATGTTCTAGAGGCCATGTTCTTGGTCACTGTGCTGTGCTAACGCTTTCATAGAATCACACCTGTAGGAAGCCACACTGCTTTCTACACTCCTTGTTCATCCTTCCCCTGCAAGAATAAATCCATAATTGATTGGTGAGTTTAATAGAAGAATCCAAGTTTGCATGGGTCTCTGTATTAGTTCATTCTCACACTGCTATAAAGAAATATCTGAGACTGGGAAATTTATAAAGGAAAGGGGTATAATTTACTGACAGTTCTGCATGGCTAGGGAAGCCTCAGGAAACTTGCAATCATGATAGAAGGGAAAGCAAACACATCCTTCTTCACAAGGCAGCAGGAGAGAGAAGTGCGAGGAGCGAAAGGGGAAAAGCTCCTTATAAAACCATCAGATCTCATGAAAATTCACTCACTATCACAAGAATAGCAAAGAGGAAACTGCCCCTATGATTCAATTACCTCCACCTGCTCTCTCCCTTGACATGTGGGGATTATGGGGATTACAATGCAAGATGAGATTTTGGGTGGGAAACAGCCAAACCATATCAGTCACATCTCTCTTTCCTTTGGTTATCTGCCTACCAAAAGGAAGGGTGAAATTTCATTTCTCTCTCTGCTGTGAGAGATGGTTAGTAGTAGGTAGGGGAGGGTGTAGTCTGAGATTATCTTCCTATACACTGATAGTGTAATGAATTCAGGGGAAGCAAGCCTGCTGCTGTTGTTGACCTAAGCCATGTGTCTATAATCAACGTTATCAGGAATAAATATATTTCTCCATCTGCCTGGTTATTGTATCTATCTCTGAAAGGGTTTTCCAATTCAGACAGAAAAGAGAGGGAGGCTATATATTTACCTTCTGAAACCCCAACAGCCAACCAGAGAGGAAGAGAGGAAGAACATTCCAGGCAGAATAGAATGCTCTTATTCCAGAATGGCTTAGCTTATTTGGGTATTATACCAAGTTGATATGTTCATTCCTTTGTAGCTCACTACTGGGTGAAGATCAGATTGAGATGAAACTTGAAGTTTATAACCTTGCTCTTATATTTTGTAACACATATTTTATAAGTGTAACCTGTAGGGAGTCACTGGTAAGAGCCATTTTTAGAAGAGGATAAGATTAGAGAAAGAATGGAAGAAAAATAAATGGACAATAGTGCAAAATGCAGCACAGGGGTTGAATGAAAAAATGGCTGTTCATTGGCATTGGAAGTAGGGAAGCCTTTGGTGATGTTCTTGAGAACAGCTTCAGGAATAAAACCCTAATTTTATATTATACAATTATAATAGTTTGAATAATAAATTATATAATATAATAATAATCTAATAATTATAATAGTTTATAATAATTATAATACTTTGAACAATAAGTGAGAGGTGAGAGAAAGGGCAGATGAAGGGTAGTCTTCTTTGAGGAAGCTTAGATGAGAAGGAGAGAGGAGAAAATTTTAAGTAGCTACAGGGGAACAAAAATAACTTCGTATTTGTTGTTTGTTTTGCCTTTTTAAAAAAAAGATTAAATAAATGTGAATATATTCCTAAGCAATAGAGAAAGCCAGAGGCAATGTTGAAAAGATTAGAGCAAGAGAAAAGAAGAACTAAACTCTGGATCAACAGGAGAAGGCTGAGTCTTGTGCTGGGACAGAACCCTCTCCCTGTGGTCTGGAGGAAAGAGATGCAGGTGGTGTGGATACACACCTGCATCCCTTATCTGGTAATCATTAACTTGCCAGACTTTTCTCCAGTGCAGCTCACAAGCTGAACACACTATATATACTTTTAAATTTTGAGATGGAACTTGAATCCTTGCTTAAAGAATATGTAATAAGTATTATTCCTCACAATTTAAACCCATGTCATATTGTAAATCTCCACTTGCTCTCCCTCCAGAGAGGGAGATATTTAAAAAGAAATGTCTTTGTGTTTTCTGGATACTTCCTTTTTTTTTTTTTCTTTTTTAAAAAATTTCAATAGTTTTTGAAGGTACAGGTGATTTTTAGTTGCCTATATGAGTTCTATAGTGGTGGATTCTGAGATTTTAGTGCAGCCATCATCCGAGCAGTATACAGTGTACCCAATATGTAATCTTTTGTTTCTTTCTGAATATGATGGCTTTGCATAGTGGCTCTCGAAGTGAGCACCGTGAGGAAGGCAAGTAGGGAGTGAGGTCTCATCAGTACATACCCTTTGAAATTGCTTTCCATGACTTCCATAGTGAAGAGCTATTGACTTGGAACCTTCCACAATAAAGAATTTCTTTTCCTCTCCAGGATAGGCCTAAGTTTGATCTATTCTCAATCTAAGACAATTTAGATACTATACATGGTGACTATAGTCACCCTGTTGTACCATCAAATCATAGGTCTTATTCATTCTTTCTAACTATTTTTGTACCCATTAGCCATCCTCCCCACCCAACCCCCTACTACCCTTCCCAGCCTCTGGTAACTACTCTTCTACTCTTTGTGTACATGAGTTCAATTGTTTTGATTTTAGATCCTACAAGTAAGTGAAAACATGAAATGTTTATATCTTTCTCTACCTGGCTTATTTCACTTAACATAATAATTTCCAGTTCCGTGTGTGTTGTTGCAAATGACAGTATCTTTTTCTTTTTTATGGCTGAATAGTAGTCCATTGTGTATATGTAACCCGTTTTTTTTTTTCCCATCCATCTGCTGACTAGCACTTAGGTTGCTTCCAAACCTTAGCTATTATAAACAGTGTTCCAACAAACATTGGAGTGCAGACATCTCTTCAATATACTGATTTGCTTTCTTTTGTGTATATGCCAAGCAGTGGGATTGTTGGATCATATAGTAGCTCTATTTTCAGTTTTTTGAGAAACCTCCAAACTCTTCTGTATAGTGTTTTTACTAATTTAGATTACCATCAACAGTACACAATGATTTCCTTTTCTCCACGTCCTCTCCAGCATTTGTTATTGCCTGTCTTTCAAATATAAGCCATTTTAACTGTGGTGAGATGATATCTCATTGTAGATTTGATTTGCATTTCTCTGATGATCAATAATGTTGAGCATATTTTCATATGCCTGTTTGCCATTTGTGTATCTTCTTTTGAGAAATGTCTATTCAATTCTTTTGTCCATTTAAAAATTGGATCATTAAATGTTTTTCCTGTAGAGTTGTTTGAGCTTCTTATCTATTCTGGCTATTAATCCCTTGTCAGATGGATAATTTGCAAATATTTTGTCCCATTCTTTGGGTTTTCTCTTCACTTTGTTGATTGTTTCCTTAGCTGTGCAGAAGTTTTGTAACTTGATGTGATCTTAGTGGTACATGTTTGCTTTGGTTTCCTGTGCTTGTGGGGTATTAGGGCCACATTTTGGAACCTCTGGAAGAATTGGTGGGACTATAGTGACATCATGATGCTCATTGAATCTGGTTTCATGTAACATAAGATCACTGTCTTTTTTCTCACAGTTGTAGCATAGGCAACAGGTGTATTTTTATTTTGTCGTAGAAATATAGAAAGCTAGTTGTTAGACTCTCCCTAAAATCTCCCAATCAAGAGATTCTTTAGGGACTTCATTTACTTTTACTTCAGCATATTTTATCTTCTAGGAGAGGGACACATGGTTGTATAGCTTAAGGACAAAGGAAAAGAGTTTCAGACTATTAATTACATCTGCTTCCCAGAAGGGTTACCCACTGATATTGAAGGGCCCTAAAGAGCTTTTTTAAAAAAAAAAAAAAAAATTTAAATCACCTGGTACTTAGATGTGTTTATGGGTCTTTTATGAACAGTTCTCAATGCTCTACTTTAGCAAGCCATCTCTGGGTCATAGCCTTTCAGCTTGCTTTTGTGTATGTTATACACATGCATATGCATGTGTATAATGGAAATATACTGTCTATGTGTGGTGGTATGAGACCAGGAGGAAGGTCTTTGTGTCTTGCTGGTATTTTTTCCCAAACAGTTACCACATTTTCCTTTGTCTTTACTGTAATGCCTCCTTTCTATAAGAAGCAAATGAATATACTGTTGTCACAGGATTCTTGGGGTGTCACTTCTCTAGCCAGAAACCTCTGTGGTTGATGGTACCTTCTGCCTGAATATTGCTCTTGCACACTGAGGTGTCAGATCTGTGCAAGCCTGCAGCTGGACCAAATGTACTACATGTGGCTTCCGCTGCAGGCACCTGTGTCTGGATGAGGGAAATGCAGTGGCACCCAGAAGCTTGGAGACACCAGAAACTGCAGAGCTGCAGAGAGTGCCACAGCCCTGGCATGGGGAGCCCCTAGGTCTGGGGTCCCCATAGGGCTGTAGTTCTTCCCTCCTTCTTGTCTCCTGCAGTGTGGTGAGTGGGGGGATGTGTTTCAGCTCTGTTTGTGTTATAGCTTTTTAGTCCTGCCATTTGGTGGGTCCCGAGTTCTTGTCCCACATCCAAGAAGAAGGAGGCATGTGGACAACTGGAGAGTGAACAAGGTGGCAGGAGCTTCACTGAGCTACATAACAGCTCTCCAGAGAATTGTAGTGGCTAGTTCCTTTACACAAGGCAGCTTGTCCTGATAAGTGTCCAGCTCTTAGTGGAGAGGAGACCCTCAATGGTTAGCTCCTTTCTGCAGGCAACTTGTCTGGATGAATCCAGGGGACCCAAAGTAGTTAGTTACCTCCTGCAGCTGGCAGTCTGGAGTCTGTTAGAGTCTGGCTGAGTCCAGGTATTTTATGGGCTCAGAGGGAGGACGTGCCTGCTGATTGGTCCATGGGCAGCCATGAGCAGGCTAGAAAAACACCATAAATTCTAACTCCTGGCAACTGACGGGATTCAGACTGTCCCTGGCTTGAAGGTGGGATTTTACCAGGAATCTACCCCTTTCTGCTCAGGAACCTATCATCTGCCTGCCACCATCAACATGTCATCCAGGGCACACAGGCTGTTCATGCCAAGGGGCACCTGCAGACCTGTGCAGAGTCTCCCTCATCCCTGCTGGCTTCCCTCCTGCTTGTCAACACGCAAAGTTAGAAGTGGGGTGAGGCAGCAGGGGGCTGTTGTGTTAGTGCCACTCAAGCACATGCATACCTGGCAGGTTACAGTAGTGCCTGGGCTCAGCCACATTTTTGCTCTACACTGGAATTGTCACTGGGAACAGGGAGAGGCAAAGGAGTGGGAGCAGGCATTTCTGTGCCTATGGGAACTGGGGGCTTCCCGGTCCCTGGAGAGTGCAAGGATGCCAGGGTCCAGAGCTGCGGCGGGGTAGCTCTAGTTGTACCTGGGAGCGTGGGACTACCACCCCACCAGCTCGGTAGGGGGCAGGGTTGACACCTATTCCTGGCCCCGGCTAGCTCCATGGAGTGTGCAGCCCCAGCCACAAGTCCCCTGCTGCAGCTGACATCCCACAGTGGCCTCTCCAGATGTGCTGCTGCTGCCATCACTGTTGACTTTTAATACTAGGTTTATTAACCAGAAAATTGGTAGGCTTTATCCAGAGTCTTTCTTGCCTCTGACTACCCTCATTCTCTCTAACCCCCATTCAAGTTGCCAGTAACCAAAAGGCAAATAGAAGCCAAGTAGATAAATTGTAACTGATTAATTTTGTATGACATCTTTATTTTAGTCATGTTATTACCTGATGTGGCTATTACATGTAGGCTTCACACTCTTAAAAATGTCAGCATCTTGGTTTCTTTTATAATCTTTTGTAAAAGCATCAGACTACAAGAGGTTTCAAGAAGATTTTTATTTTTATCTCTACCACTCTTCAGTGTATAATACTGTCACATTTGAGCCATTAAGAATTTCTTGAAAAAACTTTGGATATATAAGGGTCAGGTTTTAGTTAAATCTCAGTTCACTTCTCTCAGTTTAAATAGAGAGAAAATAGCATCTCTAGAATTCGAAAGTATGCTAGTAATATGTTAGTTACTTGGATTTTGCAAACCAGTGCTATTTTGTCCCACACATTTTACTCAGGATTGCAAAATCAAGATATTAAAATATCAAATAACATATTCATAGTAAGTTATTATTTTAGAAAGTAGTACCTAATTTTTTACATCTCATCTCTTTTTATCTTTAAAAAAATTTTTCAGCAAGAACAACAAACCAGATAAATCCATGCTTCATTACTTATACACATGGACATGCTCATTTATTCATGAGTCTAGATATGGAATTTATGTGATTCTAGACATGGAATTATGTCTAGATTTTCCTAGAGGAACTGTGAATGTCTCCCCCAAAGTTAACATGTTGGAAACTTAATCCTCAATGTAACAGTGTAGAGAGGTGGGACTTTAAAATGTAATTGGGTCATGAGGGCAGAGTGTACTAATGCTGTCATTGCAGGAGAGGGTTAGTAATTGCAGGTGTGAGTTCCTAATAAAAGGATGAGTCTAGACCCCCCTCCCCACGCTCTCTCATGAATTTTCTTTTGCCCTTCCACCTTCCACCTTCAACCATGGGATGGTGTAGCAAGAAGGCCCTCTCAAGATATAGACCCTTTGACCTCGGTCTGCTCAATCTCTAGAACTGTAAGAAACAAAATCTTCTTCTATATAAATTATCCAGTGTGTGATATTCTGTTGTTGCCATACAAAATGACTAAGACAAAGTGTTACAAAAAAGTTACATTTTTCTGGGTTTTGGTTGGATTTCTGCTGTCAGTCACAGATTTATTCTCCAGAGAATAAATATGTTTTTCCCCTCAACCTGCAGATGTCCTTTTCTCTTATGTAAACCTTAAAATGAAAGCTTCAGATGATACTTTAAAGAACATTCTTAGTAATTTTAAATAATCAATGCTGTACAGATTTAAGATGCAGTTGACACTTTGGCTCCATCAGAGAACCGACAGCAGAAAGGTACCAATTTTACTTGTTCAATCAGAGACACTGCCAAATGAAAAACTGCCTTTCCAGTTCCACTGTGAATTTGTGAATATAAAATGACCATCAAAGGAGGGAAGCTACTTGTCTTCATTTAACAACTGATGTCTCAGGATTATATGAATTTGTTATTCTACTTGAAATAAAATTTCAAAGTATCTCTGTGGTTAGAAATCAGTTACAGAAATTCTGCCTTATTATTCTTTCTCTTTAGTTAGGAGAAACACTAAATGACCTCTAATAGCTGCACAGCAAGGGCCAATAAATAATATGATTATAATTCACATTTTCTTTACTCAACCTTTATTTGACCTCGGTAGCAACCTGCTTAACGTTTAACCTACTCCGTAACCTATTTCTATCTTTTCTTTTGCTAAGAATACAGGTTTTGGTTGATTGTGAGGCCACTCTTTGCTTCTTTAACAATTTCTGTATCTGGTTGCCAGGCCATGTTACCTGAATCTCAAAAGCATTTGAAGGACTAAGAAATCTATAAGATGGAAAGCACCATTTTCTTGCTTGCTATCAAAATAATTAACTTGCATGGTTTAAACACTGTATTTCACTCTGATTTATTGCAAGGAATAAACATGTCTTCTCCTAATGATGAATTATATTTCATCATTATTCCATTAACATTACAACAATTATTTGCTTGCAAACATGAACTTTTTTTGGATCAGCAAAATGAAAATTCTATGCTTTCTAGAAGGCTTGTTGCTTCAAGATTAGTTTTACAATTTATCATTATGGGAGTTTTGGCAGTGTGCAGGCTCAAATAGCCAGAGATAATAATATTTGGGCGGAATTTACTATGCCCAAATATTTGTGTTTATGTAAAAAAATTGTGTTAGATCATGACTTTGAGAATATAGCAAAATTGAAGTAACTGTATTGATATAAATCTGGGTTACTTATGGAATGTTTCTGGTTTGTTTTGTGTTGATTTCCTTGCATCTTTAGCTATAAAGTATGATAGAACTTCCAATATGGGACACAGTCCTGAGCATCACTGTTCAGATCTAATACACAATGTACCCAATACATTGTATGTAATACATACCAATGTATTGTATGTTTTACTTATTGCTATTTTTCTGCATTTCTAATAAATAGCCCCTCACTTGATGATTTCCTAGCATGAGACAACTCAAAAAGATAAATCCTTGCAAATAATATTAACCCCACAAATCAACAAAGCATCAGTAAAATAATATGTTTTCATTCTTTTCCAGCTAAACATATATATATATATGTATATGGAGATATATATATATATATATATATATATATATATATCCCCACAAGAACTGTTACAGTAGTATGTAAAAGACATGGTGTTGGGATAAGTCAACTGCTATCTGGAAAAATAATAAAATTGATTCCATACTTCATACCAGTATAAATTATAAATAGATTAAATATTTACATTAAAATATAATACTCTAAAAATTCATGAAGAAATCTTGAAGTAAGTGTGTTTTACTTATTGTAGGAAATTATAGGAAAGGTTATTTTAGGAAAAGTTTCTCTAACAATGTAAAACTCAGAATACTAAATGAAAATATTGACAAATTCTATCATATACAAATAAAAAATTTCATATGGCAAAGCTGACATAAGCAAATGCAAAGTACAAATAAGTGTAATACATTATTTGCAAGTCATATTATGAGAAAAGAATTAATTTCCTTAATATCAACACCTTGAGAAAAATAGATATGGAAAGACTAATCATTTATCATAATATTGTACAAAGGGTATGCACTCCTAGTTCACAGAAGAAACACAAATGTCTGTTAAAATATATAAAAATTTTTTTACCTTATTCCTGATAAGATCAAGGCAATGTAACAAGACTAAAAGTAACAGCTTTTCACTTATAAGAAAAGCAAAGTCACAAAATTTGGTAACATACTATGTTGTCAAGGACATGTTAGGAAACAAGTATTATCACCCATTGCTGTGATAAAACAAAATTGTATACCTCTCATAGCAGTTTGACATATTTACCAAAATTATTAGTGCATATACCATTTAGTCTAACAGTTTAGCATTTGGGAAATGATCTTACACTTCTTCTCTTATATATCTGGGATGATGTACACATAAGTCTATTTATTGTGATAATGAAAGATTATACACAATCTAAATATTCATCATTTGTGGACAAGTTTTATAAATCATTATATATATATATATAGCTATATATATATATATAGAGAGAGAGAGAGAGAGAGAGTAAAATGGTATGTAGTAATAAAAATAATAAAGTAGCTCTTTGTGTACTATTGTGGAAAGACCGCTAAGACATAGTAACTACAAACAGCAAAGTGAAGAACAGTACTATAGTATATTGCCATTTTAGTAAGAAAAGGAGAATGTGTGTTTGTGTGTGTGTGTGACCATGTGTATAAATGCATAAGCTCTCTTACAGAATATTCCTAGTAAAAACCTAAATGTACTGTTGCTTGTGAGGATAGGAACTGAACAGATTGGAGATCGAAAGAAATTTTATACTTCATAAATTTTGATCTGTAAAATATGTTTTTTACTAAAAAATTAAATTGAAGACACATACACCACATGCACACTCTCAGACATATAGAAATTCAGCGCATTCAAATTTTGAGACTCTTAACTTTGAATCTAATTCCATATTTATAGCAGATTAGTATTAAGCTTTACATCCACTAGGAGATTTACAAAATCCTATAAAGATAGTTAATCTCTCATTAGAAATAAACATAGAGAATGTATCTGAACAAATCTTATACATTCTTACATATGCCAAAACATTTATAATAAATACCACTGTATTCACTAAACACCAAATTTAAGGACAAGTTTCTTCACTGAGAGAAAGATAAGGGGGATTTTAGTAAATAAGTTGGAATAAAGAGCTGAGCAGTAAGGTCAAAGATAACACTTGGAGGAGGGATATATGTTCAGGTATATTCCAGACCCCACATGAGTGAAGTAGATTAGGATTCACAAAAGAAGAATTCCATTTCTGGCTTTGCCTTTAACTAACTATCTAATCTTGGGGATTTTGTTTCACCTTTTTAGATCTCAGTTTGAAGAAAGGAATATTAGAGATGATCTTAAAGATCCTCTCAATAATTTAATATTTGGTTATTATATAAATAATTAAAAGTTTTATCACTTTATACAATGCAAGCATTATGCATCTTATATTTTAGTAAGTTTTATAAAATATGATAAGTGCCATTAAAAAACATAACTTTGTATTAACCTTCCTAATGGAGCATGTAATTAACTAATGACAGCCTAATAGTGATACTTTTAAAAAAATATTAAAATACAAGACATTTGTTTAACATGTAAATGCTATGTGTATGGCCTAGTGTTTGGCATATATAGTAACTTCTATGGGTTATAAAGGACATGAATACTAGTTGCTTTAATTTTCTGTCTGAGAGAAGCTTAAATCTGATCTTCTGGGATTTGTTAAAGAGGGCGTCAGAGAAATGGTGACACGTGGGTTTTGCAGCATCCATAGAAGCATTAAAGAAAGAATCAGAGGTAAGTTTTAAGTAGGCATGACCAGCAATGTTAAAGAGGCATTGAAAGATCAAACATATGGGGACATGCAGTTAATTTGGAATTTATGAAATATTAAGTGTGACCAAGGAGTGGTGGGAAATGAAACTGGAAAAGTTAAGTAAGATCAGATAACAAAGAGCATGGTTTGCATTCTAACAGGCTTGGGTTTATTCGTTTGGCAATGAAAAGTCATCGAAGTTTTTAAAGTAGGTGACTAATACACGTTTTAGATAGATTATTCTGAATATTATTGAGTAAGGACTTAGAAAATGGGAGACTGGAGGCACCTGGACAGATAAGACGTTTGGCAATAGTGGGTAGAAAAAGGATGATAAATGTTTGAATGAAAATAAAATCGGAATCTTGAAATTGCATGTGAGGGTGTCTGGTTGTTCTGGTGGTATGAGCTTATTTTACGTAAATTCTGGAGATTAGAGAGAATCCAGGGGCATCTCAGAAACAGTAGCACTTTATTTCATTCTTTCTCGCTCTCTTTCGAGCTCTGCCAAAAGTTAAAGCCCTTATGCAAGTATTCCTTTCTGTTTTTATTATTTCCTTTCAAACTTTTCTCAGTATAATTGTCTATACTATTTTTTTTAAATTTTACTTTCTGCTAATTATCTAATAGAAAAATTTAATTTTTCATGTTCTATAGTCTCTATACTAGTTGTAGACAGTGTTACCTCTTTAACAAATGCAGTTGAAAAAACAAGGTATGGGGAGCAGAACAAGCTGAAGATGTGGCTGTGGAGCTTAGACCTTAGAATTCAATGGAATAGTAAATTTATTTAGCTTTTAGGAGCCCCATGTGACTGACCTGGGCACCAGTATTATTCTCCCTGCTTTCTCTTGCCTGGATGACACACAGGAGTAAAGCTGATTCCAGAGAAGGAAGAAGGGGTGATTCTGACCCAAATTAAAAGGAAAAGTTTTGAGCAACATTTTGAATTCTTTCATTAGAACTCTATTTTGTAGGCTTTTTCTTTTTTGAAAAAAATTTCCATTTTAACAAGAATCTACTAGCTCAGCAACCAGAATGTTAAACGAACTATTTGTCTAAACCTCTAAGACCTATGCAATGGAATTATGTTGAAATGTTTTCCCAATTAGAAGTTGGTTCTTTAGCTTCATATCAGGTGCAAGAATATTTCTCACAGTAAGTGGGAATACAAAAACAGTTTAAGCATTTAAAGTTATTTTAATCAATTCTAGCTTCTAGTACATATTCATCACATTATTTCTTTTTAAGGGAGTTATTAAGTTGGGCTATAAATCTGAAATTTAACTAAGCTATTTTTTCTGCACTTGGTGCCAGAAAAAGTGTTTCTGAATCCCCTTTCTTTGTGCTCCTTCCAGCTACTTGTAAAGGGTCACTGTGTTTCTAAGTTGGATATTTCCTTCCCAACATTGATGCTCCCCTAAGAGAAAGAACAACAATGTTTGAACTTTGGAGATGGTTTTGCTTCTTGTTACCCACCCTCTCTTCCCCATCTGTGTAATGTTGTACTTTTTGCTTGATTGACATTAAACAAAAACACACATGATTAATGATCTTTCTCTGTTGCTCATCCTTTGATATTTTAAGTCAGTCAGTGGCATGGCCTTAGTGCATGAAGGTGGCTTATTTTCCCACTGGGATCTTTAGTCAACTGGCACCAATAGAGCTAAACATTTGCATTGAATATCAGCATTATTTTTCTCTCGATACCAACTATCCACTCATTTAAAAATTAAATTGTTGACCTCATGGGTTAAAAAATAGAATACAACAAAATTACATTCTACAAAAATTAATTCACCTTGGTTATTTGAGGATTTGTTATACTTCGGTTTCACTGTGGATATCATTGTTTATACTATTGCTAGATTAGTTATGGGAGACAGCATTGACTTAGCCTATAAGGAAATAGTTATTTTTTTTTATAGCCTCTGTGGTTGATATATCATTTATAATTGAGATTCAAGGTAAGCAAGAACTGCAATTCAAACATGTTTAAAAGTAAGAACTTTTAACATTTCACTGAAAGTCCATTAGTTGATAATTTTCTGGACATGGTGTTATTAGTACTTAAATTATGTCATTTCTGGGTTAATTCTCCTTCTCTGCTACCCTCAAGGTCAACATCATATTAGGGTGGGGTCCCCTCCTTATAGTGGCAGGATGGCTACCAGTGGTCATTGAGTTTAAATCGTTCCTTGTTAATGTCTAGCAGGAGACATTTCTTTTACCTAGGAGACTACAGAACCCTTCATATGTATGCCATTGGCCAAAATTGTTTAGGACTCTTCATCTCTGAGTCAGAATAATTGATACTGGAAAGTCATCCATTGATTAGCTCAGTGGTAGAATCTTCACGTAGGAAGGGTAGCTGTGACATCTAAACAGGTGCTCACTACAAGTCTACAAGGAATAACAAGGAGTACATATATACACAATTAGATGTTTTGGTATTATAATTGTCTTTAATTACCTTTAGTTTGGTATAGCCTGGAAGAATTCTTCCCTAAATGGATCCCACTTCTGCCATCATATACAAGAAAATCTGTATATTCTGAATAAAATTAAACCCGTATCTTTTGGGATTGGAATATGTAACCTCAGCAGACAGCAGCTTAAACTACAAGATCTCACTGCCCCTCCTCATGTGGTATTGGACTTGATTTCTTTAAGGAAGCCAACAAGTATCTTTACAAAGTCCTGGAATTTCTGGATATTGGTGTCTATATGTGCACATGTGCATACACACAATAGTAATTGAGGGAGAGGGACGTCATCGGCTTCCTGTAATTTTTTATTTGTCACTCTGACATTGACATGTATATTTTGGGTTTCACATGGTATAATTTCATAACTCTAAAAATATCAGAGTATATTGGACATAATAAGTATGGTTCCAGTTCATTTATCACAATAAACCCATGATAAAATTGAGTACGTATAGTTTTTTCCACTGAGTAGAAATCTGAGATTGATTCAGCCACGAAATACAGCATTTTTTATCCAAATCAGCAGGCAGTGATTGAGGTCCAATGAAATAGAGTCCTGTAGGAAAAACTGCATACACATTTTAAATTACTTGATTGAAAAGCCATGTAAAAAATCACAAAAATAATTTTAATTACCAGAGGACTATAGATCATGAATATACTTACAATTAGACTCTGTGATAGTCCTATTTGAACACTGCTGTCATCCAAATAAAAATGTAACTTTATTATCAGTAATTCCTTTTAGAAATACAAAATCATCTAGTAAAAAAGATGAGCCATTAATTGTCATGAGCCATTCACACATTTCAAAATCTTAAAATAAATGTATGCTAAATGCTTTATTTAACTCATTAAAAATATTCTCCTCCATCTCCGTTTCACCTTTTTATAAAGTCCTCCAGAATGGAACGATTCCAGTGGTTTATATGTAAAGATTTCAGGAAAACAAACGCAATGCTTAGGAATATTCTTCTGGTGAGATACACAAGGCATACATGAAGGAATAAAATGATTTTGGTAATTATACTTAAAAGTAAATATTTTTTCAAAAAAGTCATATAGATAACATATTTTATTCAGTGAAGGAAGAGCTTAAAAATTTTGTTTTAATACTGTGAATTTCATGTTAAGTGTTCACACACACACACAGAGCAGAAGGATACAAGGAAAGAGTTGGAGGTGATGATATGTTTATTACCTTAAATGTGATGATGTTACCATGGCTATATACATATGTCCAAACCCGTTAAATTGTATATATTAACTATGTGAAGTTTTTTCTAAATCAATTATACTTAAATAAAACTGTAAAAGTATTTTTTAAAAAGTGATTTAATATTTATATTTGTGTCAGGCACTATTTTTGGTCCTATCCTAGGACAGATAATGTTCCTCTTATTATGAATGTGAAATTGTAGTTGGAGAAAGGGACACAGATATTATAACTGTTTATTAAATGGCCAAGATAATTTCATATAGTGATAAATGTAATGAAGCTGAGAACAACCCCTAACTGAAAACCAGCAAGAAAACGTGGACCTCTGTCTTAAAATTGCAAGAAATTGAATTCTGCCACCATGGTCCTTGAAGCTTGTTCTTTTCCAGAGCCTACAGATATGACCCCAGGCTAGCTGACACCTTAATTTTGGCCCTGTATAACCGTATGCAGAGAACACAGTTCTGGCACACTGGACCCAGACTTCTGACATAAGGAAACTGAGAGACAATAAATGGATATTGCTTTAAGCTGATGAGTTTGTGGTAATTCGTTATGAGTTTGTGGTAATTCGTTATGACAGTGATAAATATCCTTCAGTGCTAACCAGCTATGAATGCTTTCTGTCTCCTGGGTCAGACTGCCATATAGGCAAGGACTTCCGCTTTGGTCTTTACTTAATAATATATTCTATTCCTATCTGAGTTATTGAAATATTTACTATCTAGGTTGCTGCAACCACAACACTGTCACTTCAGAAAAATATTCCCTGATAAACTAAACACTTGAAAATTTAACCATTTCTCTCTTTGTAACACTTGCTAGCATCTAGCATTAGCTAGCATCAGTCTATTTCTTCCTATTACCTGACAATGTAATACAAATGCAAGTCAAATTGATCGTCTGGTAAAATGTCAAATCTTGCAAAAAACAAAAATTGAATAAAGTTGGTGGAACTGACATTGGAGACTTGTCAAATAATAATCTTGCAGAATCCCACCACTTAATCATGAAGAAGGAAGAAATTGGCAAGGATGGTTGTAGGATTGTATATACACTCTAAGTGACCTTCCCCGCTGCTACTAATGGCTAAACATATGCAGTTAACCAACATTTTCTGTAGTGTGCTTGAATCCCCTGGCTCATATTCTAGTATTTTTGCATCCTTTTTGTATTGTATTTTTTTTTATTTGTGCCCCATCCAATCATCACATCTTCCTAGGAACGGGATTCTGTCAAGCCTAGTCCTTTGGATTCCTATTTCCATTTTGGCTCAGTAGTGTCTCCACTAATATATTCTATCAGTTATAGAAGCACGTTCCTGTTGCCAAATTGGACATCCTTGTAGCAAACATTGCCTGAATCAGGCATGATCTTGCTACACCCCTTAGACAATGCTGCAGACTCCACTGGCTCTCCTTGTCTGGCCAGCTTCTGTTGCTGGGAAAATTGCACACGTCTTCCCCAGCAAGTCCTGGGCAGCTGAGCCGTGCTCAGTTCCAGCTTCCTCTCCTCTTCCCAACTATTCCTGTTACCAAGGTCCCAAGATACCTTACTAGAAACCAAGACTAAGTGATTATCAATGTGATCTTTTGGAAATGCTTTTAGTTTAATTTTTCCAGGCCAGATAATTTTTGCTTTGATGTACTTGGAATGTTTTCCAGAGATGCAAGCATTTCCTTTTGTGGCAAAAACTGAGAGTTGTGTCCTATCTGTTCTATCCTCCCCCTACCCCATCCCCTGCCTGAAATAGAGCTACCCCACCCTCAATATCACTAGGACATGCGGCCACCCAGAATATATACGTCCAGTCTCCTTTCATCATCAGCTTGGCTTGATGATGTGACTAAATTCTAGCCAATAGGAAATAAGGATCTGTTTCACCTTAGAGAAAATGTCCTTAATAGGATAGAGCATCCTCCTACGTCTATTTCTTTTTCTCATAAAGTAAAATGTAGACATGACAATTGGATCTGGGTCAGCCATTCTGGATCACAAGGTAGAAACAACAGGACAGAAGGAGCTTGGAGTTCCTGATGATTTTGGAACTACTAAAATAGTCCTGGACTTCTTAAGTTTTTATAAGACAGAAATAAATTTTTGTTTTGTTTACACCATAGATATTTTGGGTTTCCTGTCACTCAGTCAAATCTAATCCTCAGTAATATACTCTGTACTGCAAATTTGCTTCAGATTTTGGCAAATAAAATGAATAACAAATACGATATATTAACATTTATATTTTAAGAGAAAAAAGAAACCCACAATTTTGTCATTCTAATAGCTCTATTTTCCAATAATACCATTGTTGTTTTACTCAGGTATGTATGTTTCTTAGATTCAAGTTTTTTAAGAAAATTTTATTCTAGCTTTGTAACTAGAATAGCTATTGTGCATTATTCTATAACTGATTTAGAGCTCCCAAATCCTACTTTCTCTTCAATTTACCTATAGATATCTCTCTCCCTCCCTGCCTCCCTCTTCTTCTTTTCTTTTTTTCTTTGTTGCTGCTGCTGCTTTCCTCCTCCTTCTCTTGCTCGCTTTACTCCATTACCTTCTTCTTCATATATTGAGAGAAATGTTTTGGGTCACTTTTAAGATAATCTATTTTTTTTTTAATTATACTTTAAGTTCTAGGGTACATGTGCATAACATGCAGGTTTGTTACATATGTATACTTGATAATCTATTTTTAAAAAGGAAAATAAACCAGTTTGTGGGTTACTATCTATGGGACTCAATTTCAGCATTCTTGTACAGTGCTTTAAACACTCCTACTCGGCCTTGGCAGAGATCCTGGTCCAAGCATACAATGCATAACTATGTATAAGTGAAGGGTTGTTGTTATCCTTTCACTCTTTTGAAGGATTAAGTCCTAAGAACCTTAATGGATACTCCCTTTGGGTACAATTATGTTGTTTACTAAACACTTTTTTTTGGTTTCAGTTATACCAGATGGACCTTGAAGAAAGATCTCTGCCATGTGTATTTCTGAACACCTCAAAGAATAGTTTAATTGTTATTCAAGAAGGCAGATAGGCAAGAAAAGTAGCTTCTGAGCATGGGCCAAACTCTGCTCCATTGTATATCATCATCCTTCAACTGCCAAGGCCTAGGGAAGGGATGGCACCGCATGGCAGACAGTGTGCTTGGGTCACTTTCAGCACCTTGTCCGAGACTTTAGGGTCTGCCAAGAGTAGCAAGACTAATACCTCTGTTGGAACAGTGTATTACATAGTGTATCTATGTGTATGACCTTGTACTAAAAACACCAGTCAATACAATGGAAAATGTTTTCAATAGTAACTGTAAAAAATCACAAGTTCTTCACTTAGATGGCTACTTCTGATATCAACAATTGGTAAATAAAATGAAGACAATACATTAAATCATAATTCAAAGAAAGAATTTCCATGGAGAAACTTAACTTTGTGAGGCATAGGCTTGTAACTCTCTGGTTAATTTCCTTAATCCTGGAAAAGAATTTAGAATACCTTGTGCAGCTATGTTTCGTATGTGTCATAGCACACTCACTCTCACTTATTTTTTCTAGATCCTTTAGGACAAGTTAAAAGCTTAGTTGAGATAGTGAAACAAGTGCATTTTGCATAGCTGTATGGCTTGACTGCCAGATAGATGGATGAAAACTTACAATAGAATGAGAAAGTTGTTCAATGGGAATAAAATATTACTGTCACAATAAGAGAAATGCAGATTCAGCTGTCTGCTAGTCTGCCCCCACCTTCAACCCTGGTTTCTAGTAGAGGGACTAGAAGAAGCAAAGTGAGACTAGTGATTCTGGGTAATCTTTTATCTCTTAAATTTTACTGCTGTATGACTCATCAGATAAAATTGCTCCCAAGTATTCCTCCAAAGGTTTACTCAACGCTGTTTTCTTCTGAAAGTAGCAAGCTATGGTGAGAAGAGATCATTGTAGTTTTTTTTTTTCTCCCTCTCACTTTCTTCAAACATATCAGTGCTGTCACCTGAACCTATAAACCTTGTTCTCTGGGACAGAAATGATATTAAATGCATTTTAGGGACAGATTTAACAATCCCCCTCATCATGCTCAGACAAAGAGAAAAATTATTGTGTCCCTCTACTTTCTCCAGGAGACTTAAGCTGAATAAGGGTCTGCAGAACTAAAGAATCTCAGTCCTACTTGAGAGGCTTCATCAAGAAATGGTCATGTACATGTGGAATAAGCCAGCATCAGAAACACCCAAAGTTAGAAGGTTTCAGTGTTGCATCTCTTCCACTTTGAAGGCTATGCAGTGGTTCTGTGGCTCCAGAGGGACTCAGTTGTGATGTCAGTGGTCATGATGGTGGCAGGCATGAACTAGTATCATGCCCTCTGGGAAAACTGTCCTGACAATGTGTTTACATAAGTGATGCCCACCTGCCCCCAAAGCTGTGAGTTCCTGGCAGTCAAGGATAGTGTCTGTCTTATTCACATTGGTAGCTTCAACACCTAGCACTGTCCTGGCACATGATTTTTTTTGAATGAATGATTTTAATAGCAAACTACAGGAGGTTCCTTCAACTCCACAGAATAGCCATTTCTAATATAGCTTCAGACAGGAGTGTTGAAATAAATGACAACCATAGGATATAGGCAGTTGCACTTTGTCATGAACATTTTTTTCCACTTGTTTAGGCATAAATTAGATGTTTTTCCCATAAGAAATGATCAGCCAAGGGAAATCACATTAGCAATATTTAGAAGAATAAGACATACTAGACAAGGATGGATTCTTTTTAACTTTAAGTATTAAGAATTGCCATTTAACTGAAACATCTGGTAAGATATATCAGTATTAAGCATTTTTTTGAATAACCAAAATCTTGTTTACCTATATTGCCATTTACTTTAAGGCAGCTATTCCTCTCTACGGGCCCTATAAAGGGCATCAGAATTTTATGGAATTTATAGTCATTGTAAACACTATCATGTAGCTACTGCACATCTTAGCTATGCTAGTCTTTTTTAAACTAGTAAAAGAAGTAAAAGAGGAGAAAACAAAGCAAAATCTGCCTTTCCTGGCAGGTTCATCTGAGAGAAACCTCAAAGTACTATGAATACTTAACAATAGTGTCTGTGTCTGAAACAGCACAAATACTGCTTTCTGATTTTTGAACTCCCTTTGCTGAACAATCTCTAATTTTCTTCCCAACTCTCACAGCTTGCCTGACTAAGAAGTATTTTTGCCTATATCATAATCATGCATTTAAAAATTCTATGATTGTTGGCAATTAATATGCATGGTCCCCTCCCCTCCCCACCCCTTCCCTGCCTTCTTTTTTGATAGAGAGTCTCCCTCTGTTGCCCAGGCTGGAGTGTAATGGTGCTATCTCGGCTCACTGCAAACTCCACCTACCGGCAGGGTTCAAGCGATTCTCCTGCCTCAGCCGCCTGAGTATCTGAGACTACAGCTGTGTGCCACCATGCCCAACTAATTTTTGTGTTTTTAGTAGAGACAGGGTTTCAATATGTTGGTTAGGCTGGTCTTGAACTCCTGACCTCATGATCCACCCGCCTCAGTCTCCCAAAGTGCTGGGATTACAGGCGTGAGCCACCACGCCCGGACTGCATGGTTTATTTTTCAAGGGTGAGAAACTTTCCTTCTTTTTAATAATGTTTTCTCTTATTCACACATTTTATAAATAAATATTCAAAGACTTCTAAATAAAACTTTAAAAAATATAATTGTGCTGTATAGTTTCATGTTTAGTGTTATTAATGAAAATCAGTATTGGAATATTGGGATCAGAGCAACACAAATGCTTCCTCCATTAGTGACCTGCAATCACTAAAGATTTGATCATCAAAAAGAGGGAAACCCAGGATATCTCTAGAGATGTTTCCTTTTACAGTGAGTACTGCTTCATCTCTTCAGTTGTAATTCTATCTATGTAGACTCAATAAGGCCTTGATGGTACATGTGAAAGATGAAATTATGTAAATACCTTTGTTAGGCCTAGCTGCTCAAGAAAAGCCTTCCAGCTGAGAAATGGGAGGCATACACTTCCTTTTTCCTTAGTGCTCATGGTAAGTCCAAACCAAAGCTGAAACAGTAGCAACTTGCAGTTTGCATGATCTTTTATTTGTTTTCTAAGTAGAAGAAATAAGGTATTTTATAATTCAAAATTTTAAAATTTAGTAGGTTTTGAGAAGAAAAACAGTACAAAAAAAAGATAGGGGAAACAAAATATCATAATATTTGTCCTTGGATGCTTAATTGGAACCACAGTCCTTTGTGTGGTATTTTTGAAGGAGCCACTAGCAAGCTTATCAGAACATCAAGTTCTGGCAAAATGACAGGATTGACTGCCATTGAAATGTGCAAAATAAAAATTTCCTGGCATCTTAAAAAAAATTTTGAAGTCAGTTACTCCACAAGTAAGTCTTACCTAATTTATGAAGCAACAACAACAACAAAAATCTAAATTCTGTTGTTTAGCTGTGAATAATTTTTAGGGCTTATTTATTCAGTACATGCATTTCATTGCTTTCACATGTTAATAGCTATTCATTCACTGTTCCCTCTGAATTGATCTTAACAAGATTATGCTCCTTTTTCTAATTTATTGAACTAGCATGGAATATATTTATATAAAAATTAGCTGCTTAAATACTTCCTTGATGAAAAACATAGCTGTTTTAATTTTATTATGAATTTTAATCAGGAAAAAAATGACCTTTGAAATTTTCTTCTGCCTCATTTTATATTTGTGTGTGCTTGTGCTTCTCTCTCTTTATATAATTAGACATCGTTATAATTTAATTAAATTTTATATAAAAAACATGTGACTGGACAGTAGAAGTTTATTTTGAAAGAAAAATATTAAGGAAACAGTTAATAAATTAATATGACTAACAGAAGACGACCTGTTTTCTTTGAAAATACTAATTCTTCCAGCACAGTGCATCTATTTTACAATAAAACACATTCTGGTTTGCTTTTGATTTAGAAAAAAAAAAAATCCTCTGAAGCTAATCCAAAAATGCCCTGTTCTCAGTTTCTTTTGATGCAAAGTTCCAAGCCTTTTAGGGATCTGCTGTAATTGTTGCCAGTCTAACAAGTACTTCTTCATACCATACCCAAAATACCAACTCACGAAAATGGTTCTCTGATAAGAGAAACCAAATTTTTGTCTCCTGTTTGAAGATTATAAAAACCTGTATGACTAGAATGAAGCTTTAAATAAGCTGGTGGTCCTTAAAGACTTTAATGTATAAAAGAATGTACCAGAGAGTATTGTTAAATGTTTATTTTCAAACCCCAGCTTCAAAGAGGCTGATCCAGTAGGTGTGGATTAGGGTTTAGGAATAATTTGTAATGAATAACCTCAAGTGATTATCATGCTGGCTGTCCCGGGATCACAATGAGAATGCAGAGAATACTTATCAAGTTACTAATGCAATTATTCTTTTCAATGTCAAGATGAAAACCAATCGAGGTCATGTCAGCTTTATGAAAGAAATTTGCAGGTTAGTGTGTTTGGTTGTGATTCTTCACACTTACTGCTGGCAGTGAGTTGAAGTTAAAAGATAAACTTTTTTTCTTTTGCTTTTTTTTTAGACAGGGTCTCTGTTGTCCAGGCTGGAGTGCAGTGGCATGATCTCGGCTCACTGCAACCTCTGCCTCCCAGGTTCAAGCAATTCTCCTGCCTCAACCTCCCCAGTACCTGGGATTACAGACATGCGCCATCATTCCCGGCTAATTTTTGTATTTTTAGTAGAGACAAGGTTTCACCATGTTGGCCAGACTGTTCTCAAACTTCTGGCCTCAAGTGATCCACCCCCTTCAGCTTCCCAAAATGTTAGGATTATAAGTGTAAGCCACTGCACCCAGCCAAAAGATAAATTTTAGCCCATTTTTAAATTGAATCATTTGTTTCTTTGCTGTTGAATTGTTTGAGCTCCTTATAAATTCTGGTAACTAATCACTTGTCAGATGGACAATTTGCAAATATTTTCTCCCATTCTGTGTATTATCTCTTCACTTTGTTGATTGTTTACTTTTCTGTGCAGAATTGTTTTAACTTGATGTAATTCCATTTGTCTATTTTTGCTTTTGTTGCCCATGCTTTTGACGTGTTATACAAAAAAAAAAAAAAAAAAAAAAAAAAGTCTTGTAGGGTTTTCCCAATGTTTTCTTTTAGTAGTTTATAACTTTACGTCTTAGATTTAAGTATTTAACCCACTTTGATTTGATTCTTGCGTATGGTGAGAGATGGGGTCTAGTTTCATTCTTGTACATATAGTTACCTGTTTTTCCCAGCACATTTTATGAAGAAACTATCCTTTACTCATTGTATGTTCTTTGACTTTGCTGAAGATGAGCTGGCTGCAAATGCATGGATTTATATCTGGATTCTCTATTCTGTTCCATTGTTCTGTGTGTCTATTTTTGTGCTAGTACCATGCTGATTTGGTTACTATAGCTTTGTAGTGTATTTTGAAATCAGGTTGAAATCAGGTAGTTTGATGCCTCCAGTTCTGTTCTTTTTGCTCAGGATTATTTTGACTTTTTTTTTTTTTTTTTGGTTTAATACAAACTTTAAGGTTTGTTGTTGTTGTTGTTGTTGTTGTTGTTGTTGTTTTTCTATTTCTGTGAAGAATGTTATTGATATGTTGATAGGGATTGTATTTAATCTGTAAACTACTTTAGATAGTATTACCATTTTAACAATATTAATTCTTCCAGTCCATGAGCATGGAATATCTTTCCATTTTTTGGTGTCTTCTTCTATTACTTTCATCAGTGTTTTACAGTTTTCCTTGTATAGATCTTTCACTTCTTTGGTTAAATTGATTCTTAGGTATTTTGTATCCTTAGTGGCTATTGTAAATGGGATTGCTTTCTTTATTTCTTCTTTAGATTGCCCACTGTTGGCATATATAAATGCTACTGGTTTTGGTATGTTGATATTGTATCCTGCAACTTTACTGAATGTATCAGTTTTAACAGCTTTTTGGTGAAGTCTTTAAGTTTTTCTAAGTATAAGATCATGTTATCTGTGAATCTGAATAGACATTCCTTAAAAGAAGACATACAAATGACCAATAGGTAAATGGAAAAATGCTCAACATCAGTGACCAAATACAAATCAGAACTACAATGAGATATCATCTCACTCCAGTTAAAATGGCCTTTATGAAAAAAAAAAAAAAAAAAGAAAGAAACAAAAAATCTCAGGCAATAACAGACACTGGGGTGAGGATGTAACGAAAGAAGAATCCTTGTACACTGTTGGTGGGAATCTAAATTAGTACAGCCACTATGGAGAACAGCATAGAGGTTCCTCAGAAATTGAAAGCTGGAACTACCATAAGATCCTTGTACACTGTTGGTGGGAATCTAAATTAGTACAGCCACTATGGAGAACAGCATAGAGGTTCCTCAGGAATTGAAAGCTGGAACTACCATAAGATCCAGCAATTGCACTACTGGCCATATTTCTTACAAAAGGGAAATCCAGTATATTGAAAAGATATCTGCACTCTGTTTATTTCAGCACTAACCATAATAGACAAAAGGTGGAATAAACCTAAGTGCCCATCAGTGAATGAATGGATAAAGAAAATATGGTCTATATATACAATAGAATGTTATTAATCCATTAAAAAAAGAATGAAATCCTGTCATATATTAGTAACATGGATGGAAATGGAGGTCATTATATTAAATGCCATAAGTGAAATGAACAAAGTCAAATATTCCATATTCTTATTCATATGCGTGTGCTAAAAAAGTGTATCTCATGAACATAGATAATCAATTTGTGGTTATCAGAGGCCAAGAAGGTAAGGGGGAGGAAGATTTGAAGAAAAGGTGATTAGCAGATGTTGGGAGCAGGCCCCCCCAAATCTGGCCATAAACTGGCCCCCAAACTGGCCATAAGCAAAATCTCTGCAGCACTGTAACATGTTCATAATGGCCCTAATGCCCAAGCTGGAAGGTTGTGGAATTATGGGAATGAGGGCAAGGAACACCTGGCCTGCCCAGGGCGGAAAACCGCTTAAAGGCATTCTTAAGCCACAAACATGAGCGATCTGTGCCTTCAGGACAGGCTCCTGCTGCAGTTAACTAGCCCAACCTATTCCTTTAATTTGGCCCATCCCTTCATTTCCCATAAGGGATACTTTTTTTTTAGTTAATTTAATATCTATAGAAACAATGCTAATGACTGGTTTGCTGTTAATAAATATGTGGGTAAATCTCTGTTCAGGGCTCTCAGCTCTGAAGGCTATGAGACCCCTGATTTCCCACTTCACAACTCTATTTCTGTGTATGTGTCTTTAATTCCCTAGCGCTGCTGGGTTAGGGTCTCCCCAACCAAGCAGGTCTCAGCTAGCGGGTACAAATATATGGTTTGATGGCAGAAATAAGATTTAGTGCTAGATAGATCAGTAGGGTGACTGTAGTTCACAATAATTTATTTATATTTTGAAAGCGCTAAGAGAGAATAATTCAAATGGTTCTAGTATTAAAAAAAGAAAACTGTTTAAGTGGGTAGATATCCCAGGTACACTATTTTGACGTTTACACTCTATATCAACATAATACATTTTCACATGTACTCCCAAACCATCTACATCTATTATGCATCAGTAAACATTTTTTGAAAAAAGATAAGACACACAGAAAACATAAATGTGGTCATCTGAAAATGGAAATGCTTGGCTCTGTGTGTGTGTGTGTGTGTGTGCGTGTGTGTGTGCGTGAGAGAGAGAGAGAGAGAGAGAGAGAGAGAGAGAGAGAGAGAGAGAGAGAGAGTCTAGTAATGGAAACTTCCCTTGGCTTAACTGGTACTCATAAAACTAAGTAATCCATTTTGTTGCTGTTGTTGATTTATCAGAAAATTTAGCATCACAGGGATTATGTTTGAAAATTATAGGTAACTTAAAAAACTAATTGGTAACAAACATTTTCCAATTTGCACCATTTTATCATGCAACTATTCTCCTTCATTGTTTTTACTTTCAGTGGGTTTTAAATTCCTATTCATCACATCATGACCACAGGGTAGAATTACAAGTCATTTTCCAAGAGAAAGAACCATTGGACCTTAGAACAAAAAGGAAACAAAGCATTTAGTTTAATGGCCATGTTTAACATAAGAATCTGATTTGTTAGAGTCCTTAAGTGTCTGTCTAACTTCTCCAGAAAGCTTAGAGCCTGAAGCAAATGTTTATGTGATATTAATTTATTAGGGAGTGCAATCTCAGCGAAGCAGGTTGTGGGAGAAGGGGAGAGAAGGAGGGAATGTTGCTTACCACTTGGTACAGATTCAGACGATTAGTTGATTTTGCAGGACCATATTCTGAGAGGCTGTATGAACAAATGTTTCTCAAATAAGCCTGTCCACAGGTAGGGGAGGAGATGAATTTCTCCACTGCTTTCTACCTCCCATTGGTCATAGTTTTGCCCCATGGATGCCAATTCTCTTGTATTTCCAGGGTACAAACTTCATCACTAACAGAATTCCTGGAGCAATAAGTCAGAGTTCTGTAGTGCAGTCAGAAGACTAACAACTTTGTGCCCTGTGAGGTTAGTAGCTCAGTGGAGCTGGATGGAGCTCATGCAGAATTTTCGGCCATGACAATGCCTCAGGTAAAACAAGTGGCCAAGGGCCTTAGAGATAAGCAAGGCTCTTAGGGGACAGAAAAGAGGGAGGCTTGATCCATTGAAGTTTCCTGTGGGTATGGCAGAATCAAGGGTAAAACATGCTTATGTGAAATGCGTTTAAAAAAATTCTGATCATAATTTTTTTAACCATGGCAAACAAGAAAAAGGAAAGCAGGTGACTTTTGCATTGATGTTGTTTCCTTCAGAAAAAATGTATTTTATGTTCTTAAGAAAAAGAAGCAACTGGCATATGTTTCTGACAATATGGCAGATTAGACAGATCAGATTATTGAAAAATCTTCTTTGCACAACATACTAGATAAAAAGACAGCCAACATACCTTAAATTTGTAGTGAAACAAGTGAAAAAGTAAGGACATTGAACTGTATTAAGAATAGGAACTTCTGTTGATCAAAAGACATTATTAAGAGATTGAAAGTGCAAGACAGAAGGGAAGAAAATCATAAATAACAAGAACTGTGTTTATATTCAAAGTATATAAAAGGCTCCTGTAAAATAATATACATTTCCAAAAAGTATAGATGAACCACAAGTAAAATGGCTTGATATTTTCCCCCAAAGGTTATGTTCAGATGTTCAATGAGGATATGAAAATGCTCTCTGCATTAACAGGGACATGTAAATTAAAACTGCAAGGAGATACCAGCACACACTCACCAGACTACCTAAACTTAAAAAGACTGGGAATGGTAAGGATGCTAATGGGTTTAAGGAGACACTACTCCAAATATGGCCCCATGGCATATTGAATATTTTAATCTGAGGAAATTAGAGAAATGATAGGTGCAGGAAGGACTTTCTAATCTTCTCCTGAAGCATGTCATAAGCCCCTCCTGTGAGGGAGTCTCCTGCTTTTCCTGCAAAAGCAGCATCATTATCTCTGAAGACAGATGGATGCCAAGAAGAATCTGAGTGACCAGGTCTTGCTAAATTTACCCCAGTCAACTACCTTCAGCTTGTATCCTTTATTGTTCTATCTCATTTGCCTACAATTCTCTGCTTTTCATTAAACTCAGTATGAAAACACTCAGGTTTAATTGTTTCTTCAGGTCTTCCTTTCATTATGAAAGCTCCCATGTTGTAAAACATAGATTAAATACATTTTTTGTGCTTTTCTCTTGTTAATTTTTGTTGTTGTTGTTGTTGTTGTTGTTACAGAGGCCTCAGCAGAGAAATTAGAAGGGTATAAGAGAATCCTTACCATGTAAAACAACTGGAATTCTACAATTTGCTGGTGGTATACATCAGCACAACTATTATGGAAAACTGTTTGGTAGTATTACCAATGGAGGGGTTCAAATATGCCACCTGAAAATATGTCATTTTGGAAAATGGAATGTTTTGAGCTAAAGGCAATTGAGAACTAGCAGGCCCAGAAAAAATTTTTAATTTCCTCCTTAACCACTTAAAATAGTGTATAAATTTCAACTTTTATAAAAGAAATTTTCATCAGTAAAGATATCTGCATAGGAAGAATTACTCTCAGAGACAATTTTTATCACCTGAGAGACTCTTAAAGGCATAACAAGGCAACTTTTATTTACTATACATTTTCTCCTCTCACCCTCCTATAATTTACCTCCTCCCCCATACCCAGAAGCTCCAAAACCATTTCTTTGCATAGCCCAGGACAATATATGTCTCAATGGAGTCTCAGTAGTCTTAGGCTACTTCAAGTCTTATATATTTTTTTGAAACTTCCATGCATACATATACATGTAATAATTTTTTCCTTCTGTTATCCTGTGTTATGTCAAATTAACTCTTAAGGCAGCCAGATAATCTAGAAGGGTAGAAGAAAGCTTTTTTTTGTTCCCTACACTGGTCTTAAGAGTATGTATATCCTACAATCCAGAAATTCCATTTCTAGCATACACCTGTGAAAGAAAAAATAACTTGGGCCCCTTCATGCTAGAAACTGCTCAGGGCAAATCTGCATCCCATTCTATTCAAGTCATCCCTCTACTCACAGAGATAGATGCATATCCTGATTGCCTCCTTTGGAATGACTTATCAGAAACTCAAAAGAATGTAACCAGTTGTCTCTCACCTACCTATGGCCTGGAAGTCCCTAGGGGAAGCCTTGCTTTGAGTTGTCCCCACCTTTCTGGATGGAACTAATGTACTTCTTACATATATTGATTGATGTCTCATGTCTCCCTAAAATGTATAAAACCAAGCTATGCTCCGACCACCTTAGGCACATGTTGTCAGGACTCCCTGAGGCTGTGTCACGAGCATGTCCTCAATTTCGGCAACCATTTATGTCCTCTAGCTCAGGCTTCAGTTCTTTGTGATCTACATTCATTCAGACTGGGAGAGTTCCATTGTCTCCTCAGGTTCACATTTTTGGAAAAGTCTCTTTCAGATAGCCTCAAGTCAGATTTACTTTTTGTCCACTGTGATGGCTTCCAATTACAACTAGTCTCTCTCTACTTAGTAGCAGTATTTAAAAACCTGAAACAATTTTTTGAGCAGAGATTTCCTTCAAAATATGAAAGGCATTATTCTTCTATTTGTTACAACAATGAAAAATTTGTTCTTTCCAGGAAGGTGTACCTAAGAATAATGGATAACAGTCATAATACATCAAGAGATGTATTTCCCCCAAGAGAATGGAAAATACATTCTTAAAAGCATGGTGAATATTAAGGGGGCTTTCGTTTTACAAAGGAGAATTTAAATGGTCAAATGTCTTCTGGAACACATATTTGCCTCATGGGGTTGTAAAAATTAGAAATAAGAACAGTGAAGTACCTGGTGCATAGTGGGTGCTAAGTCATTTATTATTAATTTCAGAGTCCTTCCTCCAGGGAACTTTTCCACCAACTTCTAAAATTATACTTTGGAAGGCAATTAATTTTAGTTTCTTATTTGCTTCAGCCTTTAATTCACATTTATTCAATTTTCTTAGTTGTGAAAGCTGTTGAGTAGAAATACTAAATAATTGGCTAAAGGAAGACTATTTCTTACATTAGATATATAACTGTACTACATTAGCTCCTGAATTTCTGCATGATTCTGACATTTCACTCAGTTTGGACTAGGAGTTTCACCACATGGTAAAACTCTCTTCAGAGAGTTCTGACTTGTGATACTGACATTTCTGTATGCCCTTCATCTCACGATAAGATCTATATATAAATGATGACTTCGTTTAAAACAAAAGTATAACTTCGCTCGAGGTAAGCAGCCCTTGACTCAATTAGAAAAAGATTGAATTGAAGAGCAAAAATGTATTGCTTTTCTTGCCCCATTGTCCTCCAACAAAGAAAATCAGAGTTGGGAAATGCTCTAAACTGATTCTGCCTGATGGCTGAGCATAGAGTTTACCTTTGTAAAAAGTGAGAAATTAATAGAGATAACAGGGGAAGTTACAATTTGTAATAGCACTCTGGGGAATGAGAGGTGAGTTTGTGACCATTGGCATCACAGATTTGTGTGACAACCTGATGTTCTGTTTCATGCTCAGAGACCCACTACACTGTCATAGTCCCTACACAAATGTCCTCAGAAAAAAAAAAAATTGTAGAAATATATATCTAAGAGTATGCATATGGTATAGAGCTTAGACCATACTTTAGGATCAGTCTGTCTTGGGTTTGAATCCTGACTTTCCTACTTCCTAACTGAAGGTGATAAACAGAGATTAGCATTTTCAAAAGCTTGGCGGTGGAAGCCAAGCAAAACTTAAGGTTGAGAAAGAGTTGTGGGAGGAAAATTAATATAAGGGAGCTTGAGCATGTTTATAACCTGAGGACCCGGAGAATTTAAAGAGGGTGTAGAGGGAGTATTTATTTACGTTAATATTTCCTTGTGTGAAAAACAGGCATAACACAGATCTATTCAAGGTTGATATTGGAATTAGAGTATTTTATATGTATCATATATATGTATACATATTCTTTTAATCTGTTTTGTGCTACTATAAAAAATACCACACAGTGAGTAATTTATAAAGAGTAGAAATTTATTTCTGACAGTTCTGGAGGTTTGGAAGTCCAAGATCAAGGTGCTGGCATCTGGTGTCTGTTAAGAGCTGGGTCTCTACTCCCAAGATGGTGTCTTGAATTCTCTATCCTCCAGAGCGGGGGAAAACTGTTCTTACATGGCAGAAGAGCAGAAGAGAAGAAACCCACTCCTGCAAGCCCTTCTTGTAGTGGCATTCATCCATTCATGAGGACTCTCCTCATGACATAAACACCTCCCATTAGACTCCACCTCCCAACCCTGTTGCTTTGGGGATTAACTTTCAACATGAGTTTTGTAGGGGACAAAACAATTCAAACCACAGCACATATATATATACGCGCACACACACACGCGCATGTGTGTATGTATGAGTATACATACATGCATACATACATATATAACACATTTATTTTTATATGTTAATATGTATATATAAAATATGTAATAGGCATATTATATATACATTATGTATAATGTATATCCATATATAACACCAATGCATCACAGAGTAGGTATTGAGTACCTTGGTACCTCATATCTGTACTCAGCAAATTATATCTGGAAGCAAAACTGGAAGTATTTCTGGGGTTATGAGATAAAATTGGATGGTAAAATTTGGTTAAAATTAGACTATTAGCAGCCTTTCTCAACTAGGATTCCTTATTTGAACAACATAAAATTATTTGAGTGTCTACTTTCTCAATTCTTGCAAAGATGTTATATGACTAGTGCCATTTTAGATGCATTAGAGATAATTCATTATGTATAATCGTTGGTTACTTTAGGGCATCAGCACTTATTTTGAAAAACCAGTTGTGAAAACTTGTTTACATTAACATAAGCAGACTATTAATAGATATGGAAATGATTATTATAAAAAAAGTTTACTGTTGCTTCATTATATTGTACTGAATTGTACAGAAGCCCAGCATAGAACTCCTTTAAGGATCCAAGCTATGAGATTATCTAAAAGCTTTAGACCCAGGCAGCAGTCTATACTTAATGATTTATTTTTGAAGTCATATCTTTTTTATTTATGAATATGACTTTATACACATGGTATTAAAAAAATTAAGAAAGCTTTATGATGCTTAACAGAGAGGCTTTAACCTCAGATGGATGCAAGTCTTTATTGTAGCTCCAAAACTCACTATGGTTGTGTGCCTGGGCATCTGAGTTTTCAGTTCCTTCATCTGCCACAATCGCAATACTCATTATATCATTGTTAATATTAAAAGAGAATATATATAAAGTGTTTAAGACAATGGCTGGGACATGATAGGTGTAAATAAATTGCAAACTCTAATTTTATTAATTGAGCATATGACCTATTTTGAACATAAGCATACATGATGATTTCCTCAAAATTATTACTCATTGAATATTATCACTATCTCCAAAAGGACCAAAGAGAATCTTATTTTAGGTGTTTGTATCAGTTATAATAACTAGGTTATGTTGCAGTTAAAACATACCCCAAATTTCTTCAAAATAATATAAAACAGCATAGTTTATTACTTACTCATACTATATGTCTTTTGCATGTCAATAATGGGGGTGTGGTGGGAAGTTCTGCTTTCTGTCCTCCTCTGTGACTCAAACTGATGGAGAGATGCTTCGCGGTTGAGAAAGCTATGAGTCACAGTAAAGGAGTAGTGATATGAAGATTTAAGCATTGTCAAATGCTTTCAACTGTAAAAGACAGTTGTCTTTACTCACAGTCCATGAGCAAAAGAAACTCACATGACCATGTTCAACCACAAGATCTCTGGGAAATGTAATCCTCTCATGTCCCTAGATGTAGGGGAAAGCCAAACGTTGGTCCATAGTGAGTGTCTACTACAGTAGCATAAGGCACTTACTGAACTAAACAAACAAACAAATGATAAATTAAGCATTTCATTTATACGGAATAGTTTTCTTGTTATTTTACATAATGGAATCAATTTTAACTTTATTAATGCTTAAAATGAAATGAGGCTCAAACTGAAGTCTTTAAATTTTGCAATTTTCTCTCAATTCTGTTTTAATTCATTTTCCCTTTGATTCCATGAGACTATTTGTCATATAGTTGATACATTAGATCCTCATTATTCGCAGATTCCACATTTTCAGTTCATCTACGCACTAAAATTTACTTATCCTCCCAAAATCAGTTCTCACAGAGCTGATTTGACGACACGTGCGGAGCAGTGAAAAATTTGAGTTGCTCAATGTGCACATTCCCAGATAAGGCAGAACATCGAAACACTGCCTTCTTGTTAGCTGTCATACTGTAAAAAAGTGCCCCTTTTTGGTTTATTCAGTGACACTTTCTGTTTTTTTTTTTTTTTCCATTTTGTACATTTTCTTGATAATTTTGCCTGTAGCTTAATTTGTAGATGTACAATTAAAAAAACAAATAATATGCAAATCCCTACTAATTGAATATTTTTTCCTGGTGACTTGTACTATAAAGTTAGATGTAAGTTTTAAATGAAAACATTAAACATAAATAATTAAATATGGCATAGTTTGTTAATTATGGGACACAGTTTAACATTCTGACAAAACATAAAATAGTATCACAAATGAGATACAAATGGAATAATATTGTATATGTATCCTGAATCCTACAAGTCAAAAATAGGTATCCTTACCTATAATTGAACATAATGAATCCTGATACAGATTTATGTAAATTTTGTAAATTGAGTGATATGAAAGAATTATCATATACAATGCTAAAACCAAAATTGCTGTGTTCAAAACTTTATTTTCTTGAATTTAGATACCATTAAGAAAAAGACGTATGGGCTTTCTGGTTTTTAAATTTATGTTTCAATGTGTGGTTCTTCTCCATTTCAAATAAACAAATGAAAAGTGAGCTGCTGGCATCAGGAAGAAAGATAATTTTTCTTCCCTTTTCCTTCAAGTTATTATAAATAAGGGAAGGAACTGACTTTTAGGGAATAGGCCTTGTTAGACTGTCAGTATATTTATTTAGGGTCCATTTTTTTTTTTTTTATTCTTACATAAGAGATCCTAACTCCTTCCATTTATCCTTGTCCATTAACTAAAACTGGAGATGTCAGGGAAACAATAATTTATATGATAAAAGGCTGGTATGTTAGGAATGACCGTCTCTGAATTCTTTATGAACAACTAGGCAGCATAAGGTGGCAGATGGGTTAATCCAGGAGACTATAAATTGACCTGGATGTAAATCTGGTGTATGCCCATCCCTCATAATTAGTTTGTTAGGCAGTGCAGCCAGTTCTTGTTAATCAACAGGATTCTACAATCCTCACTTTAGCTTCATTTCATACTAGGAAAAGAGCATTTCTATACCTCTCATAGTTAATGCGGCATTCTCATACTTTCTTTCTAATCTGTGCCTCTAATCACAAGAATACTTGAGATATGACATGCCACAGTTATTTGTGACAAGAAGCCATGGATCCCTTCATTCTCTGCCCCTCCACCCGTATCTATGGATCTATCTCTCTATTGATCTGTCATCTATCTAGTCATCCATTCATCTATATTCTCGTTATTATCTTATAGACAGGAGCCTTAAATGACTTGATCATTATTTCAGGTTAAAAAAAATGAGCAACAATCTGCCTGGTCATGAAGTTATAATTCAAGCCTCTTCTCTATTAAATTGCTCTCAGGTAATAATGTAGAGAGAAATTGGCACAAACCCTACAAATGATTTTCTATTTTTAATTATATCCCCCTTGTGGTACCTGGGTAGACTTTGTGCTCATTAGTCTTTGGATCCTACTGATCTTGTGCTGTGTTGGCAGTCATGTGATAAACCTCTACACAAGATGCTGGGGGAAAATCTAGCCTTTACCTCTGCAGCCTAATGACAGTCAGATCCAAGAGATGAGTACATCTGAGGAGTCAAAATGCTTCTGTGTCAGAATTTTATGGCAAGAGAAAGCAAGTTGGGACACTGGTTATTTTCTGGGACATCAGCTACTGATTTATGAACTTGATGGGACCTCCCTACTTATTACTTTACAATGAAATGAAGGTTATTTTAAATGTTGATTGTTAGGTTGTAATGTCCCCCCCATCCCGCCCCGTTTTCATTAGAAATGTCATTTACAGATTGTTACTTAACACACAGTAAAAAGTGTGGAGTTTTTGAGCAGTTAAAAAAGAGCATTGTGCCACAGAGGCCACTGTAAGATTTGTAACAGAGTTCTGAATGTATTTTACTCCTTGATTCCAGCTGTGATAAGCCTAGGTTTGTTTATTTTTGTTAGTTTGTTTTTTTAGAAGAATAAATCATGAAAAAAAGGAAAAAGAGTAGTACTGGTGTGACCTTAAGTCAACTAAAGGTGAGCTACTGGTATCAGGAAGAAAGAGAAAAGATGTAGAAAAGCCTAATGAACTGCTGATGTGAGACTTGAAGAGCCAAGAAACAGGTCTGAGGCTAATGATGTCGTGAGGATGGAGAGATTAGGAAATCTGAGAAGGTCTCAGGACACATGATGAATCCGAGGAAACTGTTTATTTGCCAACCTGTGGGAAAGGTATGGAGGCCATTTAAAAGTTGGTGTTTTCTGAAATAAATTTCTACTGGCAGTCTGCAGATGAAAAGACCTATTATATTGTCGTCAACCCATTAAATTTTATCCTAGGCCCTGTTTGGAAGAGTCCTTGAAAAGAGAAGCATCAATTTTCCAATAAGAAGTAAATGGAGGTAGGATGAACTTACCCACCCTCTTCCCTACTCTCCAAACAGTCATCAGGCTTATGCAGTAAGTATCTGGATGGAGGTTACAACTACGACAGCATCTCAAAGAGAAAGCATTGTGCAGTGGTAGGTTATGGGTTTGAATTTGGTGTAAACTGGAGCCAGGTTTGAATTCTGGGTATGTAACTTGCAAACTGCTCTTTGAGCTTCAGATTCCTTATGACTGAAATGGGGTTAACAATATTGACCTCACATTTTTGTGAAGATTAAATATTAAATGAACCCATGCATTTAAAAAATTGAGTAAAATGCTAAATCTAGAGAAGGTACTCAGTTAGGGGTCGCATTTACTATTATTTACTTCATCAGTGTCATGTCATGTGTTCAACAATCAGAAGCATAACTTAGAATCTCCTGGAAAGTGGAACAGACATTTGTATTTTGATTCTAGAGATTCTGATGCACCCAAGGCTAAGAATATTGGCCTTGGGGTCTGTGACTTGATGCAATTTCCTTGGACCTGGGCTATACCCAGCTGTGGAAACACAAGGTGATAGGAGGTCCTTGGGATGCTGCAGTGGGTGATGGGGAACTCCCTAATGCCTCTCTGCATGGCTGGTGTGAAGTCATGAAGATAACAGAAAAATCTATGTTCTCCCCTCTAAAAAATTTACCCCTCAAATTCAGAATAATACTGCTTTTTGGGTATCTATTTCTAAAGATTTCCCCTAATATTTGCCTTAAAGTTATATCTTCTCTAAGACTATTGTTGCCCTGGACCCCTATGTCTTCTCTGTCTTTGTCCCAATATACAATTTTTTTTTTTTTTTTTGAGGTGGAGTTTCGCTCTTGTCACCCAGGCTGGAGTCCAGTGATGTGGTCTCGGCTCACTGCAACCTCCATCTCCTGGGTTCAAGTGATTCTCCTGCTTCATCCTCCTGAGGAGTTGGGATTACAGGCGTGCACCATCATGCCCAGCTAATTTTTGTATTTTTAGTAGAGATGGGGTTTTGTCATGTTGGCCAGGCTGGTCTTGAACTCTTGACCTCAAGTGATCCACCCGCCTTGGCCTCCTAAAGTGCTGGGATTACAGGCGTGAGCCACCACTTGGAACTCTGAGGGTTAACCTATTAAGCCAGTTCAGCACAGTAACTGAATCTAACGTTTCTAAAAAAGAGCTCTTAGAATTTAATGCCTCTCTTCTATCAAAGGAATTGAATATTATATGATTTATGCCTATGAGAGTGATGGTTTGTGTTTTCATTTACAAACTGTCAACATAACCACCCATCTCGTGATGGTTTGTGTTTTCATTTACAAACTGTCAACATAACCACCCATCTCCAAAGCTTTTGTCTCTTTTAAGCATACAGAAATAAATTAAGATTGCTGTAATGGCAGTGGGAATGGAAAGGAGAGGATGGATTCATGACCCATTTAGAGGGTACAGTTGACAAGATTTACTGGAAAGGAGTGTGAGTATTGAGCTTAACACTGAAATTTCAAAATTGTGCAACTAGATGGATAATGGTCATATTTCACTAAAATAGGACACAGGGCCAGGAGCAGATTTTGGGTTGCATTATTTAAATTCAGATAAGTTTTGTTAAGTATGAAGTGCCAAATGGGATGATTGGTAAGTAATTGTATACATGATTTGGGGCTAAGAAGTCAAGCCTAGATTCATGGTCTAGAAAACTTGAATTACTCATATCAAGAGGATTTTGCAATGTGCAATTAATTGTACATATTTAACTGCTAGAACATATTGTCATAATATTAGACATATTATGTATGTTGTTTCTTAACTTTTTTAAAAAATTTAATTTTTAATTGTTATGGTACATAGTAGGTATATATACTTATGCAGTACATGAGATATTTTGAGACAGGCATACACTATATAATAATCAAATCAGGGTAAATGGGGTATACATCTCCTCAAGCATTTACCATGTTGTTGTATTACAAATATTTAAATTTTACTCTTAGCTATTTTAAAATGTACAATAAATTATTGCTGTCTATAATCACCCTATTGTGCTATCAAGTATTAGATCTTATTTGTTCTATCTAAATATATTTTCATATCTATCAATCATCCCCACTTTTCCCCTCCCCTACCCACCACTCTTCCCAGCCTCTGGTAACCATCGTTCTGCTCTCTACCTCCATGTGTACATTTTAAAACATTTTTAGCTCCCACAAATGTGAGAACATGCAAAGTTTATCTTTCTATGCCTGGCTTATTTCCTTTAACATAATGTCTTCCAGTTCTTCCATGTTGTTGCAAATGACAATATCTTATTCTTTTCTATGGATGAATAGTCTTCCATTGTGTATATGTACCACATTTTCTTTATCCATTCATCTGTTGACAGGCACTTAGATTGCTTGCAAACCTTGGCAACTGTGAATAGTGCTGCAATGAACATTGTAACTCTTTAACTTACAGGTTTCATTTCATTTGGACAAACAGCCAGTAATGGGATTGCTGGATCACATGGTAGTTTTATCTTTAGTTTTTGGAGGAACCTCTGTGCTGTTTTCCATAGTGGCTGTACTAATTTACATTCTCACCAACAGTGTACAAGGATTCCCTTTTTTCCACATTCTCATCAGCATTTGTTATTGCCTGTCTTTTGGATAAAAGTCATTTTTAACTGAAGTGAGAGGATATCTCATTGAAGTTTTGATGTGCATTTCTCTGATAATCAATAATGTTGATCACCTTTTCATATACCTGTTTGCCTTCTTTTCTCAAAAGAAGATGTACAAATGGCAAACAGGTATATGAAAAGGTCTATTCAGCTCTTTTGCTTATCTTTAAGTTGAAATACTTGATTTTTTTTCCTATAAAATTGTTTGAGCTCCTTATATATTCTAATTATTAATCCATTGTCAGATGGATAGTTTGCAAATATTTTCTCTCATTCTGTGGGTTATCTCTTCATTTTGTTAATTGTTTCCTTTGCTGTGCAGAAACTTTTTAACTTGGTATGATTCCATATATCCATTTTTAGCTTCGGTTGCCATATTTGCCCAGACCAATGTCCTGGAGAATTTCTCCAATGTTTTCTTTTAGTAGTTTCAGGTTTGACATGTTAGATATTAGATATTAGTAGTTAGTTTTGATTTGATTTTTGTATATGATGAGAGATAGGAGTCTAGTTTCATTCTTCTATACATGGATACTCAATTTTCCCAGGACTATTTATTGAAGAGACTGCCCTTTCTCCACTGTATGTTCTTTGCACCATTGTTCAAAATGAGTTCACCACAGATGCACAGATTTATTTCTGGGTTCTCTATTGTGTTTCATTGGTCTATGTGTCTATTTTTATGACAGTATCATGTTGTTTTGGTTCCTATAGTTCTGTAATCTAATTTGAAGTCAGATAATGAGATTTCACCAGTTTTATTATTTTTGTTAAGGATGGCTTTGGCCTTCTGGGTCTTTTGTATGTCCATATAAATTTAATGATTATTTTTTCTACTTCTGTGAAAAATGTCTTTGGCATTTTAATAGACTTTCCATTGAATCTGTAGATTGCTTTGGGTAGTATGGACATTTTAATAATGTCGATTTTTTCCAATCCATGAACGTGGAATATCTTTCCATTTTTTTGTGTCCTCTTCAATTTCTTGCATCAGTGTTTTATACTTTTCATTGTAGAGATCTTTCACTTCTTTGGTAAGTTAATTCACAGATACTGAATTTTATTTGTAGCTTTTGTAAATGGAATTACTTTCTTGATTTCTTTTTCAGATTGTTTACTGAAAAAAGAAACAATATGTTGACATATAGTAATCCTACTGATTTTTGTATTTTTATTTTGTATCTTGGAAATTTACTGAGTTTATCATTTAATAATTTTTTGGTGGAGTCTTTAGAATTTCCGAAGTATAAGATCATATCATCTGCAAAGAAGGATAATTCAATTTCTTCCTTTCCAATTTGGATGCCTGTTATATCTTTCTCTTGTCTGTTGCACTAACTAGGACCTTCAATACTATGCTGAACAACAGTGGTGGTGAAAATGAGCATCCTTGTCTTGTTCCAGGTCTTAGAGGGAAGGCATTTAGTTTTACCCTGTTCAGTATGGGTCTGTTGAATATGGTTTTTATTGCACTGAGTTGTGTTCTAACTGGGTTTGTTGTATATGGCTTTTATTGTGCTGAGGTATGTTCCTTCTATACAGTTTTTTGAGAATTTTTATCATGAAGGGATGTTGAATTTTATCAAATGCTTTTTCAACATCAATTAAAATAATCATATGATTGCTGTTCTTTATTCTGTTGATATGATGTATCACATTGATTGACTTGCATACGTTGAGACATTCTTGCATCCTTTGGATAAATCCCACTTGATCATGATGAATGATATTTTTAATGTCTTGTTGAATTTGGTTTGCTATTATTGTGTTGAGGATTTTTGCATCAATGTTCATCAGAGATATTGGCCTCTAGTTTTGTTTTTTGATGCATTTTTGTCTGGTGTTGGTATATGAGTAATGCAGGCCTCGTAGAATGAGTTTGGAAGTATTCTCTCCTCTTCTATTTTTAACAATAGCTTGAGTAGAATAGATATTAGTTCTTTTTTAAATGTTTGGTAAAATTCATCAGTGAAGCCATGGAGTCCTGGGATTTTCTTTTCTGGGAGACTTTTTATTATGGCTTTGATTTTATTATTTACAATGTATCTATTCAGGTTTTGAATTTCTTCATGGTTCAATCTTGGTAGGCTGTATGTGTTTAGGAATTTACAAATTTTTTTCCAGATTTTTCAATGTATCAGCATATAGTTATTATAGTAGTCTCTACTGATCCTTTGACTTTATGCAGTATCATTTTTAATGTCTTGTTTTTAATCTCTGATTTGATTTATTTGATTCCTCTTTTTTTTTCTTAGTCTGGCTAAAATGTTGTCAATTCTTTTTATCTTTTCATAAGACCAACTTTCATTTCATTGATCTTTTGTATTTTATTTGATTTCATTTCATTTATTTATCCTCTAATCTGTTATTTTCTTTATTCTACTTGCTTTAGGTTTGGTTTTCCTCTTGTTTTAATTCCTTAAGATGTATCATAGGTTACTTGAATTTTTCTACTTTTTTGATATAGGTGCTTATTGCCATAAACTGTGCTCTTAGTACTGCTTTCTCTGTATCTCATAGATTTTGTCATGTTGTATTTTCATTTTTATTCATTTCAAGAAATTTTAAAATTTCCTTCTTAATTATTTCATTGACCCATTGGTCATTCAGGAGCATACTGTTTAATTTCAATATGTTTACATAGTTTCCCAAATTTCTTTTGTTATTGATATCTAGTTTTATTCCCCTGTAGTCAGAGAAGACGCTTGATATAATTTCAAGTTTTTGCGAATGTTTTAAGACTTGTTTTGTGACCTAACATATGGTCTATCCTTCAGTATGATCCATGTGCTGAGAAAAATGTGTATTCTGTAGCCATTAGATAAAATGTTCTGTAAATATCTGTTAGGTCTATTTGGTCTATAGTACAGATTAAGTCCAATGTTTCTTGTTAACTTTCTTTCTGGAAGCTCTGTCTAATGCTGAAAGTGAGGTGTTGAAGTCTCCAGCTATTAATGTATGGGGGCCTATCTCTTTCTTTAGATCTAATTTGCTATATATATCTGAGTCCTGCAGTGTTGGGTGCACATATATTTATAATTGTTTTATCCTCTTTCTGAATTGATCCCTTTGTTATTGTATAATGTTGTTCCTTGTCTCTTTTTAAGATTTCTGTCTTGAAATCTATTTCACCTTATGTAAGTATAGTTCCTCCTGCTTTTTTTTTTTTTTGTTTGTTTCCATGGGTATGGAATATCTTTTTCCATCCCTTTATTTGTAATCTATGTGTGTCTTTATAGGTGAAGTGTGTTTCTTGTAGGCAACAGATCACTGGGTCTTGATTTTTTTTTCATCCATTCAGCCACTCTATGACTTTTGATTGGAGAGTTTAGTCTATTTACACTTAATATTATTATTGTCAAGTAAGGACTTACTTCTGCCATGTTGTTGTTTGTTTTCTGGTTGTTTTGCAGTCTTCGTTCCTTTCTGTCTTCCTTTTTGTGAAGGTGATTTTCTCTGGTGGTAAGTTTTAATATCTTGTTATTTTGTATTTGTTGTAGAATTTTTTGATTTGAGATTATCATGAGGCTTGCAAATAACATCTTATAACCCAATTTTTTAAAGTGATGGCAACTTATCACTGGTTGCAAAAGCAAACAGACAAACAAACAAATGGGTAAAGACAAAACTAATACAAACTCTATACTTTAACTTCATTCCCCCCAACCCATTTAACTTTTTATTGTTTCTATTTATATCTTATTAAACCATCTATATCTTGTCAAGTTGTTGTGATTATTATTTTTTATTGGTTAATCTTTTAGTCTTTGTACTCAAGATATGAGTAGTTTATACATGACAATTAAAATGTTATAATATTCTGTGTTTGTCTGTGTACTTACTTTTTTTTTTTTTGAGACAGAATTTCACTCTTGTTGCTCAGGCTAGAGTCCTGTTGTACAATCTCAGCTCACTGTAACCTCCACCTCCAAGGTTCAAGTGATTCTCCCGTTTCAGCCTTCCAAGTGGCTGGGATTATAGATGTGTGCCACGACGCCCAGATAATTTTTGTATTTTTAGTAGAGATGGGGTTTCACCACATTGGCCAGGCTGGTCTTGAACTGACTTCAGGTGATCACCTGCCTTGGCTCCCAAAGTCTTGGGATTACAGGTGTCAGCCACCGTGCCCGGCTGTGTACTTACTATTACCAGTGAATTTTGTACCCTCAGATGATATCATTTTGCTCATTATCACCCTTTTATTTCAGACTGAAGAACGGTCTTTAGCATTTCTTGTAGGACAGGTCTGGTGTTGGCAAAATCTATCAGCATTTGTTTGTGAAACTCTTTATTTCTCCTTCATTTCTCCATCCTATTCTAGGATAAAAGTTTCTTTCCTTCAGCACTTTAAATATATCCTGCCGCTCTTTCCTGGCTTGAGAGATGTCCACTGAGTTGTCTGCTGCCAGAAGTGTTAGAGCTCCTTTTTATGTAATTGTTTCCTTTCTCTTGCTGTTTTGTTTAGCATTGACCTTTGGGAGTTAGAATATTAAATATCTTGAGGTAGTCTTCTTTGGGTTAAATCTGCTTGTGTTCTGTAACCTTTCTTTACTTACATTTTGATATCTTCCTCTATATTTGAAAAGTTCTCTGTTATTTCCCCTTTTAATAAACTTTATACCCTGATCTCTCTCTCTCTAACTCCTCTTTAAGGGTGATAACTCTTAGATTTGTACTTTTGAGGTTATTTTCTAGATCTTGTAGGTGTGCTTCATTCTTTTTTATTCTCTTTTGCCTCCTCTGACTATCTATTTTTAAATAGCTTGTCTTCAAGCTCATTGACTATTTCTTCTGCTTGATCAAGTCTGCTGTTGAAAGATTGGTGCATTCATCAGGGTTAATTGAATTTTTCAGCTCCGTAATTTCTGCTTGATTTTTAAAAATTATTTCAATCTCTTTGTTAAATTTATCTGATAGGATTCTAAATTCCCTGTCTTGAATTTTGTTGAGCTTTCTCAAAATAGCTATTTTAACTTCTCTGTCTGAAAAGTCACATATCTTTGTCACTCTGAGATTGGTCTCTCGTACCTTATTTAGTTTCTTTAGTGAAGTAATGTTTTCCTAAATGATCTTGATGCTTGTGGATGTTTGTCAATGTCTGGTCAATGAAAAGTTAGGTATTTATTGTCATCTTCACTGTTTGGGTTTATTCATACCCATACTTCTTGGGAAGGCTTTGCAAGTATTCAATGGGAATTGAATGTTGTGATGTAAGTCTTTTGTCTTTGCACCTGTATCTACATTAGGGAGCATCCTAAAAACTCAGTAACATTGTGACTCTTGCAGATTCATAGAGGTACTACCTTGGTGGTCTTAGATGAGATCTGGGCAAATTCGCTGGATTACCAGGCAGAGACTCTTGTTTTCTTCCCTTACTCTTCCCCAAATAAGCAAAGTCTCTCTCTCTGTGCTAAGCCACTCAGAACTGGGGATGGAGTGATGCAAGAACCCCTGTGGCCTCCACCACTGAGACTGTGCTGGGTCGGGCTTGTAGCCAGGACAGTACTGGACAGTACTGGGTCTCATCCAGATCCTGTGATGTCTGTTTCCTGGCTACCACTCTTGTCTTTTTAAGGCCCAAGAGCTCTTTAATAAGCAGGTGGTGAATCCAACCAAGCTTGTATCTTTCCTTTCAGGGCAGCAAGTTTCCTTCTAGCCCAGTGTGGGTCTAGAAATCTTATCTAGGAGCCAGGGCCTATAATTGGTAGCTTTAGAAATCTGCTTGGTACTTTATTTTACCGTTCTTGAGCTGGTACCCATACCCAAGTTGCAAGACAAAGTCCTTTTTACTCTTTCCTCTCCTTTTCTCAAGCAGAAGGGGTCTCTCCCCATGGCCACCAAATCTGGTAATGTGCTGGGTCACACCTGAGGCCAGAATGACCCTGGGGTGTCACTCAAAGCCCAGGGTGAGTGCCTACAATGATGTTTATTCAAGGCCCAAGGGCTCTTTCGTTAGCAGGTGATGAATTCTGTCAGGACTGAGTTCTTCCGTTCAAGGCAGCAGGTTCCCTTCTGGCCCAACATTTGTCTAGAAATATCTGGGAGCTGGGGACTGGATGGGGGCTTTAGGACGCTGCTTGATGGTTTATTTTACTGTGCCTGAGCCGGTAGCTCAAAAAAAAAAAAAAAAAAAAAAAAAAGATACAATCAAGCTGTCTATCTTCAATTGGTTAATTACTCAATTCTACCACGAGGAAGAAATTATTACAAGGTATTAGAAAACCTCACTGTATTACTGTAAGTGTATATTCTCAAAAAGACAGTTGTCTATTAAGAAAAGCTGGTTTATGAATTCTGCATCTCTGTACTGACCTAACTTCAACTAAACAACAAAATAGCATTTGAGTTTTTATTCCCACTCTCTACAGTGGCAAAACAAAGCATGATTTTTTTAGAAAACTGCACAAGCATGAAATCTAGAAATATAGCATACCTTTATCATACCTTGGTAGAAAATATATTTTGTAAAGTGTGTTTAAATAATAACATACTCTCCCAAATCTCTGATCTTTATACTTTTCCTTTAATTCTTTTATCCTCCAGAATACAGCTCATGGAAGATCAGAATGTATAAGAATCAGTTTATTGGATACCTTCAAAGTCACTAAGGTATTTCCTTTTGTCCCCAACACATGCTAATGGTATTGACATTCAGTTTTATTTTTCTTAGTGTTATCTTCTTCTTTAGGCAATTTGCTGTGTCATCTCGTTATATTCATGGCTTGAAAGAGGAATCTAGTTCTAAAGCTTGAATTGGTTTATTGATCCTAAAATGGGGTAATTCACTGTCCAACATAATTCAAGCCTTCAAAGAACAAAAAGACCAACTACGCATTTCTCACACAATAATCAGGAAGAGAAGTCTCAAAATTCGAAATAGCATTGCTTAAGCATCGTCACAATAATTTATTCAGATCAAAATCCAAACATTAAAATTTACTCTGAATCACTCTCATGATCTCCTTAAGTAACAGTAAGATTCCTCCATTTGTATAACATTAGTAATTATTGCTAGTTGTCCTAATAATGCTATCTACATCTTGTTAATGCCTATCATTGTACCTCCTATCATGTGATTAATGTCAGGAGTGGGGAATTTTATGTATTAAATTTCTTCTTATAGGTTACATCCTGGAAATGTGAGGGAAAGTATTTGTGGTGATGGGATGTCACCCAACTATAAGATTAACAAAGAATAACCAAACAATAAAAGGAATCATACATTTTCTAAATCACCAAGAGTAAACCAAATTATAATTTTGTTTTAGAAACATGAGAGTGAATATTTATGGTACAGATAGTTAGATCTTAGATGGAATATTGAATCTTCTTCTTAAAGCTATTTGGAGGAGATCATCAGAAAAGGTGTGATTACTTTTTCTTTATGTGATCTCAGCCCCAAATATTATTTCCACAAATATTTCCACACATATTTTTTAGAGAGAGTTTTGTGCTTCAGAAGCTAATAAAAATAGCTTTTTTAATTTTTTTTTTTACTACCTGAGAGTCACCATTTTAGGAATTACTAGTATTATCTCATTTTGTTCTTATAGCAGATACTATTTACTATCCACATTTTATTGATAAGGAAACTGACAAAGAGCTTAAATAAGTTACTCAACATCATGCAGGTAAGAAGTGATAGAGCTGAGATTTGGTTTCAGTGTCTTACTCTATTCTAAACCATGCCATTTAATACAGATCATTATTTGTAGATCTATATTTTTAAAAAGGTTACTGTTAGCTTGAACAGCCCATTCACTGTACATTTTTAAAACAATAGCTGTACACCATTAGAGCTGGACAATTCTAATTCATTAATTTTACAGATGAGAAAGTTGATACTCATAAGGGTAAGGTACATATCCAAATGTTCAACATCGGGCCACCCACTGGTGTGAGAGGTAGTTTAAAATCTAGTATTCTCACTCCTAACTCGGTCCTCTTCCCACTAACCACACTGTCACCAATATACCCTTATCAAGTAAATCTTTATTAAGATAAAGATTGCAAGTTTGTAGTACTTATTGATAATATATATCTTTTGTATAAAAATTGTCTCCAGGCCGGGCGCGGTGGCTCACGCCTGTAATCGCAGCACTTTGGGAGGCCGAGGCAGGTGGATCACCTGAGGTTGGGAGTTCAAGACCAGTCTGACCAACATGGAGAAACCCCATCTCTACTAAAAATACAAAATGAGCCAGGCATGATGGCGCATGCCTGTAATCCCAGCTACTCGCGAGGCTGAGGCAGGAGAATCGCTTGAACCCAGGAGGCGGAGGTTGTGGTGAGCCAAGATCGTGCCATTGCACTCCAGCATGGGCAAAAAGAGCATAACTCCATCTCAAAAAAAAAAAAATTGTCTCCAAGCATAATGTCACTTCATGTCTTATAGCATATTTTATAATGCAACACACACACATACACACACACACACACACACGTTTTTTTTTTTTTTCCTGATTTTTAATTTTTCTGAGTAGAACATAAGAAAAATCCTTCTTATGTCCTTCAGGAGTAAAGGCAATGATCACTCTTGTTCAGAAGGTCATATTTATATTATTTTGGATATTATTGAATCTTTTTTATAATGTTAACATGTTTCAGTTTTTGAAGCCTTCAAGCCAGTGTGTGTGTGTGTGTGTGAGCGTGTGTGTGCATGTATGTGTGTGTGCGTATGTTACATTATTGGGGATTGGGGCACATGGTACAATGAAAAATACAACCACAGCAATAACTGGCTCGGAGATCTCCTATATCAACCTTCAGGTTAAAACTACCTAGGTAAGAAAGGGCCACATACATCACAAAGCATTCTTCAAAGAAAATGTTAATGCATAAAATCCTGATATGAGGTGAATTTTCATTAAATTGTTTTAATTTTTAATCCAGTTGAATTCACAATGATGGTACTTTATGGTGCATATATAATACTTATGTGCCATCTTTTATTCTTGCAGTACTAACAATTATGTTCAGGGAGTTATTTAAAACAAGAGAGAAAATAGAAGTAAGATTCAGCCTTTTTCCTATGGGTTATAATCTGCTAGAGAGCTAGACAAGACAAAACTAGTGGAACTAGAGAATGGTTCAATGCTTTAAGGGAAAAAGAATGCAATAACAAATTCCTCTAGCAGTTGACAGGAAGGAATGGCATTTGCTAAAATATAGTAAGTGCTGACAGTGTGTTTGGGTCTTCAAGAGGGTCCACTGAATCCTGCCCTGATCCTGCCCTGAGCTCAGACTAGATTCAGAAATAGAAAAGAGTAGCAGATTCCTGCCAAAAATCATTGCTTTAAGTGACAAAGACTAAATTGTGGAAGTTATAACATGAGATGGGTCTTCTCGTCCTCTCCTCCAGCTAAAACCCAACTCTCAAGAAGAAAAGCAGAGGAGGTGAGTTGTCCTGTTTGTTCTTCCTGAATTCACCAATGAGATTAAACAACTCTTTTCTGGTAAAAAAGAAAAGAGAGAGAGAGAATATGAATTACAGAAAGCAAAACACTAATACCGGTTCTATAATGAAATGGGCATGGAAAACCAAAGCAATGAAAGGGCACCATCATCATCATCATTATCATTAACATCAGCATGATCATCTTGGAACTGTTAGACGATAAAGCCTATTCTAGGGTGACATACATGACATGGGCTTTTGTTTAGTTAAAAAAAGATGTCACACAATCTTCAGTATATATCCCTTTTCAAGCTCCTGTATTGGTCATCCTGGCTCCCCAACATTTGATCTCTTGTTTATTGTTCTGACTGAACACCCTAAGCCCTCCCTCTGAAACATAATATTTTTTTTCTGTCTGGAAGAGGACACTTAAAAGAATAAGTCAGTGACTTACTGGGCTCATACTAACAGATGTTAGAAAATAGCTCAGGCTGGGAGAAAGAGCCCATAACCAGCTGTTTCATAGCCTGTAACTACAGCCTTAATAAATGAATCATTTCCTTCAGCTGGCACTAGTTGGGATCTAAGCATAGCATTTTGTGTGTTAGCTGTTCTGGAAGCATTTCACTGCTTGCTGATACTTTAGCACGGAGGTCTGTGAATCAGGTATCTAACAAAAATCACCCTGATTGTATATAAAGTATATGCAAGTTTAGTGACTGGTGGTGAGCTCATATGAGAAAGAGAACTTATCAAGTCCTTGGTAATGTAATTGTTTTAACTTATTAGACTGTAGCTTAGAATATAAAAAGCAAACTATAAAATATAATCTGCTGTACAGTGTGCTAATTAACCAGCTGGGCCAGCTTTTATAGTCTTAATTTTACTGATTTCCTCGAGGACATAATCTAGTTTGGTGACTCAGAACTGTATCTCCCTCCTGCTAGGACTTAATAGTAATGACTCCTGCCTTTTTTTTTTTCCCCCCTCAGGATGTCAGAGACTTCATCTTTGTTTCTTTTGTTAGATGATATCCTTTTCACATCAAAATCGCATTGGGGACATTGATATTAGACATTGCATTATAAAAGTCCAGATTTTCCTATGTCTATCTGCACAGTTTTTTTCTCTGTGGTGATTAATGGTGATATTTCAGAACAATGAATCATATTTCAGAACAATCATCCCAGAGTGAAATAGAGGAGACAGAAATAAAGTAGCAACAAGGGGTAGATTGAAGATAAGAATGTGGGCTTGGTGCAAAGACAAAGATGAAGTGGGAAATCAATTAGCTGCAAGCTTCTTCAAAATAAAGCAATGTGGAATGTGAAGAAGGGAAATGAGCAATAAAAATCAGTTCTCTTCCAAGCCTTAAGCTTACAAAGCAATCCAGCTAGGGAGACAAATAAAACAATACAAACAAAAAAATATCTTAGAATAACATTTTTGATGAGAAAGATAATATATGCTTGATATCGGGCATTCATAAAATATAAAGAAAAAAATTACCTGGAGATCACCATTGTGAATATTTCTATGCATTTTCTTACAGCCTTTATTCTTCTCTAAATTTTCTTTTCTACTCATCTGTAATCATTTTTTTCTGTGTAATTTTGTATTCTCCTTTTTCAGCATTATGCCATAAACATTTTCTTAAGTCAACATAAATCTTCTGAAAACATCTGTATGACTTTTATTGCTATTTTTTCTATCAACAAAATTTACACACATAGAAAAATTTAGAAAATAAAGAAAATAAAAGCTACTGATGCTATTGATGATATAAATGCACACACATTTATGGGAATTCTGTAATCTATGTATAACATGTATGTGATCACATTATCTTTATTATTTTGTGATATACTTTTTGTTACCTAGCAATATAGTGTGGACATCTTTCATTTCTCTGCCCCTGTCTTTCTATGTATATATACGCGTGATTTTTAATAAATACATAGTGGTAATCTATAATTGATTTAATCTATAATATACTATTGGACTTTCATATTGCTTACAAATTTTACTTTTACATGTAATTATGCAATTAGTTTATACAAATGTTTTGCCATTTTTTAGTGAATTTGTAAAAAATACATTTTTAGAGTCTATAAATCTATAAATTCATACCAATTAACAGACTTCCCACTAATCCTTTTGCATATAATAGTAAATGGATAATTCTCTTAATCATATTCAATTTACTAGGCAGATGATATCTTTAATGTTTATTTTTATTAATATTGATTTTTAAAGTTTTTATTTTTAATATAGTTTGATTTAATATCTTTGATTTTATTATAGTTATTACAAATTTATATATTAATGTTTATTTTGTAAGTGGCCTAATTTTTAATTTCTCACTTTTATACAAGGAGATAAGTCACATTTTTATTACTTATAATTGTTATTTTGTTGACTACATGATATCATATATATTTACCATGATGAATATAAAAGAGACTTTTTCTGTTGCTTCTATATTTTGGCTACAGCTTCAAAACTGAGAATGATATGGATACATACCCTCATGATTGTAATGGAGGAACTAGACAAAACCTATACATCCTTCAGGATCTGAGTGTTTCAGAGACCCATTCATCACCACTAACAACACCCAGAGATTCATTTTCGATTTACTAAGATGGAATACTTAGGAATTTGCAAAGAGAAAACTGTTGTTTCTCCTTCCCTTCCAATCCTCAAGCAAAATGAAGGCAATACCAAGAGTGCTTGACTCCACTCTTGAAGGTGTGGAGCACAGATAATGGAAAAGACTGGAGGCAGGATCAGGCTAGAGCAACCACAGAGGCAGAGCCAAGCGACGAGGCAGTAGGAGAATGTGGCTAACGTGGCTGGAGTGGGGTGAGGTGATTTGGAAGGTTTCCCTAGAGGCAAATGGTAGACAGCCATGTCATCTTGTGTGATCTCCCCATGGTGGCAAGTCAGTTTTCCAGTTGTTCAGGCCTCGAATCATGGACTCACTCTTGACTCCATATCTCTTCTGTAGACTACATCTAATTTTGCTCCCAATCACCTCTTTCGGGGTTGCTGCTGTAATCCAAGTCTCCATCATTTCCGGTTCAAACTGAAATTGTTGTTGTATGTTTGCTTCATTTCCTCCCCTTGTTAGTTTCAACATAGCACTCAGAGTGGTTCTTTTAATGTTTAACTTGAATTATATTACAGCTCTGTTCAAAACTCCATTTCCAGTGGCTTCGTGTCTTAAAGTAAAAGCAAAAGTCTTAAAATTGCCATATGAGGTTCTATGTCATTGTCTCCCCATACATATATTTGTTCCTTTCTGAGCTAATTTCCTAGCACTTTTCCCCTTCTCATTGGGCTACACACAGGGCACTGCTCATTCGGCCTTCAGCTTGCCAAATGTGCACACACCCCAGGGTCTTTGCACTTACTGTCTCCTCTGCCTGGAACATGTGTCCCCAGATATGCGTATACTTACTCCCCTAGTATATTCCGGTAGCATCTCTTAGGCCACCTTTTCAGAAAGTCTTTTGCTTGCTATTCTTGATATTAACATTTCCTTCAGTCACCTGATATCCCCAAATTCCATTTTATTTTTCTATCAGGCACTTGTCATGTGACATCTTTTTATGTGCTTATTTCTTTATTGTTTTAGTCTAACATTAGAATGTGAGCTTCTGGAGAAGGAGGAGTTTGTCCATCTTGTTTTCTTTGTCCTATCACCGTAGCCTACTATAGAGCAGAACACAGAGAAAGTATTCAATAGATATGTGTTGAATACATGATAGATGCTTCTGATTTAGAAGCAATAATTTTCCCTCAAGTATGCTTCTTTTTCTCTTCTTTGTTCTGTTGGTTTTTCATCATTTAATATTCACAGTCAGGCATGGTGGCTCATGCCTGTAATCGCAGCACTTTGGGAGGCTGAGGTGGGGGATCGCCTGAGGTCAGGAGTTTGAGATCAGCCTAGCAATCATGGTGAAACCCCATTTCTACTAAAAATACAAAAATTAGCCAGGTATGGTGGTTGGTGCCTGTAATCTCAGCTACTCAGGAGGTTGAGGCAAGAGAATTGCTTGAACCCAGGAGGCAGAGGTTGCAGTGAGCATTGCACTCCAGCCTGGGTGGTAAGAGCAAGACTTTGTCTCAAAAAATAACAATAAAATAAAGACTCATAAATTTGCGTTTTCAAGAAACATGTTATTTCAAGAAACAACTATTATAGTTGTTTAGTCCTCTTGTGGCTAGAATAACTGGTATATCTATAGCATTTTGACATATGGGATATGTGTTTAGTAACCTCAATTTAATGCTTTAGTTAATACTGTAATAGATAATTTTGTACTCTTCTACAGTGTACTTTTGTTATTTAAAAAGCTTTCTTGTAAACAAGTGTCTTCATTTACTATTGCATCTGTAACAAATTACCATAAATGTAACACACCACAAATTCATTATTGTACAGTATTGGTCAGATGTCTGACACTGGTTTCCTTGGGCTGGAGTCATGGTAGTGGCAGGGTTGGTTCATTCTGGAGGCTCTAGGGTACAATCTGTTTTCTTGCTTTTCCAACATCTAGTGATCACCTACTTTCCATGGTTCATGGCCCCCTCCTTCATCTTCAGATCTGCCAGTGTGGCACCTGTGACCTAGCCAGAAGAAGTTCTCTACTTTTAAGGATTTCGTGTGATTAGACTGGGTTCACCTGGATTATCTCTCCATCTCAAGTTTCTGAACTCTAATCACATCTGCAAAGTCCCTTTTGCTATACAAGGTAAGATATTCACATATTCTGAGGCCCAGGATGTGACTGTCTTGGGGATTGAGGACCTTAATTGACCTGCTGCAGAAGAAAAGAAAACATTTTTATCTCTCATGCTTGGCCCTGCTGACCTCTAAGACTAATATCTTATTTCTCTCTTTTTCAGAACAGCTCTCTTAAAAAAAGATCACTATCTGTTCCCTCCATTATTCATTTCACTCTCACTTTTTGATCTCTTGTAGTTAATATAACTTCAAATTCCACAAACATATTGAAAATATTCTCTACAAGCCTGACACTGACCTCCTAATCACCAAATGTGCTTATCTTTTGCCTCTGTGTATTAAAATACGTCTAAGAAACTAGTAGGCAGCTACACAGTTCACATAACAACTGGGAAGGATGGAGCCTGATGACTCTGGCAGCCTACAGAACCCAGATGCCACTCCCTGTCAGGTAGAACTTGCCCCCTGGCCAAGTAATGACCCACTCTTGCCCTCATGTAGAAATGTGGCTCGCTTTTCAGGTCATTCATTTCTCTTCCATGTGTTTGGAACTCTCTAGCTTTGTGCTCTTACTCCAGAAGTTTGGCTTTTCTTGTGTCATGTTCTTTGTGTAACACCCACCCATCTTTCTTACTGCATTAACATAAAAATCTTAGCTCCTTCGTCTTTCTGTTTTCTAAACAAGGTTTTTGATGCCTAAACCAGGTGCCCCTTTTCTATGGAGAATAATTCTGAGAAAAACAGCTTTTTCTAAAGTTATTTAAGTGCCTCCCTTGTTACCTGGTTACTCTCTTTATTCAGTCTTGCCCTCCTTGAGGGCAGCACTGAACAAAACCATAGCTTCAGGGCACTGCTCTGAAGAGACTTGCTATTGGGCCCTGAGTGAGGGTGACCTCTGGTGGACACAACTGATTCTTTTCTCTCATGTGTTATTGCTGCTGTTGCTATGTTTGTTTATTTAAATTGTGGTTAACCATTTTTAAGTGTACAGCTCAGTAGCATACAGTCACATTGTTGTGCAATCAATCTCCATAACTCGTTTCATTTTGCTCAAGTAAAACTGTAATCCAGTAACAACTGTCCATCTCCCACAGGCCCTGGCAACCTCCATTTTACTTTCTGTCTTTATGAAATTGACTATGCTAGGAACTGCATGTAAGTGGATCACGGTGTTTGTCCTTTTGTGACCAGCTTATTTCACTTAGCCTAACATCTTCAACGTTTATCCATACTGTAGCATGTGCCATAATTTACTTTCTTTTAAAGATTGAGTAGTATTCCATTGTATGCAGAATACCACATTTTGCTAATCTATTCATCTGTTGATGGACTCATATTGCTCTCACATTTAGGTTATTGTGAATAGTATTGCTGTAAACATGGATGTACAAATATCTTCGGAGACTCTGCTTTCAATTCTTTTTACTATAGACCCAGAAGTGGAATTGCTGGATCATCTGGTAATTCTATTTTTAAAAAACTGTTTTATTGATACACAATGAGTATACATATTTTCATGGCACATATCATAAGTTGATACATTCATATAATATATAAAGATCAAATCAGGGTAATCGAGATAACAATCACCTTAAATATTTATCTCTATGGCGGGACATTTGAGTTATTCTCTTCCAGCTGTTTTGAAAGGTACAATAGATTAATGTTAATTAACGTTTATGAGTTACCTACTCATCTCTCAAATACTAGGTCTTATTTCTTCTATCTAACTGTATCTTCTTTCTAACTGTATATTGGTACCCATTAATCAATCTCTCTTTATCTGCCCCTCTGCCTTTCCCAACTTTCTGGTTTTCTAGTAACCACCAATCTACTCTGTCTTCATGAGAAGTCCTGACCATAGATAATTCTATTTTTATTTTTGGGAGGATTGCCATACTGTTTTCCACAGCAGCTACCCCATCTTATATTGGCATCAACAGTGCACAGGAGTTTTGATTTCTTTAACACTTATTTTCTGTTTTTATTTTAATAGTAGTCATGCTAATAAGTGTGAGGTGGTATCTCATAGTTTTGTTGTTGTTGTGTTTTTCCCACCGTTTATTAATCATACACCATGTGTCAAGAGCTTTTAACACTCTTGACAATCCTATGAAGTAGACATTACTTTTCCAACTCACTGTTGAGGAAATGAAGGCTCAAAGAAATTAAGTGAGGTATTAAGTAGTAGAACTGGGTCAAATCTAGGTTTGTTTATCTGAGGTGCATACTTTGAAAAGTGATGCTCCCTCATATTCAGTGTGCCTGGTTTGTTTTAGGTTTCTATCATATTCAATTGTAAAATTATTGAAATAATCTTTTTTTTTCTTCCTGTTACTAGCAACTCTGTCTATTGCTTCCAGAGCTAGAACAATGATAAGGAGATTAACTGCCCAGCATTTTGTGGACCAACATCTCTGGGCTTTATTATTCCTCTTCTTCACTCATTGAGCACATATTTATTGAGTGTCTATGTAATATACTATATTTGGCCCTGAGAACACAGCAGAATGAACAAGCTAGATATCTCTCAAAGCTCATGGGGCTTTTAATCTTGATAGTGACTTGTTGATCTATCTCATGATGCTGTGCAAAGAAGTCATTTGATCAGAAACCACTGAGGATTATTTAATAGGGATCTTTGAATGCCATAGAGGGATGGGCGAAAAGCAGGGTATTAGACAGGTTGAAGGTAGTTGGCAACATCTGGGGCTCATTAGAGGAAGAAATTCCAGGTCCCCATGTCCTACTGCCCACTTGGCCACCTTTTAAATTCTACATTCTTTTTCCTCAAGGGTCTCCTTATTTTCAAGATTCCAGTAATCACCTTTGTGCATGAGTCTTTACCTCTACCTCTCCTTGATATCTCCTCCACTATTGAGGGCCTGTAAACATGTTACCCACATGACATTTTCTCTTGAATGTCATGTTGTCCCTTCAAATTTTGCATTCCATTTTCAAATTCAATTTCAAATGTCCCTTCAAGTTGAAAATTGGCTCATACTTCTGATATTTCTTTTCTATTAGTGTTATCTTATATTCACTGGGACTTCAAACTTTAAAGTCATTTCTAATCTGTCTTAAGTCAACCAACTACTCAGTATTAGTAATTTGTCCTTGTTGATATTCTTTTTGCATTGAACCCAACTAACCAAAGATCAGAAGGAACATACCTGTTGTCAAGTAAAACTAAGATTATTTAACTTGCTGCGGCAAAGAATATACCTTAGGAAAATCTCACAAGTGTTTCAGTGAGGTAATTTGGGATGGTCTTCTTACTGGGTTTAAGTTTGCATGGATGATTTTGAGGAAGGCTTAGGGAAGTGAAGGCTATTTCTTGAATCAGGGGCATTCAGTGGTTGAAGGTCAATAATTTTTATCTAAAAGGTGAGATAATTCAAAAATGCTAGAGTTATCATTGATAAAACAAACAAACAAAAACTCCAGAAAACACTCAGAGAAAGATGATATGAATCAGAGAAAGGTAAATTTAGCATTTTGTGGTCAGACAGTGGCCTTGCCTATGTCTTTCTTTGAACGTGGTAATGGAGTAGACTGAGAATTTTCTATTTGCTATTACAAACATCACAATCTGGTTTCATTTTCTCAACAGGGATTTATTTTTCTTTCTTCCCTCACCTTCCATCCACATCTGAACTTATTCCCTCCTGTTTGAACAATTGGAGGAACCATTTTACTTTCCCATGCTTCTTTGGCTCTGCCCACACCACACTGTTCTTCACATCATTGCTGAGTCAATAAACATGACTTTGATCTTGTTACTTTTCTGCACAAAAGACTTCTTTGGGTTTCTACTGTTTATAGAAAAAATCCACAGTCATTATTTTGATACTCAAGGAAGCATACACTCTATTTCCAGTCTCCCTTTTCAGACCTCCTTCTCAGGCCTCCCTTTTTAGTCTAATTTGGATATAATATTTGCTTTCTATTTTTCATGCCAGTAAATGCTTGATGTGCTCTTTATATATATATATATATATAATATATATAATATATAATATATAATACATTATATTAAAAATACGGATATATTTTTTGGGGAGGGTCTTAGAACAGACTTGCTGAATATGAACCTTCAAGTCGGAGTGTAGGTAACAGCAATTTTATTTTTGTTTTGTTTCTCTCTCTCTCTCTCTCTCTTTTTTTTAAGGAGATAGGGTCTCACTCTGTCACCCAGGATAGAGTGACATTGTGGTGATCAGGGCTCATAGCAGCTTTGACCTCTCAGGTTCAAGTGATCCTCCCACCTCAGTCACCTGAATAGCTGGGACTACAGGCACGTGCCACCACGCCTGGCATTTTTTTTAATTTTTGTTTTTATTTTTATTTTTATTTTTGTTGAGGCAGGGTTTCCCTATGTTGTTCAGGCTGCTCTTGAACTCGTGTTCTCAAGCAGTACTCCCAATTTGGCCTCCAAAGTGTTGGGAATAACAGGCATGAACCATTGAACTGGCTGAGATTTCATTTTCTTTTTTTTCTTTTTTATTATACTTTAAGTTCTAGGGTACATGTGCATAACGTGCAGGTTTGTTACATATGTATACTTTTGCCATGTTGGTGTGCTGCACCCATCAACTCGTCATTTACATCAGGTATAACTCCCAATGCAATCCCTCCCTCCTCCCCGCTCCACGTGATAGGCCCTGGTGTGTGATGTTCCCCTTCCCGAGTCCAAGTGATCTCATTGTTCAGTTCCCACCTATGAGTGAGAACATGTGGTGTTTGGTTTTCTGTTCTTGCGATAGTTTGCTGAGAATTATGGTTTCCAGTTGCATCCATATCCCTACAAAGGACACAAACTCATCCTTTTTTATGGCTGCATAGTATTCCATGGTGTATATGTGCCACATTTTCTTAATCCAGTCTGTCACTGATGGACATTTGGGTTGATTCCAAGTCTTTGCTATTGTGAATAGTGCTGCAATAAACATACATGTGCATGTGTATTTATAGCAGCATGATTTATAATCCTTTGGGTATATACCCAGTAATGGGATGACTGGGTCATATGGTACTTCTAGTTCTAGATCCTTGAGGAATCGCCATACTGTTTTCCATAATGGTTGAACTACTTTACAATCCCACCAACAGTGTAAAAGTGTTCCTATTTCTCCACATCCTCTCCAGCACCTGTTGTTTCCTGACTTTTTAATGATCACCATTCTAACTGGTGTGAGGTGGTATCTCACTGTGGTTTTGATTTGCATTTCTCTGATGGCCAGTGACGATGAGCATTTTTTCATGTGTCTGTTGGCTGTATGCCTGTCTTCTTTTGAGAAATGTCCATTCATATCCTTTGCCCACTTTTTGATGGGGTTGTTTGTTTTTTTCTTGTAAATTTGAGTTCTTTGTAGGTTCTGGATATTAGCCCTTTGTCAGATGAGTAGATTGCAAAACTTTTCTCCCATTCTGTAGGTTGCCTGTTCACTCTGATGGTAGTTTCTTTTGCTGTGCAGAAGCTCTTTAGTTTAATTAGATCCCATTTGTCAATTTTGGCTTTTGTTGCCATTGCTTTTGGTGTTTTAGACATGAAGTCTTTGCCCATGCCTATGTCCTGAATGGTATTACCTAGGTTTTCTTCTAGGGCTTTTATGGTATTAGGTCTAACACTTAAGTCTCTAATCCATCTTGAATTAATTTTCATATAAGGAGTAAGGAAAGGATCCAGTTTCAGCTTTCTACTTATGGCTAGCCATTTATCCCAACACCATTTATTAAATAGGGAATCCTTTCCCCATTTCTTGTTTTTCTCAGGTTTATCAAAGATCAGATAGCTGTAGATGTGTAGTATTATTTCTGAGGACTCTGTTCTGTTCCATTGGTCTATATCTCTGTTTTGGTACCAGTACCATGCTGTTTTGGTTACTGTAGCCTTGTAGTAGAGTTTGAAGTCAGGTAGCGTGATGCCTCCAGCTTTGTTCTTTTGACTTAGGATTGTCTTGGAGATGCGGGCTCTTTTTTGGTTCCATATGAACTTTAAAGCAGTTTTTTCCAATTCTGTGAAGAAACTCATTGGTAGCTTGATGGGGATGGCATTGAATCTATAAATAACCTTGGGCAGTATGGCCATTTTCACGATATTGATTCTTCCTATGCATGAGCATGGTACGTTCTTCCATTTGTTTATGTCCTCTTTTATTTCACTGAGCAGTGGTTTGTAGTTCTCCTTGAAGAGGTCCTTTCCATCCTTTGTAAGTTGGATTCCTAGGTATTTTATTCTCTTTGAAGCAATTGTGAATGGAAGTTCATTCATGATTTGGCTCTATGTTTGTTTGTTACTGGTGTATACGAATGCTTGTGATTTTTGCACCTTAATTTTGTATTCTGAGACTTTGCTGAAGTTTCTTATCAGCTTAAGGAGATTTTGGGCTGAGATAATGGGATTTTCTAAATATACAATCATGTCATCTGCAAACAGGGACAATTTGACTTCTTCTTTTCCTAACTGAATACCCTTGATTTCTTTCTCTTGCCTGATTGCCCTAGCCAGAACTTCCAACACTATGTTGAATAGGAGTGGTGAGAGAGGGCATCCTTGTCTTGTGCCAGTTTTCAAAGGGAATTTTTCCAGTTTTTGCCCATTCAGTATGATATTGGCTGTGGGTTTGTCATAAATAGCTCTTATTATTTTGAGATACGTTCCATCAATACCGAATTTATTGAGAGTTTTTAGCATGAAGGGCTGTTGAATTTTGTCAAAGGCCTTTTCTGCATCTATTGAGATAATCATGTGATTTTTGCCTTTGGTTCTGTTTATATGCTGGATTACATTTATTGATTTGCGTATGTTGAACCAGCCTTGCATCCCAGGGATGAAGCCCACTTGATCATGGTGGATAAGCTTTTTGATGTGCTGCTGGATCCGGTTTGCCAGTATTTTATTGAGGATTTTTGCATTGATGTTCATCAGGGATATTGGTCTAAAATTCTCTTTTTTTTGGTTGTGTCTCTGCCAGGCTTTGGTATCAGGTTGATTTTGGCCTCATAAAATGAGTTAGGGAGGAATCCCTCTTTTTCTATTGATTGGAATAGTTTCAGAAGGAATGGTACCCGCTCCTCCTTGTACCTCTGGTAGAATTCAGCTGTGAATCCATCTGGTCCTGAACTTTTTTTGGTTGGTAGGCTATTAATTATTGCCTCAATTTCAGAGTCTGCTATTGGTCTATTCAGGGATTCAGCTTCTTCCTGGTTTAGTCTTGGGAGAGTGTAAGTGTCCAGGAAATTATCCATTTCTTCTAGATTTTCTAGTTTATTTGCGTAGAGGTGTTTATAGTATTCTCTGATGGTAGTTTGTATTTCTGTGGGGTTGGTGGTGATAAGATTTCATTTTCTAAAGGTGATTGTGATGCAGATTGCTTATGTACCACATTTTGGAGTGCATTATTTTATGGCTTTGTTCATGCTGTTCCCTCTCTCTGGAAGATGCTGCAATTATTTGAGTTGTCCACCCTTTAAGTCCAGTTAAGAAATCTGTCCCTAATTACCTAAGCTTAGAGTCCCTCTGAATCTGACCTGTTACAGCATTCATTACATGTATCATATTATTCCTTTGCTACCTTACCCATTAGAGCTTGTAAGTGCTTTGAAGGCAAGAGCCTTGTCTGTATTTCTTTCTAACTCTCATAGTCCCAGGGCAGTCTTTCATAAATAGTAGGTGTTCAGTAAATAACCACAAAAAACAGCAACATGGTTCACTGATACTCATTAAATTTGAATATAAAAAATGATTTCAATCAGTGGAATGGATGTTCCTAATACTGATCTCCCCTGCAAATTAATAATTTTTATATAATGTTTAGTCAATTATCAAGGTCCTAATTTTAATTTTAAAAATGGAGCCACATTGAGAATTAAAAAAAATCATTTTGGAGTAATTTTTTTGAGACTTCTTATATTTGCATTTTAATATGCATGTTTTCAGACAGAGAGAGGGAGAGAGAGAGAAAGAGCTTACCTTTAATCTGTGTGCATTTTTATTATAAAAATTGAAACTCAGGAGATAAGGAATCTTATTTTATTTGAAAGGTATGCAAAGTTTACAAACTTTTCGCACAACTTCTCCAAGAAATATTATATTTTGGGATTTCAGCCTGATTGATTTAAAGAGTGGTGTTTCTAAAGATTCTTATCACACTCCTTACACTCTCAGTTCAATCTTAGCAACTTGGATATAGAAAAATGGTTTTCCTTTCCCCTGGAAGGGGCTGGACTCTAAACACAACTGCCTTTGAGGCAATTATTTCCTTTTCCTTAAAGTATAGATATAGTCTCTGCTACTACACAGAGTAAAGTGTAAAAATTTAATCACCCACAAGCCTTCTTTCTTATTTCCATGCCTATGAATCTATATAACAAAAATGCCTTACAGAAAACACATAAAACTTTCACTGTGGTCATGAATTGCTCCAAACTGCTCCTCAGTCTGTGGATCTCAATGAGGCTGGAGAATTGGGTCTCTTGAAGGAGTAAAAACAGTTCAGTTGATTACACTTCAGTCTTGAGCGCTATCTGCACTAATGGAGGCTTTGTGTTCACGACTTTATTCACCGGCATCACTTAGACTCTAATGTCTAAGGCATGGAGGGCTGACAGGTTGTGATGCAGCCATTTCCTGATTTGCACATTTAGACTGAGTGTTCAAAGCCATAGAGCATTGTCTTTGTTGATACACTCAGCTCTGCTTTCTGTTAGGTGTTTTTGCTGCTTTTGAGAAGAGATTTCTTCAACATGCTCTTTTCTATCAGGGAGTAAATAGACTGTCTGTTACCTATGGCCACAGGGTGCAGAGATTGCGGGTAGAGTTCAGTGGTAGAGCATTTGACTGCTTATGGTGCAGAGAGACAAGCAATCCCCAGCACACCTGAAGTGCTGGAGCATCCTTGCTCTGCTCTCTCATGACTGTGTGCTCGCACAAGCCAGTACATCTAGTGGCACCTGGTTATTGCCCTAAGACCTCCTTTCCTTTCTTCATTGATTATCTGTAAAACATGTAAAAGATGAATGAAAGAATAAACACTTGGATATAAAAGATATGTTTGTTTCCATGATCAAATAGTTTGTGTATAATTGAATCAGTGACTTTTTGACCACCCAATTAAACAACATGTAGTACAAGAAAACAAAGGAACCCTTTCATGTTGAAGGTGAATTTGTGAAAAGAGAAGAAAAAGAGGAGGTATTGATGAAGCACAAAGACCATGAAGGGCATTAGTGTTCCTTACTCAACCTTAACAGGGACTAAGGTCTGAGAAAAGTCAAAAACAGATGTTCCATCTTATAAGGGACATTACAGATATCTAGTCTAATTCTCAACCCTGGTTGCATATTAAAATTATGTAAGAAATGTTGGTATTAACTGGTTATTGAAATATAATAGATACACACAATGAGTGTACAGTTCAATTATTGTATTAGTCTGTTCTCACACTGCTAATAAAGATATACCCAAGACTGGGTAATTTATAAAGGAAAGAGGTTTAATGGACTCACAGTTCCACATGGCTGGAGAGGCCTCACAACCATTGGTAGAAGACAAAGGAGGAGCAAAGTCACATCTTGCATGCCAGCAGGCAAGAGAGAGCATATACAGGGGAGCTCCCCTTTATAAAACCATCGGATGTCATGAGACTTACTCACTATCATGAGAATAGCACAGGAAAGACCTGCCTCCGTGATTCAGTTAACTTACCAGGTCCCTTCCACAACACATGGGAATTATGGGAGCTACAATTCAGGATGAGATTTGGGTGGGGACACAGCCAAACCATTTCAATTATTAAAAACCACCATGTTTTTTGCACCAATGTAATAATTTTCTCAAGCTAAATATGTCCCCGTAACTACCATCAGATTGAGAAATAGAACATTTCTAGCCACAGAAGTCCCCATATTTTTCCTCATTATTATCTTCCCCACAGAAGTAACCCTCCTCCTGACTGAATACTATAAATTATTTTTGCTTAGTTTTGAAATTTATATACATGGAATAATAGAGTATTATTTTCTTCTGTACCAGGCCTTTTTCCTTTTCTGCCCAACACAATGTTTGTGAAATTCTGCAAGTATCAATAGTTCATTCCTGGAAAACATTCTCATTGTTGTCCACTACCCCATTTATGAATATGCCACCATTTATTTACCTATTCTACTGCTAATGGACATGTGTTGACTGCAGTTTGCGACTACTGCAAACAGGGCTGCCATCAATATTACTTTATAAATATGTTGGTGAAAATATGTAACTATTTTGTGGGGCATGTACTCAGGAATAGAATCATTGGACCATGGTCTGTGTGCATGTTGTTCGGTGTGCACAGCTACTTATTTTCCAAAATGATCATACCAATCTACACTCAAATTCTAATTGCTACATATTTTTACCCACCTAGAAACTTTAAAAAATGCCCAAACTCAAGCTCCATTCAGGCTCTACCCCAGAACAATTAAATAATAATTTTTCAGGGGAAGGACCAAGAACTGGCCTTTAAAAAACTCCCTAGATGGCACTAATGTGCATCGGGGAAGAGAACCAAACATTATAATTACTCAGGTGAAGTAACTGGGGTAGGAAGAGATAAAATGCTTTTCCCAAGCCACCCTAACAGTGAAAGGACCAAGGCTAGATGCCAAGTCTGACTCCTGCCTCATGCTTTTTCTTCCCAGCTGGTCTCATTTGGACGTTCTTCCTTAGTATGCCATGCTCATATTGTGAAAATGAACTTTGGCTTGGCCTATACTTTTAGAGCATTTTTTTTGGTTTGTTTGTTTACAAAGCAGTTTTTTTAGGCTTGATGGGTAGGTAGAGCAGGTATGCAGGACTGGCTACATCATTTGTGAGATCTAGTACAAAATGAAAATGCAAGGTTCCTTGTTCAAATATGATTAAGAATTTCAAGACCATAACAGCAGACATTAAACCAAGCATAGAGCTCTTCTAAGAGTGGGGTCGTGTCTGATGGCACAGATTGCACATTCGTAAAACTGGCCCCATAGGTGTTATCACAGTATTTGAAAGTTACAGATGAAAAAGTAAGGTTTGGTGACTTGGTAAGTGGTTCAGTTAAGAGTTGAGACTGGTCTGATGATGCCTGCTTTGACTTTCTGGCATAAATGATAGGTGTGTTCCTTTTTTCTAGGATTTTAAAAAATAAAATGAAAAAAATGATGTAGATTAATTGCAAAATGCATGCAGAGGAAGAAATTTTGAAATAAAAAGGAAGGAGGAATCATTCGGCAAATGGAGTAAAGAACACATTTTGGAAAAATGAGATACAACTAACTGCTGTTAAAACTGACACTTGGGCTCCTTGCCTGCTCACTCTTTCTGGACATTTCTGTTCTTTTTTCGTGAGACATTTGGCTGATAAACTCCATCCAGATGTTTGGACCCTCCCAATAGATACTTTCATAAGTCTAGTGTTGGGAACGGTAGAAAAAACAGATGGAAAAATATACTTCCTGAGTCAAAATCTTTAATAAGACATGGAAACATAATGAAACTCTCAAATAGGCATGGAGTTGGAAACAGAATTGTAAGAAGTAACTCTCAATTGTACGTGTGTGTGACAAAGTAAGAATAATAAAAGTCTACCCTACATATCTCCAATTAATCTGTTTCTCCCCATGCTATCCCCACAATATTCTTACAAGCCTATGACAAACTTCGTAAACTAGAGATAGGTGGTAATCAAGGAGCTACATTATCAGATATCTATTTCCATGAGGGGAGGTAATTTCTGATCAATTATGGTACTTTTGAAGTTTCTTTTTGCCTCTTTTTAGTTGTTTGGGGATATTTGTGAATGGCAAATAGTAATATGTAACTAACATTTCTTTCCTTAAAATGGTCTTTTTTTCTTATGAGTGGCTTCAGTTGAACTAGTTTGTCTTCTGAAGACATACAAAGGCATTTCTGACTTTGGCCCCTCTTGTACACCAGACCGTTGTAGCTCTTCCATCCCACAAGAGTGAAGACTCAGGAGTCAGAACTTAGAACTTGAGCCCAAGCCACCAGATACTTGAGTTAAGGGATCTGGTGGGCCTTTAAAACAATCACGTTCCCTTATTTGCTTTCATTTTCTTTGTCTGTAAGATGGGGATATTATGGACTATGTCCTCTCCACCATCCCAAATTCCTGTGTTGAAGACCTTATCCCTAGTACCTCACAGTGTTGCTGTTTTGGGGGATAGGGGCTTTAAAAATACAATTAAGATTAAATGGGGTTGTTAGGGTGGGACCTACTCCAATATGACTGGTTTCCTTATATGAAGAGGAGATTAGGACACACATAGTCACAGAGGGAAGACCATGTGAAGACAGAGGAAAAAGGCGTAAATTTATACAGCAAGCAGAAAAACCTCAGAAAAAAATATTAACCCTATTGACACCTTGATCTTGGACTTTCAGCCTTTACAACTGTGAGGAAATACGTTTCTGTTGTTTAAGCCACCCAATCTTTGGTAGTTTGTTATTGCAGCCAGAGCTAAGAGAGAGGGTGATCTAATAACACTCACTTCCAAGATCGTTTTGTGGAATAAATGAAATCAGCATGTTGATTAACTGTCAAGTGTAGTGTAGGTGTTACTTACTGCTATAAGTCACTAACTTTTGCTTTTCTTTGCTGTGCACATGGTTTACCTGTTTATTTTCTTCCTTCCCCTGCTCTCCATTTCTGCCTTTAACATATAGCATGGCTCCTTAAGAAAAGAAAATTTAATTCAAAAGTGAAAGAGCCACACCACTGAGTGTTTCTCCCTCCGTGTGTGTTTGTTTGTATTTTAAATCTCACGTGTCCTTTTCTTTGTTGAGAGGTCAAATCCCAAATACACACCCAGATGTAAATGTGTTCCCAGGGTCTAGTGTCTCACCTCTGAGTCGCATCTCTTTTCCCACACTCCCCATTCTCGCCATTCATACTAAACAGAAACATGAGAAAGAGGACAGATGAATACTTTCAGGGGTAATCCCCCAGTAACCATTTTCTCTTTTGCTGAAGGACTGTTTTTCTTGTTATCTAACTATAAATGCCCTCATTTTATCCAATTGACTGTGCCGATATTACCCTGAGAATAGTTAGTATTTGTAGAGCAGAGTCCCTCTAGGAGCTCAAAGTTCTATGTAAATATTGTCTCATTAGAAACTCATATATCCCCATAAATTAGGTTGGTGGATGCTGTGATTCCTCTGATGTGCAGATGGAGAAGCGGAGGGTGGCTGACTTTTGCAAATTCAGAAATGCTGGGAGGGAAATATGGAAAAGCAGCACCTTCTCAGATTTAGCGATAAAGCCTCAGGCCAGTTCCCTGGATTTTCACAGATTGAAAGGCATTCAGTACAAAGCCATCTGAGTGTGTTTTGATGAGGACTTAGAACATTATAAACATCATTATCCTTGCTTTTCCCTGGAGACTAGGACACAGAGTTTTAACTGATGAGGGCTGAAAAGTACCTGTAAAGTCTTGGGATTTAGATGTTCTGTTATTTTCCTGGTAGCTAGATATTGATCACTACTGGTTTCTTCAGCTCACTTTTGATATTCTCATTTCTGAATCAATCTCATCAGTAATCCCTATAGCAGTACCCTACAACAACAAGGTCCCATCCTATAAGCGTAAGTCCCCCCACAATCTTTCAATATGCTTTTTTTTTTTTTTTTTTTAGTCTAGTCAGCAAATTCCCAATTCAAGAGTGTACTCCCATACCTATCTTTCATTCTTTTAGTGCATTGGTCTTCCTTTGTCTTTATTTTCTCCTCTGAAAATCCTGCTTGGGTTAGTAACATGGCTGCAAAAACTAATAAATAGGCTTATCAAATGACAGATAATTGCTAATAAGAATCGCCTAATAAAATATACATTGTTAGTAACACAGAATACCAGTACGGCTATGTCACAAAGCAATGAAAAACAGAGACCGAGTATAAAGGGGCTGTCAAGGTTAAGATTGCTTCTGCGTCAGCACCTAATTGGTTAATGGAAGCAGCAGTGGAGAGTGTGCAAAAGCATCCAAGGCTGAGGATAAGCCAGAGGGGAACTGAGACACAGCAGATGGATTTCCTGCTTATGGGTCAGGGCTGAATTGAAATTGTGACTGCAGGACGGACCGGTTTTTATTATAATATTCATCTCCCTCTAAAATCTGGTGAGCAGCTTCCCTGCTGACTCAATAATGCCTATTGCTGAACATCTGCAGTTATACAAAGGACGATTACTGTTGGCTGAAAGCTTTCTTATAGAGGATACTTCTTTAGAAAAGAAAGTAGCAGCCTTTACCTGCAGTGGGGTGGGGATACACTACAGATATTTAACTCAGCATTTTCATAGTACAGCATATTCAGGTGTAACTTGTTTAATTATTTCTTGAATGGCTTTGAGATTTGTATTTCTGAGGTCTTTGTTCTGTAGAACATGCCAATACTTCTCTCTCTGTCTTTCTTATACATTAAGTCATTATTTTGTCCTACTATCAGACTGAAGATTGTAAAAGTGTCATTTCCTTTCAGAAAGTTCTTTTTTACAATCAAGATTATTAACTTCATATATTAATGCTTTTAAAAAAGAATAAAAGTTTTATTTTCTAACAAGTAATACTGCACTTTTTCAGAAGACATGTGCTATAAAGAAACTTGTTAGGGAAAGATTGCAAAGAATATACACATTTAAATTGAGCAAGTGCTGGCCTTTCACGTAAGGAGAGAGATCCCACCTGCAACTAGCTTTTAAAAGACACAATGCAGAAACTACACCATTACAATTCCAAGAAAATTTTCATAGGAAAAATAAATATCCATAAATCTCAAAATGTATTTCATAGATTTCATGCTAAGAGCACAATTATAGGTATCTCTAGAGGCTAAAATATTTTAAAGGCCACAAATCCCTAGTTATTCTATTCTCTTGTGCTTATTTAATATTTTCAAAGATATTATCTCCTGTCAGGTAATGAGATCTCTCCCCTTAGTTAATCTTTTCTTTCTTTCCATGAAATAAATTGGTATTTGTGTGTGGTTGGCAGAAATAGGGCAGTGACAGGATTGAGAAAAATCCAGATAAGAAACCTGGTGCAGCCAGTGTTACATGCCTCTTGGCAGATCAACCAAAATAGCCAAGCAGGTGAAGCCCTTTGATTGGCCTACCTGGGTGGCATGCCCACCACAAGTTCCAGAGGAACCAGTCCATCCAGTTGGGTTCTGATGGCAAACGTGTCAGGAGAGAGGGGTCAGAAAGTTGGGGCTTGGGGGTGTGAAGGATGTTCAGTGATCATTTGTGACTCTCATGGGTATTCTGGTCTTTCTCAAATGTCAGTGTTTCTATAACCTAACAGCTCATCCTTTTAGAGCCCTTACTGTATGCTATGCATTGTTCTAAGTACTTCATGTATGTATTATCTCTTTAAATCTAATGATGAGAATGGGTTCTCATTTTTCACTCTCACTATATATACGCACACACATAAACACATCTGCATATGTGTTATGCATATATGTTGTGTCTGTGTGTGTTAGCTTTTGATTTTTTTTAATCAAGGAGGTTTACATCCCATCTCCTTTGACAGCCCTTTTCTGTGAAACTGCACAGTGCTTGCTCTTGCAATGTAATGAGATGTTAGGGACTCACCAGGCCATGTCTGTTTACAGTCATGTTACATTTTGTGCTTGTCACATTGCTGCATTTTAAACTATTTGAAGGTGGAGATAATTTCTTACACATTTTGTTGTGCCACATGGTTCACACAGCCTGGCACAGAGCACATGCTCATCTCTTTGCTGAGGAGTTAGAACCTGACTGCAGCTTTGAACAGAGTAGGATTGTGGTTGGCAGAGTTCAATGGATTTATTTATCTCCAAGATCATATTTTATATTTTGCTCTGTCAAATCACGATATCTTCTCAAGGTGAAAATTCCAATAACTACTGAATATATAAATGTGGCTAGAAACTGGAAAATGAGATGATGTAGATAATTAGACATTTATTCAGGGAGAAGATGGCTACATTGATTTTCCCCTGAAAATTGGCTTTACTTCTCTTTATAATGAAAAACTAACATACTGCTTTTGTAAAAATATGACCTATTTCCTTTATTTGTAACTTTAAAAAGCAAATTCTACCAATTTCAGTGTAATCATTACTGACTCATAAATCACTTGAGAAAAACGGACTTTGAACATTTCCTGTTTTGCAAATGAGGAAACTGAAACCCAGGCATGTTAAGTGGTTGGGCCAAAGTCACACATCACATTACTAGCTGAGACACTTTGACTTAGAATACATATTTTAATCCAATAAATATTCAGGGTCTAGGAGATACCTTGCTCCTGGTAGGAACTCAATAAATATTGGTTGGGAGAGTAGATTATTCTGACTGGGTACTGACCAATCAGAACAGAAGTTGCCCTTAACAACTAGTGCGGCCATAGTGGTGCATATTGACAAAGTGTCGGCCCTGAAAGCCATGAATTAACCACTGTGCCTGCACCAAGTAGGCAGATGGTCAGAGCTGAGGGTTCATTTACTTCATCCCCTTCTTTTTCTAGATGTGTCCCAAGCCACACATTCAAATCAAGAAGTGGAAGTCAGCTTGTGAGTTCCTGGTGGATAGTGCTTTCCACCACATCAATTCTAAATGTGTGGATAGAAATGACATGAGGTTATAGTAGAAAGACAGTAACTTGGTTCTTGGTAACTAAATGTTTCTATAATGAGGCAGAGGCAAGGTAACCCTTAGGGAGAATCATTAGAAGTGTTTAGCTTTATTTAGGAGACAAGAGTAAAGCTGAAACTCAAATGAGAAAGTAAGAAGTCAAGAAACCATAGAGATCGTGAAAGTCTATGAGTAAAATGCATCATTGAAAGTGATACATACGCTCTTCTGCCGTCGTCGTCCTCACCATCCTCGGCGCAACTCGCTTCATTCGTTTCTACCTGGGAGAATCCACCGCCATCCGCCACCATGGTGAACTTCATGGTAGAACAGATCCACGCCATCATGGACAAGAAGGCCAATATCCACAACATGTCTGTCATCGCCCACGTGGACCACGGCAAGTCCACACTGACAGACTCCCTGGTGTGCAAGGCGGGCATCATCGCCTCGGCCCGGGCCGGGGAGACACGCTTCACTGACACCCGGAAGGATGAGCAGGAGCGTTGCATCACCATCAAGTCAACTGCCATCTCTCTCTTCTACGAGCTCTCGGAGAATGACTTGAACTTCATCAAGCAGAGCAAGGACGGCGCCGGCTTCCTCATTAACCTCATCAACTCCCCCGGGCACGTCGACTTCTCCTCGGAGGTGACGGCTGCCCTCCGAGTCACTGATGGTGCATTGGTTGTGGTGGACTGCGTGTCAGGCGTGTGTGTGCAGACGGAGACAGTGCTGCGGCAGGCCATTGCGGAGCGCATCAAGCCTGTGCTGATGATGAACAAGGTGGACCGTGCCCTGCTGGAGCTGCAGCTGGAGCCCGAGGAGCTCTACCAGACCTTCCAGCGCATTGTGGAGAACGTGAACGTCATCATCTCCACCTACGGCGAGGGTGAGAGCGGCTCCATGGGCAACATCATGATCGATCCTGTCCTCGGTACCGTGGGCTTCGGGTCTGGCCTCCATGGGTGGGCCTTCACCCTGAAGCAGTTTGCGGAGATGTACGTGGCCAAGTTTGCTGCCAAAGGGGAGGGCCAGTTGGGGCCTGCCGAGTGGGCCAAGAAAGTGGAGGACATGATGAAGAAGCTGTGGGGTAACAGGTACTTTGACCCAGCCAATGGCAAGTTCAGCAAGTCAGCCACCAGCCCCGATGGGAAGAAGCTGCCACGCACCTTCTGCCAGTTGATCTTGGACCCCATCTTCAAGGTGTTTGATGCCATCATGAATTTCAAGAAAGAGTAGACAGCAAAACTGATAGAGAAACTGGACATCAAACTGGACAGTGAGGACAAGGACAAAAAAGGCAAACCCCTGCTGAAGGCTGTGATGCGCCGCTGGCTGCCCGCCGGAGACGCCTTGTTGCAGATGATCACCATCCATCTGCCCTCCCCTGTGACGGCCCAGAAGTACCACTGCGAGCTCCTGTACGAGGGGCCCCCGGACGACGAGGCTGCCATGGGCATTAAAAGCTGTGACCCCAAAGGCCCCCTTATGATGTATATTTCCAGAATGGTGCCAACCTCTGACAAAGGTCGGTTCTACGCCTTCGGACGAGTCTTCTCGGGGCTGGTCTCCACCGGCCTGAAGGTCAGGATTATGGAAGACCTTCAGGAAGGTCTACACCCCCAGGAAGAAGGAGGACCTCTACCTGAAGCCAATCCAGAGAACAATCTTGATGATGGGCCGCTATGTGGAGCCCATCCAGGATGTGCTTTGTGGGAACATTGTGGGCCTGGTGGGAGTGGACCAGTTCCTGGTGAAGATGGGCACCATCACCACCTTCGAGCATGCACACAACATGCGGGTGATGAAGTTCAGCGTCAGCCCTGTTGTCAGAGTGGCCGTGGAGGCCAAGAACCCGGCTGACCTACCCAAGCTGGTGGAGGGGCTGAAGCGGCTGGCCAAGTCCGACCCCATGGTGCAGTGCATCATTGAGGAGTCAGGAGAGCACATCATCGCGGGCTCCGGTGAGCTGCACCTGGAGATCTGCCTGAAGGACCTGGAGGAGGACCACGCCTGCATCCCCATCAAAAAATCTGACCCGGTCGTCTCCTACCGCGAGACAGTCAGTGAAGAGTCAAACGTGCTCTGCCTCTCCAAGTCCCCCAACAAGCACAACCGACTGTACATGAAGGCGCGGCCCTTCCCCGATGGCCTGGCCGAGGACATCGATTAAGGCGAGGTGTCTGCCCGCCAGGAGCTCAAGCAGCAGGCGCCCTACCTGGCGGAGAAGTACGAGTGGGACGTGGCCGAAGCCCGGAAGATCTGGTGCTTTGGGCCCGACGGCACCGGCCCCAACATCCTTACCGACATCACCAAGGGCCTGCAGTACCTCAACGAGATCAAGGACAGTGTGGTGGCCGGCTTCCAGTGGGCCACCAAGGAGGGTGCGCTGTGTGAGGAGAACATGCGGGGTGTGTGCTTCGACGTCCAGGAAGTGACCCTGCATGCTGACGCCATCCACCGAGGGGGAGGCCAGATCATCCCCACAGCGCGGCGCTGCCTCTACGCCAGCGTGCTGACCGCCCAGCAGCGCCTCAAGGAGCCCATCTACCTTGTGGAGATCCAGTGTCCAGAGCAAGTGGTCGGTGGCATCTACGGAGTTTTGAACAGGAAGCGGGGCCACGTGTTCGAGGAGTCCCAAGTGGCCGGCACCCCCATATTTGTCGTCAAGGCCTACTTGCCTGTCAACGAGTCCTTTGGCTTCACCGCTGACCTGAGGTCCAACACGGGCGGCCAGGCCTTCCCCCAGTGTGTGTTCGACCACTGGCAGATCCTGCCCGGAGACCCCTTTGACAACAGCAGCCTCCCCAGCCAGGTGGTGGCTGAGACCCGCAAACGCAAGGGCCTGAAGGAAGGCATCCCGGCCCTGGACAACTTCCTGGACAAATTGTAGGCGGCCCTTCCTGCAGCACCTGCTGCCCTGGGGATTCGCAGCACCCACAGCACCACGTCCTGGAGACTGTCCCGACACAGCCACGCTGCCCTGAGAGGTTTCCGGGGCCCGCTGCGTGCCATCACTCAACCTTAACACTTGATGCCGTTTCTTTCAATATTTATTTCCAGAGTCTAGAGGCAGCAGACACGACCTCTTAGCAGGGACTTTTACTGGGCTGGTCGGGGAGGGGGAGGTGGGATGGGACACCCAACACTTTTTCCATTTCTTCAGAGGGAAACTCAGATGTCCAAACAAATTTTAACAAACACATTAAGAGGTTTATTTGGGTAAATGGACCGTAGTGGCTTTTGCCCCGGAAAGGGGAAAGGAACAAGCGGGTAGATGATTTCTAGCAGGCAGGAAGTCCTGTGCGGTGTCACCATGAGCACCTCCAGCTGTACTAGTGCCATTGGAATAATAAATTTGATATGGTGGTAAAAAAAAAAAAAAAAAAAAAAAAAAAAAAAAAGAGAAAGTGATACATACGAGAATAATTAAAAGATTTCCTGGAGAGGATTGCTTGGGATTCAAGGTAGGTGAAACAGGTGGGAGCAGAAGATTATAGTTGTAATTGACTCACCAGCCCATATCTTCAATCATATTCTTTGGTTTCAACATTCCAATACCTCTATAGAATTCTAGTTCACTGATGCCTAAAGTAGCAGTGTCCTTGGAAATGATTTAAAAGACATCCTGGATAGAGAAGCATGCTACTAGTTTAACCTTTTTTTCTTAGTTTTGAAAAATAAAATGAGGATTGACCACTCCTACTCAATTATGAACCAGAGTAGTGCTTCTAGAGAGTCAGTTTTATCCTCATTTATCATAGCAAAAAGTCAATAAATGATATATGACAGTTAATAAATCTCGAAATAATGCACAAGATTTTCTTTTAAAATTTAAGGATTATCAGCATTATAACTGAAACAGGAACAATGAGCAGAATTTAAGGGTTTCTCTTTTGCCAGAACAAATAGGGGACAGAAAAAACATTACAAATAGTTATTAATTGCTTTTCAAAATAAACCTTTCTGTACTAAGTTGTTTTTCGTTTGTTTGTTTTCGGCCTGTGTACACACTACTTTAATAAACTTTATAATATGAAAAGGAAAATAAAATTTTTCCAAATTGTTTTCTTTTGGTGAGGGGGAAGGGCAGGGAGGATTCTCTATTAGGAACCAGCAACGTGGATGAAATGGAGGGTTTCTTCAAAGGACGAGGCCGTAGACAATCTTTACAAATGAAAGGCAGGGGTTCAATCTATCAAATTAAGATACATTTGGCTACTTTCCCAATGCCTTCTCTTTCCCTCTAGAGCTACTTAGTGACTCATTCCTACAACAGGGATTTAGTACACATGATGAGTGAAAAATTCCATAATGTTCCCCAAAGCCAAATTCACAACTTTTTCAGTTAGTAAGTTAGGCCATTTTGCTATTTTCTAATTGTTGTAAATAATGACTCAGCTAAATATTGAGTCTTCTTAATAGTATATTGAATAAGCACAGTGATATAATTAATGCAAATCTAAAAATCCATTGAATTTTCCTAAGAAGAAAAAAACTGCTACTGATATTTCTTCCCTTTTAAAAATCTATGCTATTAGGCACTCTGAGTGTATCCGCCAGTCAGTTTGCCTGAGTTGTAAATCATACGACTGTGTGTACCTGTTCCCTGTTGACCACCCAGGATACAATAATACTATTGATTATCCACACTTTCACATCTGGGCAGTTATTACTGGGATGATCAGACCTGAAATCTGAGTTATATGCCACTAAGTTATAAACCACAGCAACAGCTGAGTGAGAGACCAAAACGACAGCTGAGTGAAAGGTTGGGTGACTCTGCACAGGAAGATGGGATGCTGGGTTTCTTTTATCCCATTACTACTGAGAACCTTGA